>NC_058130.1:469331032-469533740 GCF_016433145.1 Gracilinanus agilis | reverse complement strand
CTCTCTCTCTCTCTCTCTCTCTCTCTCTCTCTCTCTCTCTCTCTCTCTCTTTCTCTCTCTCTCTCTCCCTCCATCCTCTCTCTTTCTCACTCTCTTTCACTCTTTTCCCCCCTCTCTCTCCATCCCTCTCTTTCTCTCTCTTTCTCTCTCCCCCTCTCTCCCCCTCTCTCCATCCTCTCTCTCTCTTTTTCCATATCTATATCTATATGAATTTCATACACTAGAAATTGTACATTTGACAACTTTATTAAAAAAAAACTTACCTTCCATCTTAGAAATAATATTGGTGTATTAGGTCCAAGGCAAAAAAGCAGTAAGGATTAAGCAATGAGGGTTGAGACTTGGCCAGGGTCACACATCTAGGAAGTGTATGAGGCCAGATTTGAACCCAGGATCTCCCATCTCCAGGCCTTACTTTCTACCCACTGAACCACCTAGCTGCCCCCATTCATTTGACATCTTGATGAAACAATTTCAATTTTACAGAATGTATTTTCTCAAATTTCCTTTTCTAATATTAATACAGATCTGCTGACCTACTTAATACATCTCAACAGATGATTATTGTGTATCTGCTATTGGCAAGGAATTGCTGAAATTAAACCACTCCTGTGATCTTTACCTTAGGATTAAAAATAGCTCTTAATTTACCTTTAAAAATGAATGTGTCATTATATCTTCTAAAGTCTCCAACATCAGATTTCTGTGTTGAGTTCTAAATATCCATAAGTACACTGTATTTTCTTAGAGTTATTGAAAATCACTTAAGATTGAGTCATGCTATCTTTTGGCAGCAATGCATATTCATTTTATTTTATTTTTTCATGGAGACTCAAATTAATCCTACTCATGTAAGACTTATTTCTTTAGAAGAAAGACTGAGTCACTATTATGGTCTATAATTCCATAAATTGTACCTATTCTTCCTCACAACTAGGCTCCCAGTATGTAAGCTATTTTCTAAAAGCAAGTTGGACCCTTTTGAAAGCTGCATTAACTATTTCAGATGACAAGGGCACCATTTAGTGCACCGAGGCTATAATTTACCATTGGCCTGAAAGAATTAATGAAGCTTTCAAAAGCTCATGTCATACTCTGGAATATGCACTGTACAAATCTTTTACAAAAATGAAAACACCAACTAAAGATGTGATCTGTCTAAATGGGTTAGATTATTAAATGTTACTGATGAGAAGAATTTTGGTGAGGAAGATAGTCTACAGCAGAATTATTTTGAAAAACAACTAAAACATATACATCTATTTTAAGAAAATGTATGCACATACATAAGAAAAGGTTGTCTAAAGTAACTCAAATCATTTCACATGATTTTCATTAAGATTGGTCTCATTAATTCACTCTCAATTCTATCTCATATATGTTTTTTCTTGTGAATGTGCATATACATATGAGAGGCTTTCTGCAAGTTTTATTCTTATATAGCTGTCTGAAACTCTTGTCTAGTGGTCTTACAATTGGTATCTGAGGAAAGATTTGAATTCATGGTTTTGTAACACAGTCCATGGCCAACTTTCTATTAACTGCTTCATAGATAATATTGCTGTTTCATATATCTGCATGCATATGCGTATACACAGTCTCACCAAGACAGAGAGGGAGGAAACTATAATGAATATATGTGTATACACATGTTTACATGTAGATAGAATCACAAGAAATTCTGTAAAGCTGATAATTGGTTATGATAATTTTTAATGACACTCAAAAGTTCAAAAATTTTCAGTAATTATGGATACACTCTTAAAATACTAAAGTTAGCAATCGGTCATTAGCTTTCTATTATTTATATAAATTCTAAAATCAACAAAGGCAAACTTTTGTCTTAACAAATTTGGATGACAGTGATGATAGAGTTATTAATCATAGTAATATTTACTATCACTTCCCCATTATAGTTGCATTTCATTAGATCTAGCTACACAAGAAAAGTCTGAGTGGGAGGACAAAGGAGGGAAGGAGGGAGAGAGGGAGGAATGGATGTAGAAAGGAAGAAAGAAGTAAGTAAGGAAGTAAGTAAGGAAGGAAGGAAGGAAGGAAGGAAGGAAGGAAGGAAGGAAGGAAGGAAGGAAGGAAGGAAGGAAGGAAGGAAGGAAGTGTTCTATTTCACCTCTTAATAAAGTGATAAAATGAAAAGAGTATCAAGGATGGAATAAATAAAGTAGTGTGAAAGAAAGTATGTATGTGTGGGGCAAGAGGGTAGAGAAGGTACCCAGACCAATCTGATCTTTACCAAATTACCCTCCAATATCTATGATATAACACCTAAAAAATAAATTCTAGAGCAACATAACTCATAGAAAGATAGTGTGAAATAATTTTTCAGCCCAAAATAACTTAGAAGGCCAGCATGAAAAATCTATTGAAATAGTTTGGAAGGGGGGCACAAAGCAACATCTCAGCAATAGGTCTTGGGGGTGCCTTAATAGCAAAGACTCTCTGGAACATTAAGCCAAAGATGGTAAAGGGGCGAGGTGGGGTCAGACAATCATTTATGAAGATATATATATACCAAGCTTTCGACTTGTTTTTCATAATGAGCATATATATATACATATACATATACATATACATATATGTATATATATATAATGATTTTCATTAAAATTGGTCTCATTAATTCATTTTTTCAATTCTCTCTCATGTATGTTTTTTCTTGTGAATGGGCATATACATATCAGAGGCTTCTCTGCAAATTGTATTCTTATATAGCTGTCTGGGACTCTAGTCTAGTGGTTTTACAATCAGTATCTGAGGCAAGATTTTAATCCATGGCTTAGTAACTTTCTATTAACTGTTTCATAGATAATATTGCTATTTCATATATATATATATATATACATGCATGCATGCATGCACATGCATATATACAGTCTCTATACATACACATACACACACACACACATATAGATATATAGGCTCATTATGAAAACATATTGAAAGCTTAGTAAAGGAGGCAAAAAAAAATCCCAAAGAAATCCTTTGGAAATAGAATGGACCAGTTGGCAAAAAAAAAAAAAAAAAAAAAAAAAAAAAAAGCACAAAAATTCACTGAAGAGATCTCCTTAAAAAACAGATTTTACCAAACAGGAAAAGATATACCAAAATGCATTGAAGAGATAATTTTTTTAAAAGCAAAATTAGCCATGTGGAAAATGTTTCAATAATTTACTGAAGAAAAAAATTCTTTTAAAGTAAAGCTGGCCAAATGGAAAAGGAGATAAAAAAGAAAATCGTGCCTAAAAGATTAAAATTGGGCAAGTAGAAGCTAATAACTCTATGAGATATCAAGAAACAATTGAACAATGTCAAAAGAATGAGAAAATAAAAGAAAAAGTGGACTATCTCATTGGAAAAACAACTGATCTAGAAAATAAATCCAGGAGAGATACTCTAAGAATTATTTTACTGCCTGAAAGCCATGATTTTAAAATAAAAGCATTTAGAAATCATCTTTTAAGAAATCATCAAGGCTAATAACTGTGAAATTCTAGAACCAGAGGAGAAAATAGGAACTGAATGAATCATTTGATCATGCCCTGAAAGACATCCCAAAAGGATAACTTCCAGGAATATTATAGAGAAATCCCCAAAATCCCAGGTCAAGGGGAAAATATTGCAAGTAGCCAAGTTTGAGCTTCATTCCATAAAAGAATTAACATGGGAAAATGTTTTACAACATTACACATGTAAAATCTATATGAAATTGCTTACTATTTCAGAAAGGGAGGAAAGAGGGAAGGAGAGAATTTGAGACTAAAAATTCTTTTTAAAATGCTGAAAATGTTTAATATGCAATTAGGGAAAAATAAAATGTAAGTGAAAACAATAATGAAATATTACTTGGAGGATGAGGAAGAAAACATGTGAGCAACATTTGAAATGTGTTTGCTAGTTTTTAATAAAGATAATAACTGGTGATTTATCTTTGCATTATTTTTATTATTCTATAGACAAAATGTTAGAATGTAATCAAATATCTATAATAATCTAAATAATTCTATTAGGATTAAGTTTAAACACTAAATTGGTCAATTAAGCAATTCACTACCATCTACCTTTTGTTATGCATCTATGTGTTTAAAGATAAAAATCAATTTTGGATTAAGATTCCATTCATATATTATGAATCCTGTAAAATGAGTTTATTTCTCTATAAAGAATGATAGCACAGCCATTCAGTTCAGCCAAATGTCCAAGAAATCTCATCATACATCTTCTGCCCACTCTTTCCTTGTGAATTAGCCATGTTGTACGGTGATTAAATTGATTAAATTCCCAGTTAATCTGGCAATATTTAAAGGTATCAAACATATTGCCCAACTGCAACCTGAACCAGAATAAAATTTACATACTATCTTGTATTAATGTGTTGATATACTAAATAGTAAAAATATAACCATCTATGCTTTTTAAATAAATATGCAGCCAACTGTGATTCTTATGAATTATTTAATAGGCTTCATTTCTATTTAACAGATTTTTTTTCAAACCCTTACCTTTTGTCTTAGAATCAAAACTCAGTATCATTTCCAAGGCAGAAGAGTGGAAAGGGTTAGACAATGGATGTTAAGTGATTTACCCAGGGTCACATAGCTAGGAAGTCTCTGAGGCCAGATTTGAACACAGGATCTCCTGTCTCTATGCCTGGCTTTTGATTCCCTGAGCCACCTAATTGTCCCCTAATATTTGATTTCAACCATGCCAGGTGTGAAGTAACCATGCTTTTTAAGAACAAAATATATAGTTTGCCACATATATTTGACATTTTTTTTTTCTAAATTGAAAGATGAAGAAGCAGATCAAATGAGGTGTTTGTCTAGAAACAAATAAACAAATAAACAGCCTGTGTGACTCTGGTGAAATCACGTAACTTCTTTGGTCCTCAGTTTCTTTATGTGTAACATGAGGAGTGGGAAAAGATGAATTCCAAAGTCCTTTAGAGGACATGAATTTATGATTGTATGAACATGATGTTTCTATTCAAGTATTTGAAGAGATATCATGTCAAAGATGATTCAGAATTATTCTGTTTGATCCCAGAAAGTAGAACAGGGAACAATGAATTGAAGTTACCCAAAAGATGAATTTAAATTCCATTTAAGGAAGAGGGAAAATTAATTAACAATCATTCATAACCAAAATTAGAATGGGTAGTTACTTCAAGAAGTTTTTCATTTGCCGATGATGTTTGAGAGGAAAATCCTTCTGAAATAGACTCCTTCTATCTTTGAGATGCTATAGATCAAACACATTGATTTCTCTGAAAGCAAGGATTCTAACATCCAACAAACCCATCACCTGTCAAATGTCATGGAAATTAGGTGAACCAAAGCTAGAAAAAAAAAACTACTGTTGACTATAAAATAATAAATGTGATCCTTAAAACATTACTGACCACATAAAATTCATTTGCCCATTAACTCACAAGTGTAATTAGTTTTATCTCTAGTCTAAAGGAGCATATTTTCAAACATTTGAAATATACTGCAGTGACTGAGTAATCAAGATATTCCTCCTTTCCCCCTCATTATTGCCTAGATGCAGTAATTAAAGGCCTGTCAATGAGGCTCTTGTAGAATTAAATTTGCAAAGGTTTTTTTTAAAAAGATTGCTTCTGACTGAAAGCTGGAATGCCATACTGAAGCTCATTTGTGTTAAACCCAAGCAAAGAACTGTCAAAGAGGCAAAAATCAATTTAAAGATACTATTTTTGAGAGAATATATAATTTAGATGTGTCCTTGAAAATAATAAAAAAGCACTATGTTGTCAATTGAAATTTTGTGAGGTGATCTCATCACTCATTATTTTGCCAGGATATGGAGTTCAAAAATAATAATTTACTTGGAATAAAAAAAAAAAACGTCATATGGACATCAGATATGCCTGTGGTATGATTGTGTTTCAAGTACACCAAAAACTTTTTTAAAAAATCTTATCTACTCCAGATTTCCCTGTCTTGATCACACAAAATAAGTCCTTTCTTACAATTTTCCCTTTTTTTTTCAGGTAGGGAATCTGGTTCATATATTAGAAACAAAGAAAATACCACTATTTCTCACAAACAATTCATTTTTGATGTTTCAAAAGTGGGGAAACTATCCTAATTTGCCCTCTGATCACTTCAGTACTTTAGGGATGTTTATCGTATGGAGTTCTACCTTGAATACAAAAACAAGTCAAATCAAATTTAATTAAGCTTCTATTTCTTAAGCATTTACTAGATGCAAGGCATGGTGCTACACTCTGGAGCAGTAATTCCCAAAGTGGGCACCACCGCCCCCTGGTGGGTGCTTCAGCGATCCAGTGAAGTGGTGATGGCCACAGGTGCATTTATCTTTCCTATTGCTATTAAAATTAAAAAATAATAATTTCCAGGGGGCTAAGCAATATTTTTTTCTGGAAAGGGGGCAGTAGGCCAAAAAAGTTTGGGAACCACTGCTCTGGAGAAACAAAGATAGATTTAAATCTATCCTTTCCCTTAAGGAATTTACATCTCACACACAGAAAACATTTTAGTGAATGCCTATCAACAAAGGTTTCAATTTGAACTCAGTCACCAACCTTATGTGTACAAAGCTCTCTGACTATTGGTCGATGGATATAATTGGTCCAGATTAAGCCTATTTTTCCAACTAGAAGACCTTGTCCTTTACTAGTATGGCATTGAGAACTTGAGCAGGTGGTACCTCAGGCTAAGGCTTAGGGATCTAACTTATATTAATGTCCAAAAATGTAAATTTCCAGTATCGTGTCTTGTGGAATCATCATAGTACTTATTCTTCAAACCTAGCAAGATTCTACATGAGAAGATTATGAATTTTAAAAACTGTGTCAGAACAAGAAAATTCAGCTTGTTCAAATAACTGTAAGAAGAAATAATACCACCTCTGACTGAGGTTTTCGATATCAAATATGCTTTCAACTATGATCCCTTCCATGATAAATCAAATGTTGGTCCCAAAACATCATTAGCTGGCACACAATCCATCTGTCCGCTTCAAGAACATATGTTTGGAGACAACTGTTGTCTATGTGCATGCATGCAGGGCTAACGTGAAATATTGAGCTAAGTGATTGTTCCATACATTTCATTAATGTAGCAAATGATGTTGATCATGCTTGGCCTGTAAATTTGCTTTCACTCGCATCATTTCTGCCTAACTTAGTTCTCTGGATGGCATAGCAGCCCCATTAATGAGAATCTTTTAGAGCTAGGCAGAGCCATCACTGCCCACATGCAAGGCCTGGCTATCTCTAAGTCATATATTGTCTACTTCCTTGGCCATTGTCTCTGCCACTTTAGGGAGGCATAGAAAAACATCAGAATTAGAGGCAATACAGCCTTCTAGGCACTGCCCAGGAGGATGTGGGAGATGACAGAAGACCAGTTTATCGACAAAATGGAGAAGAAAAGAACAAGGTTTCTCGTAACTTGAAGGAAATATGTACAAAGACTATAAGAATATTCCATCTGTCTAAACATTCCATTTGTATACAGGAGCCTAAGCATTTCCTCTTATTCAACCAAATTGACAGAGAAGACTTAACTTTGGATTAGTCTCAATGAGAATAAATGAGGTGATTACATATCCATCAGGATTTAAAGAGGCACCTCCAAGGAAACAACTGAAAGACATCACACAAAAGCAATCTGAGGAAAGAGAAAAAGAGAGCAGAAGGAAGAAAGCAAAGGAGAAATGACAGACACAGAAATGGAAGTTTAGACATGAAAAATTTGTCAGACTGTTTATTTAAAATTTTAAGAATTAGCAACAGATTTCCAGTTCTTGGAGTAGGGAGGGAAGTAAGGAGGGAGACAATTTGGATTGTATAACTTTGAGAAACTTATGTGGAAGCTTGTTATTAAATTTTTTTTATTTTTTAAAAGAATTATTTAAAAATAAAATTACAAAAAAAGAATTAACAACAGAGGAGGTGGGATGGGGCAGAGTATAACATTGATAATCTTATTCTGAATACAGAAAATTTTTTGTCTAGAAGCTTTTGGATTTGGATATTGCTTCGTGAATAGGAGCTAGTGGTCATAATTATTGTTGTTTGTAACAGCACCAGATACCATTTGCTAAGCAGATATGTAATATGCTTGCAAGTTTCAGGTTGGACCTAGTCCTCTGAGTTCTTCCATAAAGAGAATAAACACAAAATAGCAACATCAATGTACTGGACTGGGGTTGTAATTATTCAAACCTCAGTATAATCCATATGTCGATGTTGGCATAGATAAGAATTTATGAAGGATAATGTTTTCCTTTCCTTTCCCTTCCCTTCTCTCCTTTCCTAATTTCTTTTCTTTATTTTTCCATTTCTTTTCTTGTCTTTTCTTTGACACCTGCCTAACCTCAGAACATGTCTTGTCATCTGTAGAAAGAAGAACATATCTAACAAACTTTGAAACCAAAGAGGAGAGGGAAGCCAGGGGCAAAAGGGAAAGATCCATTTTAAAGGAGACATACAATTATATTTATATGTGCCATTCTGTAAAGAAACCACTGCAGTCATGAGGATATAAATATGCAAAGCTGTATTGCTTAATTTTACACAGGGGAATACAGAGCATTTCTAGGCAGTTTTAATTCATTCAACAGGAAACAGATCTTTGGGAAAAAATGTCACCAATAATCTAGAGAGATCCCATTTATGAACAGTTAAATCTTAAAAATTAAAAATACCGAAAGACACCTTTTTCATTCTAATGATATGATATGTCTATCCACACATAGACACACACACACATACACACACACACACACACACACACACACACACACACGATGTGTCTATTTACTCCATCCCATGGATAAGCACCAATATTTGTATACCTCTCACTGTGAGCACAATGATAGCAAATCATTCCTACACACTGAATGCAAATGAGGTGCCCAAAAAAGACCTATTGCATATGCAGTTTCACACAGATGCTGAGATTTTTAATCCTATTTACTTTTTTTAGCTTTGATCTAAGTGATAAATTTCAAGCAAATCGTTCAACTCTGATTTAACTAAATGATGAAACCTTTTCTTAGGAGGAAGCTGTGATTTATAGAGCTTAGCACCAAATAACATTTCAAGGAAGCATTAATATTAATCATTTTGGGGAAAACTTTTTTTTGTGTAAAAATATATACTGTTTTCTGAGTGCTTTTTTCCCCCAGCTTCCTGCCTGCCACCTATCATTTCAATCCATTACTCACAGCTGCATGTAACTGCCTCTCGACTTACGCACCCTTCACAGCATTTGCCATAGAAATGGATAAACACTCAATGACAGTTGACTGGATGTGATTCTGAGGTGAAGAAATAGGGGGTGGGGGGAAAATTAAAGTTTGAGATCTATAGTCTCTGACTTTATTAGCTATATAATGCATTCCTGTGCTTTGACTTCCAAAAGAAGCAGTGCTCTAATGGCAGGTGTCCTTCCTGTTCTTTTGAAGTCCATAAGACACGGACTATATACTAGTTTACCCCCCCAGAAAAAACAAATATGTGCCACTTATGGATAATGCAACAAATCAACATCATCATTGTCATCACAATCATTATCATTACCATCACTACCATATATTTATATTTATGATAGATGAAGTGCTTTAAATACCTTATTCAACATTCAACTTGATCTTCAAAGGTCTCTTTCAAGTATATAATGATAATAAATTTGGGGAGCACTCAAAGTTAATAATACAATAATAATAATATTCATAAACTCTTTTCCTCATAATAACCTTGTGAAGTAATATATATATGCATGTATATATATATATATATGTTCTCCAAACATTGAAGAAAAAGAATTTAATGTTAAGAGATCAGGTAACTTTTCTTATGGTTATGCAGTGAGCAAGTGTCAGAGCTACTATTAAACCATGAATTCATATTTCTAAAACCATTATTCTTTACTTTACCTCAATAGACTCTCAGTGTCATACATCTTTCAACAGCATTTTTATATAAAATTTTTTCTTTTATCTACATCCAGGTGATTTCAACATATAAGATGGAATATTTAACCAGGTAGAAATATTCTTAAAGTAAATAGGATAAACAAAATATTGATTTGAGGGGTTCCAGAAAAGACTCCTGCTCTAGTCACATCTATCCCCATAGGCTTATAGAAAGGACCTTAAATTTAATAACATAAGTCCTCTGAGTTATAAAGCAAGTTAACTTATTAAAATGGTGATACCCAAGAGAGCATTAATGAATCAGTTATGAGTCATTAGCCCTTTAGCACAGATGAGTTTTTCAGATTATAGTCTAACTGATAGCAAGTAGAAAGCAAGTCATTCTTGGGTGTAGAAGGTTATACAGGCATATTTGATAAGGAAATCCTAGAAAATAAGAGTACATCATGCATTGCTTGAAATGGCAGGCTTGGCTGATTAGCTTTAACAGGAGTGGAGGGGTAGAGGGAGAGGGTAAATGTAGATCAAAGAAGGATATAAGTTACCAGATCCTTTGAAAGGAAATTCAAGAAGAAGAACAATGAAAGAAGGGATAAGAGAGACATCTTGGACAGCCTACTTCATTTTTTTTAACCAGGTACTATACTGAGGACAATAGAATTTATCACATCTAATAAGTATTATGAAGCTTAGATGCCTCCAGTTATTGGACTGTCAGTAAAGTTCACATCCCTATATGTTAATCACATTACCCAAAACAAAATGATTCTCTGGAGGTTTCTCTGGCTTCCCAAAAATGTTTTCCTCTTAATATTATCTCCTTTGTAGTTTGGTGAATGGACATGTTTGTCTCCTTAGTCTAAATGTGGATTTCTGCCCTCTGTAGCTTCAGGAAAGTCTGCTCCTCATCTACTCCTTGCTGTTTTTCAAGTGAGGTCATTTATTAAAACAAATCTATGCCATCCTTTATACCCCTAAAAATCTCATTCCAAAGAGGGATTAACACTAATAGTCATCACCTTGTGACCAGAGACTACCAGGCCTTTCTGCCCATGCTGCAGCTGAAACCTCCCATGTATATTTTCCAGTCAACAAGCTTATGTACCAGGCACTGTACTAAGCATCATCTAATGTCTTCTTTTATTAGAATAAGAGATCCAAGAGAGCAGAGACTTTTGTATTTGTTTCCCTGGTGCTTACCATTGTGTTTTAGATAATAAGCTTTTAATTTTTTTTTATTTATACATTTATTTCTTATGAGTCTGTCCAGTTATATCAATCAAAATTGAAATTGCTTAAAATATTTTAAGCTCCTTCAAAATTTTCCAGAGTCATAAATCCATATAATGAAAATGTGCTCTTTGTATGTACTGTGTGGCTTTATAATCATGTTTTATGATATTTATCAATCCAATCACCCACCTCACTCACTCAACTTTGTTCTAAATGGTTATTGTTTCCAAATAGCACATAGAAAGTCAGGGGTTAAAAGTGGACTAAATCAGAGTATATCCAAAAAAGGAAACATGGCTTAGTCTATGCAGGACATTTCTCAAGAGCAGTACAAATGTTTTGAACACTGACCATATCCCTAGAATATAATCATCGCCTCCCATGGAAAGTACTTTAAAGGAGCTAATATACAGCAAAACCATACAATCAGATATGTTTGTACTATGAGGTTTGCTAAAACATTATTCATATTTTAGATGAAATTGTGCCTTAAATTCCTCATCAAAAAATAGTTTAATTGGGCAGGATGATCTCTAAAATCTCATCCATTTTTAAGGTTCCAGTTTATAGTTGCAGTTTAATGGTCATTGGAACATGGATCTAATGCTAGAAGTGACCTCAGAGGTCATTCAATCCAACCTCCTCATTTCAAAGATGAGAAAATTGTCGTCTAAACAAAGTGCCTTGTCCAAGGTCACACAGGCAGCAAGGAATCAGAGCCAAAGATGTTTCCACTGTACTCCACTACATTTTAAGGATTTCTGGGACAGTTCAGCTTTCAAGAAAAGACTGTGTATTGTTAATGAGCTTTATAAAATGAATCTCTTCTGTCACCATGTGTCCCAGTTTGGGGTTTGGAAAATATGGTCACTATGCATATAGGCTCCATGCAATGAAACCTAAGATCCATGTATCTTCTTAAATGAATCATTATTATTCTTAGCTTTTCTTTTTGATGAAAAATCAGGGTGTGCTTTACCTAAGAGGAGATTGCCAATGAAGAACTTTAACGTCCTTGAAGGATTAGTTGTATTTTTAGGGCATTTCTCAGAGTGGTCCCTGAAAATGACTGACCTTCCGGAAAAGAGCTCAAATAAGCAGGTGACTACTCAGTGCCACTTCACCTGGGAGAGGGAGGGTGCATCCAAACTGACAGAAATAGATGTGCTCCGACAAAATACTAAAATAAGGTCAAGCTTTAGAAAGGTTTAAAAATACAGTGTCCTCTTTTTACTATGAAAAGGGCATTTTAAAAGTGAAATAGAAAGAGAAAAAGAATCTTCAACAATAGAAACTCAAATAAAATTAAAGATACAGTCACAAGAACAGAAGAAATGAGAAACAAAAATCCTACCCTGTAATTCAAGAGAAGGATAAATCAGATTAAATTCTGTAGCATTCACCTAGTAGAAATTTTGAAATACATGGTAAAAAGCTTCAGAAAACTCAATCCAATGAAGTTATATTTGTGAAATAAAAGTTCTTGTGAAACTCAAGAGATGAAGAAAAAAAATGTAGCTATTCCAAAGGAGAGACAATATGGTAGTATAGATAGAGAGAAGGCTGGCCTTTGAGTCAGGAAAAGCTGAATTCACCTGATACACATTATAGACATAAGTGGCCTCCTAACAACTTCTCACCAACCAGAAAACAAAGATCCTAAGTGACAGATGTGTTGCCACCCTACATCATTCAAGCAAGTTTCCATACTGGGAATTCTTTATACTAAGGAGATCACTGACCCTCCTTTCCAAAAATAAAAATCATAAGAAGGAAATTAACACTTTATTCAAGTTTTAAGAGTCATGCAGCAAATAGTTTAAGTCTTGCCTCTGATACTTCAAGCTTCTGTATACTCTAACAAGTTATTTAACCACTCATTCCACTCATCATCACTTACAATCTATAAGCATTTGAATAGGAAAGAAGATATTTATTTATCTTCATTGGTAGGAGGAGTCTCTTTATCTAGGCTTCCTGTCTATGACAGTAAGGAGAAAAATACTGCTAAAGTTAAAGTTAAACATGATGATGTGCTGCTATACCTTTAAAACTTTTTAGTTTTTTTTTATTCTATACAAAAACCATACCCCCTGTTCCAGTATTGTACAGTTTATTTTTAGAACATGTATAACACATTTTTTCTCATCTTTCTCAGCTTCTATGATAATTTAAAGTAAATTGTTTCAAATTTTTTCAAGCTAAATATTCATTTTTTTTTCCTTCTACTTTTCTTTCTTTTTAGGGGAGCACTAACAGACTGGATTTTATATAAAAAGCCCTGCATATGGCCATATAGTATACAGCATATGCAGATACAGATCTGCATATTTTAGAATCTCAGAAAGCTGAATATGAATGAGTTAATCCTCCAATTAACGCAGCAATCTGCCAGTGAAATAAAAACAAGCAGCTTCAGGCACTTAACTGCATAACAATAGTGTTGATTACTCATAACTTACTCCTAAAATGTAGAGATGCTCTTGGAGTGTTATTCTGTGAACGTTGTTTTTTATTTTTCATTTTTTATCCAGACTTAATTTCACAGGTAGAGTTAACAGGGAAGTACTGGTGAGAATATTTCCTCTACCAGTGTATTTAGTCAATTATTCTTTCTGTGAACTCCAATTCTTATATTCCTCTGGCAGTCAATTAGTTAATATGTAATTATTAAGTACTTACTATATGTGGAGTACTATGCTAAGCTTTAGAAATATAAACACAAATAAAAATAGTCACAGCTGTCAATAAATTTACAGTCTTAACAAGGGAAAGTAACAAATAAAAGATAGCTAGAGTCAAAAGAAGGAACTTTTGGAGCCTGATTGTAGATCAAAAACACATTCCATCTTTCACTTTATTTCCTTCATGAGTTTTTTCTTGTACGTGCAATATGTATCTTATTTTACAGCCTGAGGGATATGCAAATATGTATTGCATGACAGCTCTGCTATAACCTATATGACATCATTTACTTCCTTGAGGGAAGGAAGGGGACAGAGGGAGGAGGGAGAGAATCTAGATACAAAATGTCAGATAAATGTGGAAAATTGTTTCTACATTTAATTGAGGAGGGAAGTATTTTTAAAAGGGAGCAGTTGGAGGTGGAGGTGGAGAGGATAGGAGGTGGAGGCTTGGGGGAGAGGAGAAGAGCTTGTAGGTAAGGAAGATGTCTCACTGGAACAATTCTGGAAGGAGCCATCCAATCAAAGAGAAGATGCCTCTGGTACGCAGGAACATTCCATGTTCCAGAGTTGAAGGGATGGTTCAAAACAAATAGATGACTAAGACATTATGAGGTAGGGAAAATTGTAGCCATATAAAGAGAAATTAGAGGAAATCATAAAATTATGTCAACATTGTCCACTATAAATTAATATTAACTAATCCCAAGTGAGCACTTATTGGAGTAAGGCAATCCTTCTATTCTTCCCTAATCAATTTTCTATCTCATTTGCCACAGAGGCTATTTCAAACTATTTCTTGTTTTTAATTACTTTTCCCCCTTCTAAGCTAAGAACCTTAACTTACACTTGACAAACTTGAACTGATGAATGAATGAAAATGTACATAAGTGAATGAATAAAGCCATTCACCATAAGTTCCCTCTTTATTCCCATCTAATCAACTTCTCATTATCTACTGATTCTTTGCTAGCTATCTATAACAAATCCTTGTCTTCCTTATTTCCAAAAACCTTTAGTTGGAGAATACATGGTACAGAAGCTGCCACACTGCTGTGAGAAACTTCCAGATTCATCAACTAGGTCAGAAATATCTTACCTTGATCACATGTTTAGTCTTATTTTTAAATATCAAAAGTGATACACAAAGAAGCTTGAAGAATGAATTGCAATACAAAAGAAAAAGGAAAAAAGAAATTAAGCTTTTGTATAATATCTACTATGTTGAAGACACAGTGACAAGTGCTTTTTATAATTATCTTATTTGATTCTCATTAAAACTCTGGGACCTAAGCCCTATTATTTTACAGTTAAGGAAACTAAGCCAAACAGTTTAAATGACACACACTGTAAGTGTCTGAGGCCTGTTTTGAACCAAAGTCTTCCTGATTCCAAGGCAGTGCTCTATCCTCTGCACCACAACTGTCTCCAATCTAATTTTATGTGGACAGAAAGCTAAAATCAAGTGAATGTTGGAAATTGTATACATATAGGTAGCACAATAAATCTAATAGAAATTGGAAAACAAAATCTCCCTCATTGTCTCAGAAATACCTTTTCTCTTATTTTCTTAGTGTGTATCTATGGACATATATAGCCAGTAGACCTGGAGTTTGCCAGGAACAATGAAACATTTCATGTTGTTAGAAAGATATTGAAAGTCACATAAGAAGGGGTTAAATTGAAGACACAATACCAAAGCTTGACTGTCTAGATACCATTTGAGTCCTGTAGGCTCTACAAACAAATCAGGATATTGCTCTTATCAAATTTTTCTAGAAAGCATGGAGAAACACAGTTGTGAAGAACAAAGTAAATGATTTTTTTTCTTTAACAATTACTGTTTTGGAGGGAAAAACCTTATTGTATATAACCTCAAAGAAATTAACTGCTTTTGTTGTTGTTGCTGCTGGTGGTTATGGAGGCAGTAGAGTTATACAGTTAGAATATTCTGAAAAAAAACCCTTCATTATGCCATGTATGATCATTTAATGTAGGATGCTATGTCATATATGTTAATGAGGTATTTGGTACACAGAAAGGGACTCATTCTCATCCCTGATATATCTGGATTTATAGCTTCTGTTACTGATGAGGAGCTCTCAAAGTAGAGAAAAATTGACTTTGACTTGTAAGAATGTGCAACATACATAGTTGCCACAGATTCTTCTGCATGACTCAAGGAAATATTAATACATGTCCTTCATTGGACTAAAAGTGCTTTCTCTGGAGCAGGAGTTAAACTGTGATTCCAAGGAAAGTGATTGGCAGGTTCTCAATAAAACTGGTGCCAAATATGTAACATGCCATCATCAAGATGGAAGTTAAAATTACTTTAATGCAAAACTTACTGAGCTGAAGACCACCATTAAGTTCAAGGCAGACATGAACCAAGGCAGAAAACCATGAGTGTCAGGCTTTACTCAAAAATCTATATGAGTGGGGAAACAGTTTTTATTATTGTTGTTTTATTTTTCTATTGAACCATACATAATAAAAGAGGGTAATGTTCCTGTAAACTTGGCCTTTTAGGAGACCATAGCAAAAAAAAAATTTTTTTTAAAAATATATATGTATATATATATATATGTGTGTGTGTGTGTGTATATATATATATATATACTAATGTATATTATTAGATTGGTGGACTTTGTTCCTCACTCTTAAGATGAAAGGTTCAGGATTCTTATCTAAATATAAAGGATAGGGGGCAGCTGGGTAACTCAGTGAATTGAGAGTCAGGCCTAGATATGGGAGGTCCTAGGTTCAAATCTGACCTCAGACACTTCCCAGCTGTGTGACCCTGGACAAGTCACTTGACCCCCATTGCCCACCCTTACCACTCTTCCACCCAATACACAGAAGTTAAAGGTTTAAAATATATATATATATATATATATATATATATATATATAACATATGTATATATATGAAGGATAAAATGATTGTATATCTATATGAAAGAAGTTAAAAGCTTCCTTTTCCCTCTACTAAATCCTTATGCCTGCTTATTCCATCTATAATTATTTTAAAAAATTTAAAAATGTCCACAGAGCTCTTTTCTTCCCATCCTTTTCCTGGCTTTCCAATATTCTTCTACATTACTCCTTGCCAAGAACCCAGTATGCACTCATATTGGTCTACTCATACATCTATGTATATAATGCTCCATCTTCCATTTTGGTATCTTTGAATTGTCATCCGTGTCTGGAATACTTTGTTTCTTCATCTCTTCCTCCTAGGATATTTGATTTTCTTCAAACTTCAGCTCAAATGCCTTCTTCATAAGGAGCCCTTTCTTGTTCTTCCAAGTTCTCAGGGTCTTCCCCTCCCTCAAGGTTTTTTTTTTCTACCCTGTATGCATCTTGTGTGTGTTTTTTATGTACATTTTTTATCCCAATAGAATTTAAGAACATGGAGGGCTGGGATTGATATTTTGTTCTTTGTATCCTTAACACTAATCACAGTGTCTTCTCAATAGTAAAAGTTAAAAGAATGATGAAAAGATTTTACGTTTAGGGAGATCCATGTGTCATTGAGAGACAAAATTTCATGGCCATGGCCACACAATCTGTATAGATATGAATGAAAAAATGTATAAGTGATAAAAAAATCACTTATTAAGCATTTTTGTGCAAAACACTGTGCTAAACAGTGGAGATGTAAATAAACAAGTAAAACAGTCGCTACTTTCATGGAACTTATAATAACTATAGATACTATATAGAGTAGTTTTCAGGTGGAAGCAAGATAAGGTAAATGGTCTTTTCTATGGAGTGGCAAAGAAGAATTGAATATTCTTTTATGACATTTCCACTGAAAAAACTAAATAATATCTAATGTCAAGTCATTTTATATTAATAAAGACTTGGGTGACAGGAATTTTCTTTTCTAAGTCATTAGTGGCTATGGCTCCTGAAAAGGCAGGGGATGCAGCCCTGGTAGAAGCAATTACCAAATCACCTCCCCTACAATGGTCACTCCTCTTGGCTAGAAGCAGAAATGGTAGTGGATGATGCAGGGCCTCTATTCTTGGGGGTTCTCACATTTGAATATAGAACAGAAACTGGATAACAACCCAGGGCTTCCTGATTCTGAGGTCAGTACTCTAATCAGTGTGCCCCTCATTCACTTCTTAATCACTAGAATGTGCACATTTGAATTATCAAAATAATACTTCTAAATGAAAGGAAAACTAATATGTTTGACTTTATTTTCAAAAATGTTATCCTTAGGCATATTGCTTTCTCTTATACTGCTTTAGCACAGGACTTAATTAAGTAAAGTCATTATGTTCTTTTATTTTAATTAATTTATTTTAAATGATGTTTTATTTCTCCCAACTACATATAAAAACATATATATATATATATATGTATATATATATATATATTAACTTTGGGGTTCTATTCTTTTTTAATATTTTATTTTCTTGATTACATTTAACAATTTTCAACACATATTTTTCAAAGTTATAAAATCCAAATTTTAAAATTCCATATTGCTCTGCAGAATGCTTGTTTCAGTTCACAATTATAGCAATAATGCAAGTGTCCCAATTTTGTCATGTCCTCTCCAATATTTATCATTTTCCTTTATTGTCATATTGGCTAGTCTGATAGTTGTGAGGTGAAACCTCAGAGTTGTTTTAATTTCCATTTCTCTAATCAAGAGTGATTTAGAACTTTTTTTTTCATGTTATTATAAATGGCTTTGATTTCTTCATCTGAAAACTGCTTGTTCATCCTTTCACCATTTGTCAGTTGGGGAATGGCTTGTATTCTTAAAAATTTGATATGTTTCTCTTTATATTTGAGAAATGAGACCTATATCAGAGAAACCTGCTGTGAATTTCTCCCCATTTTGTTGTTTCCCTTTTAATCTTGGTTATATTTGTAATGTTCATATAAAACCTTTTTTAATTTAATAGAATTAAAACTGTTTATCTTATACCTCATAATGCTTTCTATCTCTGTTTAGTCATAAATTCTTCTCTTCTCTATAGATCTGACCACTAAACTATGCTCCCATAATTTACTTATGTTATCACCTTTTATGACTAAATCAGATACTCACTTTAACATTAATTTTTGTATAAGGTATCAAATATTGGTCTGTACATAGTTTTTGCCATACAGTTTTCCAGTTTTCTCAGCATTTTTTGAATTTTGAATATTGAATTCTTACTCCAAAAGATGGGATCATTGGGTTTATCAAATACTGAATTGTTGAGATCATTTGCCCCTGTATAGTGTACACCTAATCTATTCTATTCATCTACTATTCTATTTCTTAGTACCAGATTGTTGTGATGATTACTATTTTATAGTACAATTTGAGATCTGGTACTGCTAGAACACCTTCTTTTGGATTTTTTCATTAATCCCCTTGATATTCTTGATATTTTGTTCTTCCATATGAATTTTATTATTATTTTTCTAGTTCTAAAATATTTTTGACAGTTTGGTTGGAATGGCACTGAATAAGTTAATTGTTATTTATATTGTATTAGATAGGCCTACCCTAGAGCAATAAATCATTTTCCAACTGTTTAGACCTGACTTTAGTTGCATGAAAAATGTTTTCTAATTGTGTTCATATAATTCTTGTTTGTCTTGGCAAGTATATTCCCAGGTATTTTATTTGTTTAGAGTTATTTTTCAATAGAATTTCTCTTCCTATCTATTGTTGCTGAACTTTCTTGGTAATATATAGAAATACTGATGATTTTGTGGGTTTATTTTATATCTTACAACTTTGCTAAGTTATTCATCATTTCAACTAGTTTTTTATTTGATTTTCTAAGGATACTATCGTAACATCTGTAAAGAGTAATAATTTCTTTTCCTACTTTAATTCTGTAAATTTCTTTTTCTTCTTTTATTGCTAAAGCTTGTTGTGTAATTTCTAAGCACAGGAATGCAAATAAGAAACAAAGTCTCCCAGCCAAAAAAAATAGGTTTATTGAGAGAGGGTCTGTCTCACAATAAAGCTGGACTTCTGGTCAAGACCAAAAGGCCCAGAGCCTTGTGAGAGGACTTCTTTTATGCCCAATGAACTAGATAAGTTATAAATCAGTTTAAAAATAATGCAGGACAGTGATAAAAATAGAGAGATGTGGATTGGTTGAAGAAATCAGGATATATTTTTCATTGGTAGAAGAAGTTATTTAATAATGACTTGAAAATCACTTGATGGACAAAGGAAAGCCCGGGAGCCTGATTTCTGTTAATTTTGTTATTGATATGGTCAATTCTGCTGATAGTTTTCCTAATATTAAACCAGTCCTTCATTCCTGGTATAAATCCCAAATGGTTGCAGGGAGTGATCCTTGTGATATACCTATTTGCTAGTTTTTATTTATTTATTTTTACATCTATGTTCCTTAAGGAAATAGTCCTATAATTTTCTTTTTTCAGTTTTTCTTCCTCCTGACTTAGGTAACATCACCTATATTTGTGTCATAAAAGGAATTTGGTAGGACTCCTTCTTTGTCTATTTCCCCAAATCATTGGGCAAACTATTCCCTACAGGCCAGATCCAGATCATAGTTTGCCTTCACTGCCTTAAGCAATTCCCTAACCACAACATCTGGATGTGGGGATGTAGTGATTAGGTAATTTCTTAAGGCAGTGATGGGCAAACTACTGCCTGGATCTGGCCCATGGGGAATAATTTGCCCATCACTGCCCCAAATAGCTTATATATTATTGGAATTCATTTTTCTTTAAAAGTTTGATTAGAGTTCACTTGTGAATCCATTTGACCCTGCTCATTTTTTCTTAGGAAATTAATTGATGGCTTTTAAATTTTCTTTTTCCAATGTAGGATCATTCAAGTATTCCATTTCCTCTTTAATCAATGCAGGTAATTTATATTTTTGTAAATATTCATCTATTTCACTTAGATTATCAGATTCACTCACATATAATTGGGCCAAATAACTCCTAAAGATTACTTTAATTTCTTTTTTATTGGTAGTGATTTTATATATTTTTTTAATTTTTTCTTTCCTTTTTAAAATCCAATTAACCAGTGGTTTATCTATTTTATTTGTCTCACCCCCATAAAACCAACTGTTAGTCTTATTTATTAGTTCAATGGATTTCTTACTTTCAATTTTATTAATTTCTCCTTTAATTTTTGGCATTTCCAATTTTGTCTTTAATTGGGCATTTGTGATTTGTTTTTTCCTAATTTTTTTATTTGCAATCCCAATCAATTGATCTGCTTTTTCTCTATTTTATTGAACTAAGCATTTAGAGATATAATTTTCCCTCTGTACTGCTTTGGTTGTATTTCAAAAATCTTGATATGTTATCTCCTCATTGTCATATTCCTTAAAAATTATTCATTATTTTTACTTTATATTTTTATTGCATTAGGATCTGAATAGGATGCATTTATAATGTCTGATTTTCTGTATTTGGTTGTGAAGATTTTATGCCCTAATATATGGTCAATATTTGTGTATGTACCATGTACTATTGAAAAGAAAGCATATTCCTTTTTATCCCCATTCAGTTTTCTCCAGAAATTTATTAAATCTAAGTTTTCTAAGATTTCATTTACCTCCTAAACTTCTTTCTTCTTTTTTTTAATATTAGATTCATCTAGTTCTAAGAAGGAAAAATTGAAGTTGCCTACTAATATAATTTTACTTTCTATTTCTTCCTATAGCTCGTTTAAATTCTTCTTTGGAAAATTTGGAGGCTTTACCATTTGGGGCATATATGTTTAAAATTGATAGTACTCCACTGTTTATGACACCTTTTAACAAGATGTAATTTTCTCTCCTGTAACTATTGCTACTATTGTTTTTTTTTACCTTAGTTGAAGCATAATAAATTCTCCCCTAGCTCTTTACTTTTGCTCTGTGTTTGTCTCCCTTCTTCAAATATATCTCTTATAAACAATATATCATAGAATTCTGCTTTTTAATCCATTCTGCTATCTGCTTCCATTTTATAGTGAAGTTCATCACTTTCATATTAATAGTTATAACTAACTGGGTATTCCTCTCCATCTTATTCCTATCTTTTAATCCAGTTCTTTCTCTCTCCTTTCCCTCTGTCCCTTCTCACAAGTGTTTTATTTTTAGTTATGCCCCTCCACATACACTTCCCTTCTGTTATCCTAGCCCACCTGTCTTATTTCCATCTTACTTCTCTTTAGGATAAGATAATATTCCACACCCAAATGAGTATGGTTGTTATTCCCAATTTTAGCCAACACTGATGAGAGTAGGGTTGAAGCATTGCTGATCCACATGTTCAACTTCCCCTCAACTTAAATATTTTTTTTTACATTTCTTTGATGAGATAATTTACCCTATTCTATCTCTCTCATTTTTTCTCTGTGTTATCCTCTTTTTCACACTTTGATACTGTTTTCTTTATATCATGCCATCCTAATCAACATAATCCCTCAAACTCTATCCACATATTCTCCTTATAATTACTTTAATAATGATAAAATTTTTAAGAGTTATAAATATCATCTATGCATATAGGAATAAGAATAATTTGTGCTTATTGAATGGTTTCAATTTTATTTTTATTATTTAATTTTTTATTTTTTTCTTGATCTCATATTTGAACATCGCATTTTCTTTTTAGATCTGGTCTTTCCATCAGGAATGCTTTGAAATATTCTATTTTATTAAATAACCATTTCCCCCCCAGATAGAATCTATTTAGTTTTTCTGGGTAGGGGATTCTTGCTTGTAAATGTAGTTCCTTTACCTTCCAGGTCCAATCCTTCAGTGTAGAAGCTACTAAGTCCTTTGTAAGACTTTACTATAGCTCCATGCAATTTGAATTATTTTTTTCCTAGCTGCTTGCATTATTTTCTTTGTACCCTGTTAGGTCTTGACGTAGGCTAAAATATTCCAGGGATTTGTCATTTTTTGATTTATTTTGAAAGGGGATTGGTGGATTCTTTCAATTTATTTTACCCTCTTTTTCAAGAGTAACAGGGTCATTTTCTTTGATAATTTCTTGTATTATGATGTCTATTGATAGACTATTTTAAAAATGGCTTTCACGTAGTCCAATCATCCTTAAATTGTTTCTCCTGAATTGATTTCCCAGGTCAGTTTTTTTTTTCCAATGAGATAGTTCATATTTTCTTCTACTTTTTTCTTCTTTTCATTTTTTATTGTTTCTTGCTATCTCATGATGTCATTAGCTTCACCTTGTTAAATTCTAATTTTTAAGCCACTATTTTCTTCCATGAGTTTTGAACCTCCTTTTTGAAGAAACCCTTTTCTTCATTGGGTTTTTTTTACCTCTTTTTCCATTTGGCCAATTCTGCTTTTTAAGGGGTTATATTCTTCCTGTTTTGTTTTAATTTATCTCACTCATTTTTCTTCTGCCTCTCTCATTTGATTTTGGAGATCCTTTTTGAGCCATTTCAGATACTGAGAATAATTCATATATATATATATATATGTGTGTGTGTGTGTGTGTGTATATATATATATATATATATATATATATACTTATTGGATTACACTGTCCTCTTCTGATTTCGTGACTTGCTTTTCTTTGTCTCCATGATAATTTTCAATGGTTAGATTGTTTTTTAATGTTTCCTCATTTCCCCAACCTGTTTCTTGACTTTTATTTTTATCTTAAAGGTGGACTCTGTTCTCAGGGTACAGAAAAAAAAACTCTCAGACTTCAGTTTTTCTTTGCTCCTACACTTAATTCTAGTCCTAGATTTCTCCAAGTTTCAGTTCTTCCTAGTTGGTATCATGGATTGTGGACTAAGGGCTTGGAAAGTCTCCTCCCACTGCTGATTTACTTTCCCCTGGATTTTGCTGATAGCTAGCAGGATTGTTTCAGAGCACATTGAGCCAGCTACCTTGTGCTGGGGCTCAGGGACTCAACTCTGGATTGGGCAGGGGCTGCAGGCTACCCTCTGGACTTACCCTGGCCAGGTACACTGAGGACTGCCTTGTACTGAGGTTCTGGCCCTTGCTGCAGGCTTCAGTAGTGACTCTGGGCCTCCCCATGGGCTTGTTCCAGCAAGGTACACTGAGGACTGCCTTGTATTACAGTTTAGGGCCTCATCGTAGGCTTGAGCTAGGACTTGGAACTTCAAGAGGTGGGTGTTGGCTTAGGCAGGGTTTCAGCTGGCTTAGGCCCAGGTTCAGCACCTGGTACAGTAGAGGTGGGGTGGGCTGGGTTTGCTATTGATTTGTGTTGGTCCTCCTTGATACAGCCTTGCTGTGGGCTGTGCTCCCCTTTCACCCCAATGAAAGAGATCCTCTGCCTAACTTCTGAACTGTTTTATCCAGGAAAATTGCTTCATTCCATCCCCTTATGTGTTCTGTCACTCCACTATTTGTTTGGAAACATTATTTTAAGGTATGTTAGAGAGGATTCTCAGAGAGATTTGAGATTTCTGTGCCTCTACACTGCTTCTCCCTTTGCGTTCTTTAATATTTTTATTCATATGATTGAATATCTGCTTCCTTCCAATAGTATCTTTTTTTTAAACCCTTACGTTTTGTCTTAGGATCAATATTGAGTATTAGTTGCAAGGCAGAAGAGTGGTAAGGGCTAGGTAATGGGGGTTAAGTGACTTGCCCAGGGTCACACAGCTGGGAAGTGTCTGAGGTCATATCTGAACCCAGGACCTCCTGTCTCTAGACCTGGCTCTCAAACCACCCAGCTGCACCCCCAATAGTATCTTTATTTTCACACATGATCAGATTTATTATTTCCCTAACTTCACTTAAATATCAGATTCAAATACAATATTTATTTTCCTTAATTTCAACTGTTTTTAGTAATCTACTAGACATTTGACACTCTTCTCTCTCCTATTCTAGGTGGATGTTTTTAGCTAACTGCCTCTTGGCTGTAAAAAGGAGAGAAAATTACTAATAATTCTTTCTCACTGTATCATTTCTAATGCTTATGTAACCAAATATATGGTTTATTTATTGAATTACAAAGCTGATTGGTGGTTGAACAGTTACAGATAAATTATTTAGAAGATACCCTTTTTAGTCTTAAGTATTTATGAGATACAGCACTGATGTTTGTGTCATTCTGATGAACAACAACAGTCTCCTTCCTCCAGTACCTCTAACATGTTATATGTAAGGGAAACAAGTGACATAAGCCATCTCAAATATTACCTTACTTTGGAAGGGATCCTGAAATTTTATCCCCTTGAGCGTAGGGTACATGTAGGAGGATTCACTTTACCATCTGCCCCTCCAAAAAAAAATTTGATTTCTGCATTTGAAAGGTTGTTGGGTTGGTATCAAAAACTGTTAATGTATGAAGCAAATGTTGCTCAACATTTCAGGGGAATCCTTGAGTTTAAAAGACTAATGGAGTTTCCCTTGGAGGAGTCACTATCTCTACACACATTTGCAAGGCAGAGATTGTAAGATGACATTAAAACAAAAAATTATAAGTAAAGAGAAGGATTGGGAGAAAAAGTATTTAGTATTAAGATCTTTACTTTTATATCATGTGTTCTGCTACTAAACAGTAAGTGAGACAGCCATTGGTTTCATTGTCTTCTATTTAGCTTTCATCTCTTTATTGACCAACAACTACATTCATGCCTGATTTTCTAAATGAAAGATAATAGTCCAGGAAAAGAGTTTGTGTTGATCACTACAAACCTTTTCCCACTACTAGAAAAAAATTTTCTATTACTCAGTTTTCACTGGTAGATAAAATATATTTCTCTTGCTTCCATATATTTATACACACTGTCCCCAATTTTACTAGGCATGCTCTTCTTCTTCAACTCTGCCTCTTGGATCCCTAGTCTCCTTCAAGGCTCAGCTAAAATTGCATTTCTTAATTGAGTTCTTTTTTGATTGCCCAGTTTTTACCACTATCTCACTCCTACCATCTCTCCCAGTTAATTCCTCCTCCCCCTCAACTAGTAAAATGTAAGTTCCTTGAAGTCAGGGGTTGATTTTTCTCTTTGTACCATCATCTTGCAGCATCACCTGGCACAATAGACACTAAATTCTTATTAAATTGAACTGAACAGTCAATTGGCAACATCTTTGTTTACACAAGATATCATTCAATTATAGTTCCTAAAAGATATATAATGATGTTAGTTAATTATGACTTGTCAAGTTCTTATGAAAGTTTGAGATGTCAAAATGAGGTCAATGTAATTCCAGGGCTTGGAGAAGGGAGAATATTTAAATATCATAAGAAAGGTAATTTTTTGCTTGAGATTATTATCACAAAGTTTAACTATATTAGGAGTTCTAAAAGGCATGATAGACTGCCAGGCCTGAAGTAAGAAAACTCATCATCCAGAGGTTAACTTTAGCCTCAGAAACTTGTTAACTGTATAAACCTGGGCAAGTCATTTAACCATACTTGACAAAGTTACTTCATCTGTAAAATGAATTGGAGAAGGAAATGGCCCACCACTTCAGTATCTTTGCCAACAAAACCCCAAATGGGGCCATGAATAGTCAGGCATAACTGAACATCAATAACAGTTTTTCTTAAATGTACATTTTTAATCATCATTGGTTACACATAATATCCATTCTCTAATATAACAAATTAATGTTAAATGTACAATTTAACCATAGACTAAATAGATTTAATCCCTGGTAAAGGACATACACAAAATATTTATGACCAAAATTGATACCAATATTGACTGATAATTCTAAGAGTATCCTGTTTTCTTATTCCTTCTCACGGTCATAAAAATTACATTCTGTTTACTTGATTTGGAATAGTTAAGCATAAATAATTCTTAATCAAAACATATTTGTCCTTCGTTGTTTCTCTGCCAAGGAAAATAAGGACTATCACACTTGGAACCTAAACCCCTAGGGATAGGATTTGAGATTCTAATTAAGGTACAAGATGTTTCTTCTATCCTCTATAAGCACAATCTTCCCTACAAAATACTAACACTCTGAAATTTGAAGTCTCAACAAATGGTCGCAAAATGTATTAAAGCATGGAAAGATTTCTTCCTGAAATTTTGCATGTAGTAATATTTGCTTTATTATTATGAATAGATTGTATTTAGTAAAATTAGAAACATTATAAAAAATTCATTGTACAATAACTCAAGACCACCTGTGTGGTCTTTGCCCTAGATCTCAATTCTCTTATATCCTAGTAAATGATATTTGAGAGATGATGTGGTTAAAACATTCATTGGCCTTACAGCCACCCTATTTCAGATCTGCCAATCCATAATCTGTTCTTCACATAACTACAAAAGAAAAAAAATTCCTTTCTTAAATACCAGTCTGACCAACATAATTCCCTGGTAGATTATTACCTATGATTCCTTATTGATTTTAACACAGTTAATTTAAATTTTAAATTCTTAAACCTGACATTTAAATGCCTTCCTATTATAAGGTCTGTCTAGCTTTTAACATTTGTTTCACATTCTTCTCCTTAACATATTTTCTGTTCCTTCAAAACTGACATAATTGTGATTCTTCAAACACAATAGTCTATCTACTATTTTTTTTGCTTTTACTCAAGTTATCACTAATGCTCAAGATGTATATTCCACTCTCACCTTTTAGAATATTTAACATTCTTTAAGATTTAACATAAATGCCTTCAGAACCAGAATGGGGCAGCGTGGTAGTACAGTGGATAGAATGTTAGGCCTGGAGTCAGGAAGACTGGTTTTCCTGGATTAAAATCTGGCTCTTAGGAACTATAATGGAATGATATCTTGTGTAAACAAAGATGTTGCCAATTGACTGTTCAGTTCAATTTAATAAGAATTTAGTGTCTATTGTGCCAGGTAGTATGCTGCAAGATGATGGCACAAAGAGAAAAATCAGTCCCTGACTTCAAGGAACTTACATTTTACTAGTTGAGGGGGAAGAGGAATTAACTGGGAGAGATGGTAAGAGTGAGATAGTGGTAAAAACTGGGCAATCAAAAAAGAACTCAATTAAGAAATGCAATTTTAGCTGAGACTTGAAGGCCCTTCCTTCACGTATTGAGAAGGCAAATACTATGACACTGAAGTGACTACCCTTACTTTAGGGTTAAGTATGGGTGTATTTTTGTTGATTAATTCAAAAGTAGACAAAGGAGAGTTAATCTTGTCCTCACTATCTAGTGAGGTACTAAGTAGAAGTACTTAAGTTATGGTTAACCAAAGCTTTAACTCCAACTAGGCAAAGACAACAAAAGATTCCCTTTTCATAAGTGTAAACTCAGAATAGACAAAGAGAACCAAGAATTTCCTTTCACAATTCCTCCTGTGATTCACTGGGGAGACTAGTCTCCCCAATGAATCATTTTACATAACTATCTTATATCTCTAAAAATCTTCTAGCTAAAGATGCATACAATATTCAAAAGTTAGAGATAAGAGAGAAATAAAAGAGAGAAAGAGAGAAAGAGAAAAAGAGAGGGGAGAGAGAGAGAGAGAGAGAGAGAGAGAGAGAGAGAGAGAGAGAGAGAGAGAGAGCACAAACCAATATTTGCTAGGCACATTGACAATAAGCCAATTGGGGGGGGGCAATCCCCTATAACATATATCCAAAATACTTGTGTTCAACTCCCAAAGTTCAATCAGTTATACTCCAAAATTCATGCTGCATCTTCTGATGCTGTGGAGGTTTTCTTCGGGCATCTTCATGGTGCCTTCTTCAAACAATCCATCTTCTAGATTCAAAGAGTTATCAAGTTCCCTTTCCTGAAATGTTTCTTTCTCAAAAGATTTTTTAGTTTAATGGTAATTATACAATCTCTATGGTAATTATACAGACTGGACCTATCACTTGAAACCAAACCTAAGTCTGAGAGATTCAGCACCAGCTGGCTCTCAAGAGGATGTATGTTTCATCCAAATGAGTTCTCAAATACTCCAAAGATCCAGGGGAATTAAGAACTGTGCCACTATACAAAGTACTTGCACTGGTATTATCATGGAATTTTGAGGTATTGAATTATTATTTTTATTTCATAGATTTTAATGTGTGAAAAATATAATTTGGCATAGTGCAAATATCTTTTTATACTGAATTTGGGGTAAAGTCTGACATCTTCTAATATCTTTTATGTACATTTCTTGCTTATGAAATTTCAAAGAATCCAATCATTATGATTATATTTATGGGATTTAAAAAAATGAGATGACAGTCTGTTTCTGATGTTTACTTTACGGTAATTACCTATCATGAATTTTATCTTTGGAAAGCAGTGACATTTCCTTTTGCAGCTCTTTGGTCTTTCTTTATGCACAATTTATCATAATATATGGCACTAATTAATTAATATTGCAGATAAGTGACTTTTATTGGTGGCATCACCATCTAAAATGTTCACTCAAGTATGCTTCTGTAGGTTAAAGTGTCACAATTTGGTGAAGTAGCCACCCGAAATAGAGTTGCTATTTTTCAGATGACTTAATTATTCTCTTCTTATTGACACAGATTTTATGTTAATGAACTTTTATGTAAAAGAAGAAAATAAATATCCACAAACTCAATTAATGGAATAAAAATATCAGAGTAGTTATATAAATACCCAAATGTTATTATTACTACAAATTCAGGCATTTATTTGGAGAGTGGTTTTTAATAGTCTAAAGCATAATTAGCATGTAAAACTTTTTTAATTGAAAATTAGCTTCTGAAATTAAATGTCTGGTCTCCTTGAAACTTTAGCTGGAAGTAGTCTGCTGATTCAGCAGCCTGTCTAATGGAAGGCTCAAGCTCTAAGGACTCATGATGTAGAAACAGAATGCTTGATGCACAGAGCTATGGATTTGTTGGATACATAAAAAGTCAGTGTCTCAGAATGTCATCAATTTTGCATCTTAGATATAAACCAGGTTGTTGAGGCAGCTAGGTGGTGCAGTGAACAGAATGCTGAACGGTGTCAAGAAAACCCAATAATTGATCTCATATACTTATTAGCTGTATAACTTCGAGCAAGTCATACAACCTTTTTGTGCCTTTGTTTCCTCCTCTTTAAAATGGGGATAAAAATATAAATATAAATAATAAACATATAATAAAATATAAAAATATATATCATTTTTATATCAGCAGCTACCCCTCAGAGTTGTTGGGAGGATCAGATAAGATAATACTTAAAAAGTGCTTAGCAAACCTTAAAACTCTCTCTATATAAATGCTAGCTATTGTTGTTTAAGTAAACTTATTTGTTTCCGGATTTATGCTTATGATCTCCCCCTCTAGGTTACTTTACTCCTAGATTTTATTCAGGATTTAAAACTTTAATGTATTAAAAATGGAATTAATAGGTATGTATTATGCATGTGAAACATATATGATATCACACAGGTATATGTTCTATATAACTATATATTATTATGTAGATAGATACACATCCATATACATATACACAAAGTTTTTCAGTTGAGTATATTTTTCCTGATCCCATTTGGGGTTTCTTTGGCAAAGATATTTGAGTTGTCATATCCTCTCCAGCTCATTTTACAGATAAGTAAACTGAGGCTGACTGTGCTAAGAGACTTGTCCAGGCTCATACTCTGAGTAAGTGTCTGTCTGAGGCTAGATTAAAACTCAGGAATATGAGACTTCCTCCAGACCCATCACTCTTTTGTTGTGCCACCTGGCTGTTATATAACTATAAATATGTAATACATTTTTATGGATATGGATATAATTTGTACATATTTATATATTCTCTTTTAAATATATTACAAATATATACTATAAAATATAGAACATGTGTATATATACATATATATATATATATACATACATATGTGTATATGTGTGTATTCCTCTTTTTTAACAGCCCATTATTGCATCTAGGACAAAAAGTAGAATTCTCTTATTGCCACTTGAGGACTTACAATCATTCAGTCAATGAATAAGTATTTATTAAGTATCCCCAATGTGCCAGAAACTAGGATAAATTCTAGGATTATCAATTCATTAAAAAAAAAAAAAAGACAATCCCTGCCCTTAAGGAGCTTATATTCTAATGAGGAAGAGACAATGCATGAGAGGAGGCTAATAATTTTGTAAAAGGAGTCCTTTTTCTTCCTTTTCTTTGAGGGTGGGGATAAGTTTATCACCCATTGACATCTATTTGGATGTGACCTAATGAAGTTTCTACTCACTCTGGCTCCTAACTTGCCCTAGGATGAAGTGGTAAGATGTAAGTGGTAGAAGGGAAAGTAAAGGAAATTCGGAAAACGCCTCCCCCAGCCCAGCCTTTTTGCTTAGAGATAACGACTTTAATTTGGGAAGGTTCTAATCTAGGCAGAGGTCACAATACCACATAGTTTCCTTTCTAAAGTTCCAGATTGTAAGCCAAATTTATAAAATGCTCTAAGTCCCAAGGCAATTGGTCAATTTATAGTTTCAAGATTTACATAATTGGTTGTAATTGATTATCCATTTTTCCTCCCCTTCAATCACACACACACACACACACACACACACACACACACACACACACACACACACACACACAGAGTCACATCACTCAATAGCAAAAACACCAACTCAGGACACAATTGAAATGATCTCATCTTACTTAACCCAGCAAATGATAGTTTAAAAAAATGCATATAACCAGTACATGTAAAAATATTAAAGTAAATATGAATCATGCCATTTAAGGCATAAACCAATAAAACAGAAGAGAAAAAGGAGAGTGAAGCAAATTCATCATTACTCCAGTTGTTTCTTTGAAAATCCATAATTCATCTACTTCCTGTTAGATTCTCTTAATAAGCTAGAGGTTAGGGGGAAAATATTCTAGTTACAAAAATCTTAGGCTCAATCACCTAGAAAACATCCTAAAACTACCTGATGCTACTGCTTTTCTAGCTCTCTCTGTCTTTGACTTTGTCTCTCTGTCTTTCTCTCTCTCTCTCTCTCTCTCTCTCTCTCTCTCTCTCTCTCTCTCTTAGTCTCTGCCTCTGTCTTTCTGTCTTTGTCTCTCTGTCTCTTAGTCTTTGCCTCTGTCTTTCTGTCTCTGTCTCTCTGTGTCTCTCTGTGTCTCTCTGTGTCTGTGTCTGTTTCTGTGTCTGTGTCTGTGTCTGTCTGTCTGTCTGTCTGTCTGTCTCTCTCTCTCACTTTCTCTAACTCTCTCCCTCAAGTTGTTCACTAGAGATCAAAAGGCCATAGCAGCAGGAAATCTGTTTCTCTACTCTTCATCCCATAATAGCTTCTTCTCTTTCACATTTGGGAACATAATCAACCATGAAGATTTTTAGACACTGAGGCTTCTTTATAAGAAAGTCAGTCCAAGCTCTATTAGACTGACTGTTGCAACTATTTTTTGTCAGGGTCACTTCTGACTTTGATTGCTGAAAATTAACCTTCACCACTCTTATATATCAGAATGTTGAGGAAGGGTTGACAATGAACAAGTAATGGCATATGATTGTGATAGACTACTATTGTTCTCTAGGAAGTGATGAGCAGGATAATTTCAGAAAAACCTGGAAATATTTACAGGAACTGATGCAAAGTGAAGTGAGCAGAACCTAAACAGTATATACAGTAATAACAATTTCATATGATGATCAACTGTGAATGAAGTAACTATTCTCAGCAATACAAAGATCCAAAACAATCCCAAAGCTCTTTTTTTTTTAAACCCTTGTACTTCGATGTATTGTCTCATAGGTAGAAGATTGGTAAGGGTGGGCAATGGGGGTCAAGTGACTTGCCCAGGGTCACACAGCTGGGAAGTGGCTGAGGCCGGGTTTGAACCTAGGACCTCCTGTCTCTAGGCCTGACTCTCACTCCACTGAGCTACCCAGCTGCCCCCCCAAAGCTCTTTTGATGAAAAATACAACTTAAAAATAATAATAATAAGTTATGGACTCTGAATGCAGATAAAGCATACTATTTTTTTTACTTTCTTTATTATTTTCTTTCTCTATTTTTTCTTTCATAATGAGACCACCATGGAAATAGGTTTTGCATGACTGCATATGTATAAACTTTATTAAATTGCTTGTCATCTCAGGAAAGGGAGAGAGAATTTGGAATTAATTTTTGTTTAAAGCTTAAAATGGTTTTTACATATAAATGAAAAAAAATTTAAGAAAAAAAAGGTTGCAATCTCATTTATTTAAATGGCCTCTTGGGATATGGAATTGAGAGGGATCTTAGAAATTTTATAACCCACTCCCTCAATTTGAGAAAACTGAGGTCTAAAGATAAAAAGAGACTTTCCTGAGGTCACTTATCAGTGGTTGAGTTTTTGACTCCTAATTGGCTTAGCAAGAAATGAGTTCAATTTGGACTTTCAGACAATCTCTAGCTTTATGAGCCAGGGTAAATCTTTTAACCTTTGTTAGCCTCGGTTTCCTTATGTGCAAAATAGAAATAATATAGCATCTACCTCCCAGAGCTACTGTGAGGATCAAATGAAATAATAATTCTAAAGCGCTTGGCACAGTTCCCTAGCACAATAAGCACTATTCTTTTTAGATAAGTCTAGTATTTTGGTTATTGTTGTTGCTCTTGTTATATCATACTGTTTGCCCTGTCGTGAACAAGGATAGAACTAGATGGTTTCTGAGGTCCCTTATAGAGATATTTGGATCTATGATCTTATAATTGTATGACTCTGCATTCAATAGTAAAATATGAAGAACAGAAAAATCAAGACATAAAGAGGCTCATAGCATCATTTCAGAGACTGGTATTTCCTTCTGCTTAAATCTTAGATGTCATATGGTCTCCAGTATGTCAGAAGAGTTTGGGCAAGTATTAGGGTGGAACAAACAGAACTTGAAGCATATTGAATTGAACATTCACCAAGAAACTATTTGCACATTAAGACATTTATGTGTTTGCAAACTGTGTGTTCTCTGCCTCTGTTTCTGTTTCTGTTTATCTCTATTTTTGTTTCTCTCTCTCTCTTTCTCTCTCTCTCTCTCTCTCTCTCTCTCTCTCTCTCTCTCTCTCTTTCTCTCTCTCTCTCTCTCTNGAGGGGAAAGGGAGCAGCTCTGCCAAAGTCCCTCTGCCTTTCTAGTAACAAACTCTGGCAGGCAATGGCACTCATGCTCACAGAGAAGTCTCTGTGTGCCATCTTTGGCACACATAACATAGGTTCACCATCATGACCCTAACTCATTAAGAGTTTTGAGTCTTGTTGGGTACCCTCAAATTGGGTTAGCCTATATGCTGAGAGAGTATACAGGTGTGTGATGACTGCTACACAAACTATAGCTTTTTTGGAGCCACAGGTGAGAGTAGAGTAGCAGGTAGATACCAAAGAAAAAGAGGAGCCCTGAAAAGGGTTCAGGAAGCCCTGATACCAGAGGTAATGGTCTTCCAAAATACTCTCTAAATCCTAGTGGGAAGTGTATGGAACACATATATATATATATATATATATATATATATATATATATTTCCTCTCTTTCTCAATAGTCATTTAGGCTAAGTGAGATAAATTCTTAAATTCTTTGCCATTTTTTCCCTTTCCCTTTTGGGTATGAAGATAGAAAATGAACCCTTCTGCATTCCTTTCTCACTCTACAAATGCAAACATTGCCTTTTTCCATTTCTTGTCTTCTCTCATTGGCTTCTCCTGAAGCAAATTCAGTTTATACATTCTTGAGCAACAAAGCAGCTAAATGTTCTCCGCAGTTAAATTTTATTTTAGTTTTAGCGTTTTTATTTGTTTTTGTTTCTTTGGAAGAAGAGCACTCTTTTTTTCCACATGGCTCTCTGTTTTTCTTCTATATTTGCAGAGTTGTCTCTGAGCATTCCCTGCCTACATTTTCTTTCCTCTATCTTCATTTTGTCATATTTTGGAATTTAGCTCAATTGATCTTAATACATGCAAAATTAAACTCATCTTTTCACCTAAACCTTCTCCCTTTCCAAACTTTACAATTATTGTTGAGCATACCACTATTCTTTGAGTCATAGTCACCTAGGTTCCTAACTTACACATCATTCTCATTTGCTTCAGTGTCTCTCAAACCTCATATTCATTCTCTTACCAAGGTTTGTAGACTCTACTTTTCTTTTATCTGCCTCTCTGGTTTCAAATCAGTAGACCAAAATGTCCCTCCCAGGATAAGACTTCAATGCTGCTAACTCAACAAGGGATATTAAATACCTTTCCATCTTTTTTAGCCTCACATGACTGATTTGAGGTCTGGAGGGTGGAATACTAAACTTCACTCAAAGTTTTCATTTATAGAGGGCAGATCCTGTTCTTCCTAGATCACTGACCTTCCCATCTGCAGGTCTACTTGGTTTCTACTCCAAAATAAATCAGAATTCCCTGTCCTCCTATTCAAGCTTCTTTTCTAAGTGTTCTTTTCTTCCATTATATTATTAAGCCCCATTAGAACAGGATCTGTCTTTCTTTTTCTGATTTGTATCCTTAGGGATCACATCAATACTTGGGACAGAGTAGATATTTAACAAATGTGTATCAAATTTCACCTGTAACCTCTCTTGACTTATGTCTGATTCTCTCCTCTTAGACTATCATGAACATAGTGCTGGCCCCTAATATATCTGAACTATTGTGATATCTTCCTCGTTGGTTTACCTCCCACAAGTCTCTCCCCATTCTAGTCCATCTTCATTTCAGCCTCCAAAATGATTTTGCTTAAATGTTTGACCTAGGCATCCCCTTATTCAATGAACTATAACAGTTCACTCCAAGATAAAAAGAAAACCATTTCCTTGTCATTTAAAGTTTTTTATGACCTGTTCTACCTCCTCCATCAGTCTTCTTATCTGTTACACTTGCCCAACTCCCAGGTCCCATCCTTTTCCCACACCGCTGTACTCTTCAATTCAAAACGAGACTCCTTATTGTTCTATGAACACTCTACCACTTGCCTCCATGCATTTTCTCTGCCTGTCCCTCACACCTAAAATATTTACTCTCCTCTTCTAGATGACTTCAAATTCCAGTTAAGCTCTCATCTTCTAAAAGAAGCCTTTTCTAACCATTCTTAATTGTGGATTTCCTTTCTCTATTGATTTCAGCCCATATTTATCCTGTATTTCATTTGTATTTGTGTGTTTGCATGTTGTCTCCTTCATTAGATTTTGAGCTCCTTGGGTGAAAGTACAATCTTTTCCTTTTCTTTGTGTCCCCAGCACTTAGCACGATGCCTGGGAAATAGTTGTTGATATTGTCATTCAATCATTTCAGTAGTATCTGACTCTTAGTGTCCCTATCTGGGGTTTTCTTGGCAAAAGGTACTGGAGTATTTTGTAATTTCCTTTTCCGTCCATTTTAGAGATGAGGGACTCAGGTAAAGAGTGTTAAGTAATTTTCCCAGGGTCACACAGCTAGTCAGTGTCTGAGAACAAATACAAACTCAAGAAAATGAGTCTTCTGGACTTCAGTCTCTGCACTATATCCATTGTACCATCTAGCTGCCCCTGGAATAGAGTAGAACTTAGTAAATGCATATTAACTGTCTATTGCTTAAGCTATGTCTTTGCCAATCCAGCATAATAGGTTATAGAGGGTAAAAAAATTCATAATTTTATTTTTTATTTTTTGTCTATGTATGCCAAAATATTTAAGGAGTAGTTTTAAAGGATATATTCTTTACATATATATATGCATATATATGTATGTATATATGTATATATTTATTTTTCCTCAATTAAATGAAAAATGTTTTTAACCATAATTTTTAAAAGTTTTGAGCCAAATTTCCATCTTTTCTCCTTCCTTGCCATCCTCCCTCTCTGAAAGAGCAACCAATTTGATATAGTTTACATCTGTAAACATCTTCCTATTAGTCATTTTATGAAAAAGAATTTAAAAAAGAAAATTACATAATGAAGATGAAATATAATACATTCTGGTTTGTGTTCAACCTCCAGGCATTGTTCATCATGAGTTCTTAAGAATTGTCTTGGATCATGGTATTGCTGATAATAACAGTCATTTACAAATATTTATCACATGATATTGTGTTACTGTGTATAATGTTCTTCTGGCTCTGCTTATGTTACTTTGGAATCAGTTATTATAGGCCTTTCTAGATTTTTCTGAAATCATTCTTCTCATGATTTCTTATAGCACAGTAGTATTCCATTATAATCATATACTACAATATGTTTAGCCATTCTCCAATTGGTGCACATACCCTCAATTTCTAATTCTTTGCCACCACAAAAAATAACAGCTATTAATATTTTCATATAAGCAGATCCTTTTACATTTTTTTTAAAATCTCTTTGAGATATAAACCTAGTAGTGATGTTGCTGGATCAATAGATATAAAAGTTTTAAAGCCCTTTGCCCATAGTTCCAAGTCACTCTCCAGAATGACTAGAACAGTTTACAACTCAACCAATAGTTCCTCATTTGGGGAAAGGCTGAACAAATTGTGGTATATAATGGTGATGGAATACTATTATGCAATAAGGAATCATAAACTGCTTGATTTCCATACAAGCTGGAAAGACCTTCATGAGCTGATGTGGAATGAAATGAGCAGAAACAGGAGAACACTGTACACAGAGACTGAAACATTGTGGGACAATCATGGGTAGTTGACTTTGCTGCTGATAATAATGATCTAGGGCAGTCCTGAGGGACTTAGGAGAAAGAATTCTATTCACATTGAGAGAAAGAACTGTGGGAGTAGAAATGCAGAAGGAAAACATTTGAGTTTTCACTTCTTTATATGGGGATTGGATGTGGGGTTTTGGTTTTTAAAAGATTATTACAAAAATGAATTTGATTTTGAAAAGAGTATTACAAAAATTAATAATATTGAGTATTGAGTGATAATACATGTGTAACCCAGTGAAATTGCTTGCCGGCTCTAGGAGGAGGAAGGGAAAAAGAGAAGGAAAGAACATGAACCATGGAAAAATATTAAAATTAAAAAATAAAAAATAAAACTCAAACAACAGTCGGATATATTCGTAATTTATGCATCACTTTAATGAGTTATATCTTTGTATTGAGCTAGAGATTCTGCCTGAAATTCTACATGCCTACTAGTTCTAGGAGACTTACAAATTTTATTTTATTTGTGGGTTAAATCTTTGTTTTGTTTGTCAATTTCTAATATTGAGAACACTGGTTTACAATATCGCAAAACCACAGATTTGAATATGGAAGGGACATTAGAATCTTTCATTTTGCAGGAAAGAAATGGAGGTCAAACAATATGGAACATATAGAAAATAAAATCCAGGATTCATATTCAGGTGTTAGACTCCAATCCCAGTGTCCTTTATACTCTATTTTGCTGCTTAAAATTGGAGAATTCTCTTGCACTCAAATAACTCTTTTAACAAATTATGTGTGGCTAGGCACTGTTGCAGGTCCAGAAGAAGAGATACTGCTCCTCAGACAATACCAAGACGTCAAGGACTCGTTCATTCATTTCATTTGTTTCTGATACTTTTTTGATCCATTTGCGGTTTTCTTAAAAAGATATTGGAATGGCTCCAGCTCATTTTACAAGTAAGGAAACTAAAGCAGAGTTCAGTGACTTGCCCAGGGTCACACAGTTGTATCTGAGACCATATTTCAATTCAGAATGATGAATCTTCTTTACTCTAAGCCTGACCTCTTTCCATTGAGTCTCCTAGCTACCCCTATTGTGAGGATGTCCTGAATGATCCTAGCTACAGTAAGTTTTGTCTCATGTCTCTACCTATGGTTAGGAAGATACTGTGAAAGGAATCCTTTAGAACTAATTCTGTTGTCTTCTTATTTTCTCTATTATTTTTCCCTTTAACTAAATATTGCCACTTAAGTTTTTTTATTTCTAATAATATTCCTCTCAGACCTAAATTCAGGAACTATGTATATGTCTGGAATAAGCTATCCTTTAAGGCTTGCTTTTGATAAATCATCTTATCTTTTATTTCATTTTTAAAAAATAATCTCTCATTTAAGGAAAATAAATGATAAGTTTACCTTTGGAAATCCCTTTTTCGTTACCTTAATCTTCTGTGCATCCAGAAAATAATAAATGCTGCAGTGTTTTCTAGGTTTTTGAACTTTAGTACAATAACACTGTATATCTCATGCTAGAGACTGTCATCTGGGCATACATTTGAAGTGTGGGTCATATATTGTGAGAGATGTCACTAACATACTCTTCAACAAAATTAAGCCCAACAGTGATGTTTTTTAAATCAACACCCTAAAAAGTCTAAATCAAATTTATTAATTGATTTCTTTCCTCCCCCACCCCAAACCATGAGAAATAATCATATTTCTTCAGCAATTCAACCTCCTAGTAATAGAATTGGAAGCCTACAAAATGACTTAGAGACACACTCTGTTTTTCTTTCATTACAAATAGCTGGAATTTAAAGATGAGCTATAAACTTTTCTATATAAGCTAATACCTTTGTTTAGGCTTCCTGCAACAAGTGATGGGATCTCTAACATTGAAAGAGAAAGTTATAAGCTGTTTTCCTTGCAATTGTTGAAACAGTTATGTATGACAATCAATCACCTGGAGATGATGCCCAGGGGGACAAATTGGTTATGCCCATCCATCCACCATATCAACTGGCATGCAACATTGCCTTCTCTATTGTCATCCTTGACAAATGAGGTAACTTTTTGTTGAGTCCTGTCTTTCTCTTTTCCCTGAGCCCATTTCCATGTAAAGATGGGCACATTATTTGCTATAAAACTGCAGTAATATGTTCCCCAGACAGGCAACAATAATAAGAAACTTGTATTAGTTATAGATTTTTATTTTATTTATTTTTCATTTCTCCAAAGAATCCACTTTTCCATTTTCTGCTGCTGCCTACAGAATAAACATCATCTGTTCATTTGGCTAATGCAAAAGCCATTATTGAAAATCTAGCATCCTTTTTCCCAAAACATTTATACTCTAATAAACATATGTTCAAATAACATATTTGTCTTCTAGTGTTACCTGCATCAAATTTAAAATATTTTGAATCATACTATAATCTCTTGAGACGGAATTTTGTAACACATATGCAATGAATGAACAATGTGGTTAGATAGAACCCTTATGTAGATGCCAAAAATTTTGACTTCTTAAATATTGAAGGATATTGTCACCTTTATGGCTGAATACATGAATGCCACCTCAATGGTAAATTAAATAAGAATGACAAGGGTCTATCTAAAACTCCTTGAAACCATGGAGTGTTCATCTCTGTGTAATAGCCCAATCCATCATAATGGCCTGTCTTATCTGACCTAAAATATAAACACTCAAGGGGATTCTTTTAGAGAGTTCTATTAGTTTATGCCAGGTATTCATCATTGAGGGGTAGAGATATCAAGAAAATATAACAAAGATCATTAAAATTGTTCTCATATGGAAATATACGGGATCTTAGTTTGAAGTACTTCTTCCACCATCTTTATTTTTTTAATATTTCAATTTGTATTTTCTTTAATAGGGATATTGCAAAATATAGTGGGGGGAAGGATTGGAATAGGAACCTGAAGATATGGATTGATTCTATCAGGCTCTGAAGAGGTGAATCATAAAAATAAATGCCATATATTGTTGTCATGCAATTTCTACTTAAAAACATTCAATAACTTAACCTTTCTCAGTTTTAGTATCTTAATTTACAAAATAAAAAAAGAAATAGTGCTTGTGCTAATTTCTTCACAGAGCTTTGAGAGATGCAAAAGATATTCCATGAAGAGGGTTTTGTTACTCTAAAGCAGTGATTCCCAAAGTGGGCACTACCACCCCCTGGTCGGTGCTACAGTGATCCAGGGGGGTAGTGATGGCCACAAGTGCAGTTATCTTTCCTATTAATTGCTATTAAAATTTTTAAAAAATGAATTTCCATGGGGCTAAGTAATATTTTTTTCTGGAAAGGGGGCTGTAGGCCAAAAAAGTTTGGGAACCACTGCTCTAAAGGAATCTGAAAGCACTAGTGATTTCTTGGGCAAAAAGTAATCCTGGATGAAGATATCGCTTGTACTGAGAAAGCTTAGTAACGTCTTTCTACTTTATAGTTTTGAATGATTGCCTAGAATACCAAGAAGTTGTGCTTGTCAGGTAACTACCCAGGCTCATGTAGCTAGTAGGTGTCATTAAACAGAAGGATTACCATAAAATACAGTATAAAACCTCATCATCTTTACCAATAATATCCTCACATAATAATCACTTACTGTGAAGATTAAGGAAATGAAAGAGAAAGCAAAAATGACCACACTCAATGTTAGTAGTATGGAAAGAGTGCTAGATTTAGAATTTTGGAATTTTATGACTCACACATCTATGCTATTTTTTTTTCTTACATGGCCAACACCAAGGTCAGGTCCCCATCTCTTCTTGCCTGAATTATTGCAATGGTTTCCTAATTTCCCCCCCTGACTTTAGTCACTCCCTTCTCTAATCTATCTTCCAACCAACTGCCAGATTGTTTTTCCTAAAGCTCAGATCCGATTATTCCAGTACTCCTTTTCCTTGTGACACTTCCCCCTCCCCATACTCAATAAACCCTAGTGACTCCCTATCATCCCAAGTATCAAGTACAGACTTGTCTTGTTGCTATTTAATGTCCTTTATAGCCTGGTTGCAGCCTCCTTTCCTACTGTGAGGTGTGAAGGGAGGATAGATAGGAGGAAGGATGGATGAGAGAAAGGAGAGAGGAAGGTAGAGGAAGGGAAAGGAAGGTAGGGATCCAAGCCCCCGAGGGGCAAAATTTACCAGAGCCCTTTGGGGCTCAAATAAAATATCAGAGAGCAACTTAGGGTTTCGAATAGCTAGGTTTCATTTAAATTAGAAAGGGAAGGGGGCAGCTGGGTAGCTCAGTGGATTGAGAGCCAGGCATAGAGACGGGAGATCCTAGGTTCAAATCTGACCTCAGACACTTCCCAGCTGTGTGACCCTGAGCAAGTCACTTGACCCCCATTGCCTACCCTTACCACTCTTCCACCTATAAGTCAATACACAGAAGTTAAGGGTTTAAAATTTTAAAAATAAATAAATTAGAAAGGGAAAAAGGTTAGGTAGGGGAAAGGGTCTCCCAGGTAGAGAGAGTCCAGGATCAGAGAGAGTCAGCCAGCCTCCAGGCTCCAGAGAGAGAGAAAAGGCTCCAAGCCTTCTCTTTTATACTTTCTCCAACACCTCCCACAAAGGAAGTAGGAGGTGTCAAGGAAAGTTGTAGCAGGGAGCCCTGGGAGTTGTAGTCTCCCAGGGCTTACAATACTTTTAAATGACACAATCCCCCCTGTGATCCTTTGGGAGACTAGTCTCCCCAATGGATTATAACAAACATAAATTAATTTACAATTACAATAAAATAAAGGGTATATATCAATACAAAGGGAAGATGGCAACAATTTTTACAATATAAGGAAATCAAATACTTGGTGCTTCTTTTACAAAAAAAATTCAGGGAGCAGTCCCCTTTTTTTCACAAGAAAACATAGATAGACAGATAGATATACATACATACATACATACATACATACATACAATAAATGCTTTTAAACAAAACAGATGAATTTAACAAAAGAAATGAATTTTAACAAGACAAATGAATTTAAACAAGACAAATGAGTTTAAAATCCCCCAAAGTTCAAAATTTTGCACATCAGGTTGCTCTCTTAGGCTCATGGATCAGCATGCATTCTCCATGTGATCTCCATGGGCATCTCCATTTGGATTCCAAAAGGTAGTAAATCTCTTTTCCTAAAACAACTTAAACTCTCCATATCATACCTCAATCTCTTTCAGATTCCATGCAGTCAAATCAAAATAATCTTATTATTACAAACACATACACATAAGCATATTTGATCTCCTTTCTCTGTCCCTTTATGTCAGTTGTTTCCTATTCCTGGACTATTTTTCTTCCTCTCCTCTGCCTAATAATAATAACAACATATTAATAATAAATAATATAAATACTTATACATATATATACATTTACATACATATATTTATATATAAATAACATAAAAAATAATAAAAATAACAACAACAATTATCATTATTATTATTATTATAAGATATCTATATGCCAGGCACTATGGTAAATGCTTTATAATATTATCTACTTTGATCTTCATAACAACTCTGGGAGGTTTTATTATTGTAGAACTTAGGAGATGCTCTCATTTTACAGTTGGGGATTTTAGGGCAGATAGACATTAAGTAAACTTGTCCAAAGCCACACAGCTAGTAACATTTTGAGACTGCATTTGAACTCATTTCTTCCTGACTTTAGGTCTAGTTCTCTATACATTAGGCAACCTACTACTTGGTACCCTTTTAAAGCTCAGCTAAAGCACGACCTTCTGTATGAAGTTTTTCCTAATTCCCCTCTCAGGTACTTCTAATTTTCCTTAGAAGTTTGTTAAATATAACTCACAGCCAATTGATATATTAAGGTAGCTAGGTGTTGCAGTGGATAGAATCCCAGTTCTGTAGTCAAGGGGACCTGAGTTCAAATCTGACCTCAGAAGACAATTACTATCTGTGTGGCCCTAACTCACTTAATATCATTTGCCTCAATTTCTTCATCTGTAAAATGAGCTGGAGAGGGAAATGACAAACCACTCCAGTATTTTTGTGAACAAAACCCCCAAACCCCAAAAAGAACAGTAGAATACAAGTGGAAAATGTCTTAGAATCGTATATTTATTAAAATACCATTCTATAAATATAACTGTATAAATATGCACATAAACATTAACCATAACTATGTGTTTGTTGAATATATATGCATATTAAAAGAACTATATTTATTTGATACTATCTACACATATAGCTAACATTGTTTAATATATGTGCATATTTTTATATGTGCATATTTATGCATATAATGCGTATGTACTTAAAAATGAAAATGTCTTCCTAGAGAAAATGTAAGCTCCTTGAGGATAGGGATTGTTTTGTTTTTGTCTAATAAAATGCCTAGTACAGTGCATAACACATAGCAGGTTTAATATTTTCCAATCAATCAAAAGCAGTTTTGCTCCTTGTAGTTGTGTGATCTTCTCTTTGCTAACTCAGTAAATCTGTTTCCTCATCCCTTATAATAACAGATGGCTTTAAGACTTATAAAGCACTTTAAGAACACTATCTCATTAGAGTTTCCCACCAATCCTGTAAGCTCATTTTCCAGTTATCTCTATCCTTATTTTACAAATGGAGATCCTAAGTCTCAATAGCAAAAAGAGTCTTACCCAGGGCTCGCATGACTTATGTCAGATTAAGGGTTTGAACCAATGTCCCTCTGAACTTCGGGTCTAATGTTTGTTTCACCATGCCACAATTTGTATGGCCTCATTTTTACAAATGAGGGCTTGGATTAGATGATCTCTAAGGTCCAACTCTAAATCCTTTGATCTTTAAACCTTGGTTATTAATGCTGTGTCAATAAATGAAATCAAGTAAAATAATGGTTTAATTAAAATTTAAAAGAATCAGTAGAATTTAAACTTCACATTAGTGTTCAGTCAATTAGCAGTTGAATACATTCCACAAGAAGGTTTTTTTTTTCCTTCCAATTTGTTTATATGTGTAAACACAAATCAAACTGGCACTTGAGACATTTTTCAGGCAAGTTGGGAGAATTCTGCTAAAGAAGAGAGTCTGTTGCCTGAATTTTGGAGTGTTTGTGTCAACATTGATAAAATTCATGCTTCACTCCATGCTTTACTTTTTCTGCAGAGCTTCATCTGAGGAGCATTATCACAACCAGAGTATTTTCAGAATGTTATTTGCCCATGAAAAACTTTCAGATCCTACCCAAGTTCATTGACTAAATATCTTTTGTATCAGAGAATGTTTACCTGTGTGGTAGGTGGCCTATTACACAGAAATGAAAAATGGCAAAGGCTTTAGCTACATCAATTCAATATTAAATGAAGTACAGATGCCACCACTCACCTAATAGAACCTTAACAATGAACATATGCCAAAGATAAGATCATTTCAGATAAGAGATATAGTCTTAGGGCTTACATTATTCATTTGGCCTCAATGTCTTTGGTAAATGTCAAATTTCGACTTCTATTTTGTTATATCAACTTAAGCTTTGGAGGGCAGCTGGGTGGCTCATTGGATTGAGAGCCAGGCCCAGAGATGGAAGGTCCTGGGTTCAAATGTGACCTCAGACAGTTCCCAGCTATGTGACCCTGGGCAAGTCACTTAACCCCCATTGCCTAGTTCTTACCACTTTTCTATCTTACAACCAATACACAATATCGATTCTAAGATGTAAGGTAAGGGGTTTGAGTTTTTTTTTGTTTGTTTGTTTGTTTGTTTTTTAAGAAAAAATCAGTTTAAACTTTGCCTTTCTTGACACAGAGGAAGTTTGGAACCAGATGCAGATCTGTGAAAAGCTGAATTTTTTCATTGGTTATCTTATAGCTAAGTCTAGAAGTATGGAATATGAAACAGCATTTCCCAATTATGTGGATATAGTCACAACTCCTCTGGAACTAGCTCTAATCAGCTTGTAAGAGGCAAAGCTTAAATTTTCAGTATTCTCATTTACTCATCAAAAATAGTAATTGCCACAAATCAATTACTAATTTATTCTCTTGATGATTATTCAAACTAAAGAAAATGTCAATAATGCAGAGGGAGTATGGGGTAAGGTTGTTCAATAATTACCAGCACAGTCCTGGATATAGCATAAAATGTTGATCTTCAGGCTACCTGGTACGATAAGTAGATTAAATCTACACTGCCCATCTTTAGATTTAATCACCAAATGTGAAATATCTCCATTTTGGGGAGGTCTGTAACCCACGTGTGCTCGAGTGGGTGACGAATCAGAATCAACTGACTGCTCCCTAGGCAGTCCTAAGAGAAGCGTCTGTTGTGATTGGACATGCAAACTAGAAGAAAGGCACAGGAAATGATGCATAAGTGACCCTTTAAAAAGAGAGAGTTGAATGAGTCAGAGGTCTTCTGGAGAAGGAGGTCTTCTTTGTGAAGGAGCTCTTCTGGTTTGTGAACGGGACCTGAAGGAGGCTTCTGGTTTGTGACCTGGACCTGGGACCCTGAGACCTTGGTGAGACTGTTCTTAAATCTCTCTCTTAGAGTGAATGAGTGAAGAAGGCTGACTCCTTTAACCTCCCAGGAGGTACTAGCCTCCAGGAGGCTCCCTTGATTGGGAGAAGCCCTTGTGGCTAAAATCCTTGTTAATTGACTTTTAGACTCTGGCTAGGCCTCTGGAGCCCTGCCAGAGTAAAACCCAGACTTTAATACAAATCTCTTATTCAGCCCTCTTCTCATCTCTCTACTTCCACTCTCTCCTATATTTTGTAAATAAATTTCCATAAAAGTCATTTTGACTTGAGGTTATTCTTAATTGGGGATTGATAATTATTCAATCCCCTGGTAACCAACCTTTTAATATCTACCCAATAAAAACCCCTTTTCCCCATTACACTGGAGAATTAATAGTTTGCAGTTAGCAAAACAAATCATCCCATAATTGAATATAATAATATACATTATAAATATCTATCTATCCTTTTAGTTTATAGATATCTTTCAATCTGCCATTATCTAATTGCAATCATTATTGTCCCACATCCTTTCCTGGAAATACATATATAATGACAACGTTTTACATTATATGTTTCTCCCAAATTGCTCCTAATGTATTGCAGCACACTTATATGTGCAATGTATTTTTTCTATTTTCTTTTGGGTTATCTGCAATGTTCATTTTTCTGTGGTTACACTATTCCATGATTTTCAAATATATAGCATCATTAGTAAAATATTATTTTTGTTTCTTTGTTAAAGAAGAGAGAAGTTTGACTGCATAGAACAGCTTGGAATTCTGTCACTCCTCGGTTCATAAAGTTCAATGACTTCTTTTTGCCTTGTGTCAAATATAATTTTTTTTTGTTTATTTTTAAAGACTTCCACAGGCTGAGATACATCCACCCTTCCAACCAGATTTAATTCCATGGTCCTGTTCCTCATGCACAATACTCCATGTTTCATGTCTATTCTTTGAACTGGCTGTCCCCTTGATGAGAGTGCATTCATTCCTCCTGTTTTCTTCAAAACTCATCTCAAGTACCACCTTCTGTATAGCATCTTTCCTAATCCCCCCAAACTGCTAATGCTGCCCCCTCAAAAATCACCTTTATTTAGTGCACATATTTTAGAAATATTTATACTGTTGTCTCTCCAATAAAAAACAAGTTCCAGAAGGACAGGAGGGGATTCTGTCAGTAGTACTAGTATTATAGTCATAGTGACTAGACCTATTATTTCACTGATATAAGAAACTTCTAATTAATAATACAATTAGCAACTTGTAGTCTTTAACAATTAGCTAAAATGACTGGCCCAGAGTCATACGGCCAGTATCCAGCATTTAAAAAAATTTCTTTTAAACCTTTACCTTCTCTTAGAGTCAATACTGTGTATTTGTTCCAATGCAGAAGAGTGGTAAGGGCTAAGGCAATGGGGGTCAAGTGATTTGCCCAGAGTCACACAGCTGGGAAGTGTCTGAGGCCAGATATGAACCCAGGTCCTCCTGTTTCTGGTCCTGGCTCCCAATCCACTGAGATACCAGCTACTACCAGTATCCAGTATTTTAGATGCCAGACTTAAACTCAAATTTTCCTGACTTTGAAGCAAATTGCATGTCATACAGTCTCTCTATCTAGGACATAGCAGGTACTTAATGGATGTTTGGGGTTATTTTTGTCTACATTATTATGATATAAGCTTCAATAATTCGTATTAGTCTCTCAATATTGGTACTGTATCTTTTAGAAGGAAAATAATTTGGGGTGCAGATCTTTTAAGTGTCATTTAGAGAACATTAGTTGTCATGGTGAAAGAAATTTGTTCATAGAAAAAAGGACTAAGATATCTACTTTATCTTAGGTAATGGACAGACAGTTGTGCTTCCCCTTCCTCTAATTTAGTGCCATCAGACTCTAATCCACTGAAAGGGTAGACGGCAGTAAAACATGAAACTTTAAGTCATAAACCAACCAATCAAATCGAAGCCACGTGTATAAAGGCTAGGATTTATGAGGAGGAAGGATTGAGCAATACAGAAGGAAAAAAGGAGATGATAATATTGTCTGAATTTAATATCCATCCTTCTCCCTCTTTCCTTTTGGGAATTCATTTTGGATTTTGGTCTCGCCCCTTTGATTAGGTCAAGAGCAGGGCCTGAGGTTTTTCTTTATAAGGAGGAAGCCTCTGGCTTCCCAAAGGATGGTTGCCATTCTTCCCACATGCCTCCTGGTGTCAGGAAGACTGGCCTCTGACCAGACTGAGGTCCTATCTGTCCAACCAGGAAGACCTGGGAAAAGCAGCATCTCCAGGGTTGTAAGTTATGGAGCAAGGAACTTAGGACTCTCTTTTTCTAGGAAGCATCAGGAATGAAATAGGACATCTGGTCATCTTGTCATTTTGTGCCTTTTCTCTCTCCAACCTGCAATCACTATAGAATAAATAATTATAAAGTAATATACAATTTTCAGAAAAATTTTAATCTTAACACTATCAAATACAAGATTACCTAAACAGACTAGAGATTAGAAAAAAATGTTCTAAATAAAATCAATATTAGTTCTTTCTATTTAGAACATCACCTGCAGGAAGGAGAAATTCTGAAGTGAAATTTTAAATTATATAATGATTTACCAAACATTTTTAAAGAAAATTCACACCTTTCTGTTAATATGCTAGCTTTGTAAGGATTTTTTCTCCATTTACCAGAAGAGACTCTTCACCAGTGGTCACATATTATTTGACATACTTGAATATCTTGAACAGTACTCAGAATTTTGTAAGTACTCTCAGGCATGATGTTTTAAGGGTCCAACACTAAAACTGTGGTCAAGAAGGTATATAATTTACACCCTCTCCTTTCCATAATATATCAATTTACATTGTTTTTACTTGTGAATGCTACAATGTCAAGTCCTTGTAGGAGTGGTTTCTCAAGGTTTATAATTGCAAGTAGGAATGTAAAATACTTTACATGATAGCAGTATAACAAAGGATTCCTCTTTAACATTAAACCAACAGATTTCCAGTTCAATAGGATATCTCTTTATAAGGAATTATAAACTCCTCTCAAACATGATGGGATTTTTTTTAATGTTTCATTTCCTCAGTCAAGAATGGTTTACAAATAAGGTATATAGATAGGAGCTAGGCAAATGTTATATGTCTCCTGTTTATCCCTAAGGGTCATGTTCATATCATATGACAGCCTATATGTTAAAATATTATTCTAAGGGGAGTGTTGACACAAGATAATTTGATTTATGGTTCACATCTATCATGTTGACAGGTTTGGGACAGATGTCGCTGTTTGTCAAAAAGCTCCACAAAATAAAGGGAAAAAATCTCTTAACAAGATGATGAATATTTGCCTCTCAACCTTCCTGTCTATTCTTCATTTTTGTGAACATGTGAGTGCCTCAAATACTATTTGGTTTAATAAGAAATACTGAAATATGGTTTATTAAATGTTTCCCTGAAGACACAATGGTCAGTTGTCACTCATTCAAAGATCAAACCAAGATATAAATACAGATATATACACACAAATACATGCCTATATCTATATACACATTTTATATATAAGAAATTTGATTATATATGTGTATATGTTTGTATATACATATATATACATATTCAAATACCATAACTAAATCTATAGTACTTAAAATACTGTAATTACTATATTTTAATAAATAATCTGTTAAAATTTTGCAAAATAAAAAATTAATAAAATGAGTCAAATTCTTTCTAGTGTCCAACTTAAACATGGCTCATGAATGCGTCACTTTGAGAGCTATATTAAAACTTTCAAGTTACTAGAGTGCAGTTCAGCATATGTAGGCAGTATGTTCATCATTATTAAAATCATATTTGTGAAGAGAAGATACTGAGTTATGATTATGGATTATTCATAGAAGGAAAAGGGCACAAAAGGTCTCCCAAATTATAGTGGAATAGCTTTAGTTCTCGCTTTTTTTACTTAGAATTTCTGTAAATGAGTAAGATACAGCCAGATATATTCTCTGAAGTAGTTGTGGAAAAGTGCAGAGTTTAGATGAGAAAATCCAGGATGAGAGTTTAATTCTGCTATTCTCTGTATATGTATACCTCACTTTCCTTGCTTGTAAAATTTAGACAATGCACTACTCATGTTGCATTAAGAGTGATTTTGGCAGCCACATTGACCTGGACTGGTGGCAAAATGTACTGGCACCTCTGGGATCTCAATAAGAACACTTCTTTCCCTGTTACAAAGTAATGAGGGTGGGGTTATAAAGATCAAAAGAGATAATTTTGAAAAGCACAAAGATACATACAAATAATAGCTATTAATTTAGAAGCTATATACTAATAAGTACATAATCATGCATTCTACACCAAAATTTCTATTTCAGAATTTGATCATATTGTGGTAACTCAGAGATTAGACTATTGGAGGGGAAACTTTTGTCAGGTTCTATTATGTATCCCAAGTTTCAAGAATTTAACTGGTAACGAATTATATGTGTTTTCTAAAGAATAGCTTCTTATATTCATAGAGACAAAATATCAGTGCTCTAACATCCGTGGAAGAGAAGTTTAGAAACACACAGGTTATCTTCTAAGATATGAAGGAATTTTGCTTTGCATTTATAGAAGGAATATTATTATCTATTTCTCCCTTTCCCAAACTCTGCAGCCCAGCCAAACTGAAATTCAAGTCCCAAATCTTGAAGTTCTTGAACTCCCTCATACACAACAGTTCATTGACCATTTTTATTCTTTTTAATTGTTGTCTCCATTTCTGAATTAAAATCCCTCCTGATCTCTCCCACTTATAAGAGAATCTTTTATTTTCTCCAAAAGTCTCCTTATCCCATGTACCATGGGTTTGCTTGCTAATATGCTTAAGCAAACAAATATGCATGGGGTAAGGAGATAGATTTCTGATATTGTATCTCCACTTTCCTCCATTAATGTGGCCAGCATCAATGGGAGAGGTTTGGCCAAGGTTTTATGGGTATATTGTAATGTAATTAATGTTTTTATTTCCATTGAGGAGAGTATTGCATTATGAATGCTATGTTTTCAAGTTAATGTTGTTATGATAATGTTTGTTTTTGTCTTAATAAATGTGTCATTTTTAATAGCTGAGAAAACCAACAAAACAAAAATAAGCTGTAATTATGCACTTCCTCCCTAGTAGCCTCATATTTATTTTGTTTTTAATCCATTCTGCTATCCACTTCCATTTTATGGATTCTTTCAATTTCAATTTTATTTTCTTGTTCAAGGATATCTGGGCAGTTTTCTATGACATTTTCTTGTATTATGATGTCCAAGATTTTTTCATGATCATGGCTTTCAGTTGGTCTAATAATTCTCAAATTGACTTTCCTGGATCTATTTTTCAAGTAATTTGTTTTTTTCAATAAAACATTTCACATTCTCTGTTTTTTCATTCTTTTGATCCTGCTTTATTGTTTCTTGATTTCTCCTGAATCCATTGGTTTCTAGTTGCTCAATTCTGATTTTTATGGCCTAATTTTTCTCTGTCAGTTTTTGGTTCTCCTTTTTTTAATTGGCCCATTTCTTCTTTCAGTGCTTTCATTTCTCTTCCTCAATTTTCCTCTCCCTTTCTTAATTGGGTTTTGAAGTCTTTTTTGAGCTCTTTCAGGATCTATGTCCAATCTATACTTTTCTTTTGGACTTTGGGTGTGTTTCCTTTGCTTCCACTGTCCCCTTCTGTTTCTGTACCTTGCTTTGTCTTCATAAAAAGTCTTTAGACCTAGGTGCTTTTTTTACTGTTTGTTCATTTTCCCTACCTTTTTATAAATAGGCTCTGTTTTCTGGGAGGTTAGTGTACTCTCTTAAAATTTAGTCCTTCTTTGATGCTGTTCTTACCTTGTTTTCTGGGTTTCTGTCAGTTTTAGTTCTTCCAAGGTAGTATGATGGCCTAAGGCCTGGGAGCTCTGAAAGTCTCCTCCACTACTGATTCAATTAATTCTTGAGATGCTGAAAGCTTAAAGACTTGTCTTGGGCTTGGGCATAAGCTTTTAATTTCACTCTGAACTTGATCAGTTCAGGAGCTACTCAAATTTGAGACCCAGGCTTAGGTGCAGGTTTTTGGTCTCGGGTTGTGTACTTGATCTAATCAGGCACACCTTTGATTGTCCTATCCTGGAGCTCTGCCCTGATCACCTGGCAAAAAAATTCAGACCCACCTTGGGTCAACCAATACCCCAAGCTGCAATCTATGTCCTCACCACAGGCCCAGACTGGGACTTCCTCTGAGCCCATATAAATCAGTCTACTTCAACACAGAAGGCCCTCTGCTAGGATTCCAGACTTTATCACATGTTTGAAACCTCAAGGAGTGTGGATTCTTTGGACCTTTATTTTGACCGGGTAGGGTCTCAGGATCTGAATTTTGGTTTGGGCTTAGGTCTGAATCTGGAACAGCAGATGTTGGGTCAGAGTATGTGGCTCTCTTGACTTGCTCATCAATCTTTGCTATAGTCTTGTTGACAGTGCTCCCCTCTCACCTCAGTGCCCAAGATGTTTTCTGCCTAACATTTAAGTCTTACTTTTCTTAAAAGTTGTTTCTCTGTCTCCTTGTTGGTTCTTTCACTCCTATATTTGTTTTGTGGTATTATTTTGATATTGACTGAATGGGATTCTGATGGTGACCTGCCTTACTCTGCCATCTTGGCTTTGCCCCCATAATGCTCATATTTATTTGGGAAATATTTTATGTAAGCATATTTTCATATGTTCTTTCTGGTTGAAAGAATGTAAATTCCTTTAATGAAGAAGTTATTTCATGCTTTTATTTATCTCCTCAGTGCTTATCATTGTGTCTGGCTCATAGTAAGAACTTAACATATGCTTGATGACTAAGCACCTTTGATTATAGAAATCCTTGAATTATTGAACTTATATATCAATTCATTATGGGGACTGCATAACTAGTTTGGGAAAGAAAGGTTTTTTTTCAGCACATAGTAAATCTAGTTGTGGGATTATCTACTACTGGTTCTATCTTGGCTCAATCCTGATTCTGTTTCAAACCATTAAATTTGGAGACTATCTAGAGAAGCAGCATAGAAATAGAGAAGACAAGAAATGCATTCTATCCTTCTATCTTAAACTTCATGGAAAATCTTTTTGGAGATTGTTCAAAAGATGTGTTCTGTCACACAAGCCAAAAAATTCAGATCAATTTACTTTTATTAAATGCTTATTATGTTGAAACCACTTGAAAGACAGGGTGGGATTATAGGAAGAAGGACAGATGTGAAGTCAGAGGGCTGAGATTCAAATTCTATCTTGTCTACTTCTATAAAATGCATTCTCTTCCTCTGTGGGGGAGGGGAACAACAACAAAACTAGACAACAATTAAATAAATGAAGCCTTTTTAAAATTATAAATAGTGCATGGAAAATTAATATTGAATTAGAATATTTTTTGTGAAATAATTTTCTCATTAGATCCCCTGCCCCCTGAAAACCTAGCTGTTTCTTAACTAAAGCTACAGTTTTTCTCCAAGGCTTTGGATCTGGAATGGGATCTCCTTTCTTTTGTTTGGATATTTGAAGGATAAATTAACCAATTCTAGCAACCATGTGGGGAAGTATGGTGAGCCCTGATTAAAATTGTGCTAGGCAGCCATGTTGACCTGGCCACATGGCAAAATATATTGGCATCTTCTGGATCTCAACATTGATACTTCCTTCCCTGTGAAGAAGTAATCAGAAATGTCTTGGGAATTTTAGGGGGAGGGACTGAGTGTTGAGGTCACCAGGGGTTTATTGACCTATACTACAAGAGTACTCTCTCTTGTCTTGCTCACATTCCTTGATGTCTATTTACATTATAGAAGGAATCAACTGGCTAGTTTAGTTTGTCTTGAGTGGCCAATAAATACTGCTTTTCAATAATTAAATAATTACTAGTATCTATGTAAAACAAAGGGCAAGCATTATCTGTAATGAGGAATGAGATCAATAGTGAAGTAAAGAAGTCCATTATCAATACCATCCCAGAAATGCTAGATATGGCAAAAAGAGAAGAAAAATAAATTGAAGCAATAAAAGTAGGCAGTGTAGAAACAGAACTATCAATCTCTGAGACAATGTGATAGTATACTTAGATAATCCAGAGATATAAAAAAATGTTGAAATAACAAACAACTTCAGTAAAGTTGCAGGACATTAAATAAACCCATATAAATCTTCAGTATTTTTATATACTTCCAACAAAATATAGCAAGACTAGATAGAAAGCAGAACTCCATTTAAAATTATTGCAGATTTGACCCAGAGATACCATTATCTGTTAATATCCAAAAAAAAGTCAAAGATTGGGAGAAAGAATCCACTGATAAAAAAATTATGTAAAGTAGCTCTTTTTGTAGTAGCAAAGAACTGGAAACTGAAAGGATGTTCATCAAATGCAGAATGGCTGAGAAAGGTGTGGTATATGATTGTAGCAGAATACTAATTGTGCCATTAAAAAAAACCTGGAAAGATTTATATGAAGTGATGCAAAGTGAAGGGAGCAGAACCAGGAGAGTATTGTATAAAGTAATAGCAATAATTTATGATGGTCAAATATGAATAACCAAACTACCATCAACTGTGAATGACAACTCCAAAGGACTTATGACTAAAAAGGCTATCTATTGCCACAGAAAAAAGTGACGGAATCTGAATACAGTTTGAAGTTACCATTCTTCATTTCTTCCCCAGTGAATTTTTCTCTAGTCTAAGTGATATGTATCCTCTTTCAGAGCATAATGAACATGGAACTATCTACTATATGAAAATGCATATGCAACCTATATTGTGTTACTTCCTGTCTTGGAGAAGGGCAGAAAGGAGGGAGAGATGATGAATCACAAAATATCAACATATGATTATTAAAATTATAATAACATGTAATCCTAAAAAAATAAAAATGAAGTAAAAATCATTCTGTGCAGGGATCCATCAAGGAGACTCCGTACTGTAATACTGATCAAATCTAACTAAAAGCTCTAACTAGAATAATTGATGTTAAGTTATTAATGATAAAAAAATCTAATTTAAAATTGACAGTTTGCATCATCATGGTGGACAAAGACAGAAACAAATATAATTTTTTTTATATTTTTAAATTGACTCTTTTTCCAGGTCATTAAAACAATTTTAAAAAAGAATGAAATGAACTGAAGACAACATAAAATACTTGGAAGCCTACCTGCCGAGATAAAACCAGGAATTATATGAATACAACAAATATTTTTCATACAAGTAACAAATCTAAAAATTTGGAGAAACGTTTGGAAAAATTGTTTGTGGATGGCCAAGTTGATATAATAAAAATGACAATTCTACACAAATTAATTTACTTATTCACTGCCATACAAATAAAACTACCAAAGGATCATTTTACAAAGCTCAATAAAATAGTAGAAAAATTCATCTAGAAGAAAATAATCATGAATCTCAAGGGATTTAGTTTGTTAAAGCATTAAGGAAATCAACCTCCCAATGCAAGATTTCAAAATATATTGCAAAGTCATAATCATCAAAATAATCTGATGCTGGCTAAGAAATAGAGAGATTGATCAGTGGAATAGATTAGATACACAAGGCCTGCTGAAAGAGGATGTGGATGGGCATCTGGGTTGCTCAGTGGATTGAGAGTCAGGCCTAGAGACAGGAGGTCCTAGGTTCAAATCTGGCCTCAGACACTTCCCAGCTGTGTGACCCTGGGCAAGTCACTTGACTCCCATTGCTCATCCTTAACACTCTTCCACCTAGGAGCCAATACACAGAAGTTAAAGGTTTAAAAAAAAAAAAAAGAAAGAGGATGTGGGAAAATGCATTACATTGTTGGTGTAATTGTTAACTATTCCAACAATTCTGGATAACAATTTGGAACTATGTCCAATAGGCTATAAAAGTGAGCATACCCTTTTACCTGGCAATATCATTAATAAGTCCATATACCACAGATCAAAAAAAGGAAAAAGGACTTAGTTGGAAAAAAATTAGAGTAGCTCTTTTTGTGGTGGCAAAGAACTAGAAATTGAGGGATCATCCATTATTCCAGGAATGGCTGAATACGTTGTGGTATATAATTGTAATGATATACTCCTTTTCTACTAACATGATGAATTGAAAGCCTTTAATACCTGAGAAGACTTATATGAACTGATGCAAAGTGAAGTGAGCAGAACCACTACTCAGCAACAGCAATCTTGTAAGAATGGTCCGTTATGAATGACTTGAGTACTGTGATGAAAACAATGATTCAAAAGAATTCCAAAAGATGCATGAAGGGAAAAAAAAAGTCCTAGAGAAAGAACCAATGAAGTCCAAATGCAGATTGAAAAAAATTGAAAGTCTTCTTGGGGATTGTGTTAACAAAGCAGGTTCAAATGCTTAAAGAAACATTTAAAAAATAGATAGATATGGTGAAATCCAGCCTGCCCTAGAGGACAAACCCTCAATTCTCAGCCATCTTAAGGGGGTGTTCTCAGCTTGGACCCTTATCTTCCACCCTGGAAATGCCCTACATCCTCCACCAATGCAGCCTGGTCAGTGCAGCCTCTGTGGAAGAATATAGTTGTGAATTGTGGCCTGACACATACTGCTGTTCTAACATCTATTTAGTAAAATGCAGAATGCATGAGTAGAAGTTCACTTACCGGAGGCAGCTGGGTAGCTCAGTGGATTGAGAGTCAAGCCTAGAGACGGGAGGTCCTAGGTTCAAATCTGGCCTCAGACACTTTCCAGCTGTGTGACCCTGGGCAAGTCACTTGACCCCAATTGCCTAGCCCTTACCACTCTTCTGCCTTGGAGCCAATACACAGTATTGACTCCAAGACTGAAGGTAAGGGTTTTAGAAAGAAAAATTAAATTAAATTAAAAAAATTTTTAAAGGGGAGAAAGAGAAAGGCAGATGCCCAGAAATATGAGGCTCTCTTTAACTGATTCTCCATCACCCTTAGAGAAGATGGTATTCATGGTCTGGCATTAGGATGGGCTCCAAAGTTCACTGACTATACTCTGTACAGGACTCCAAAAATTTGGTTTTTATGAAGTCTCCAGTCTTATATAGTAAGTTTTCCAAAGGCTTGGATTCAAAGGAGTATGGTGTATGGTGTATGGAAGGAGCTCTTTGCCATATCATCATGATTGGTACCCTGACTGCACTACAGTGTATATTTCAGACTTCCTAGTACTCCTGGTCCTGAGAGGCCAGAATCTCTGAAAAAAAAAAAAGCTTGGGTGGACATAGTAGACAAATCAAGACTGAACCTGTTTGCTGACCAGTGTTGAGCAAATTATAAAATAAACTTTTATATAAATACACACATACGCGTATATACATACATATATATATATATATATTATATTTGACTGTGTAGATTATCTCTTTCTGATGTGATAATTGGTTGTTCCCTTGTCTAATGCAGGAGTTTCAAAATCTGCTTCCATAAATCAATTATTTGTGGGGAAAAAGTGGCTATCACTTCATTGAGCAATAGTAGATGTTACAAAGCAGTACAATGATTTTTCCAACTAATTTGGTGGCAAGGAACTAGTATAGCTTAATATGCTACAGTCAAGTGCAGTAATACAACTATATAAAGGTGAAAGGCACAGCACATAAGCTGTCCAGATCCACAACAGGAAACAAATCCAATGCATAACCAAGAAACTCAGAGCAGGAAATTGAGTTGGACCAATACCTTGGAAACAAAGAAACTTTTAGTCTTGTAGATGGCCTACTACCACATTATCAATAACATCTTATGTAAGTCTATTGGGGAAATAAAAAGGAATGAATCCATATGCACAGAAAAGGGAACAGAGTAGGCGCCATGACTAAAACCTAAAATGATCCACTAGGAGAATGAGCCCAAGATCAGGTAGTCATATAAAAGTCAGTGTATTATTTTTGTTACTACATCCAGGACCAAGAAGGGAAGGTCCACAGCATCTGAGAGTATAAGAAAGAATTTAAACTGATCCAGGTATGAAACCCTAATATAGAAACAGAAGTTGAAGAAATGAATACAAAGCAAATAGTGGAAAACATAATGAAGAAATACCATTAAAAGACAACCAAGAAGTAATCCCAAATGAATGAATAACTCCAAAACATGTCTTTGCAGAACCTCAGAAAAAAAAAAGACTGGATCAGAAGGATTTCAATACTACTTTTAAGAAATGAAACACATTACACCAAATGAAATGTTATGTTAAATGAGAATAATGGAGGAAATAAGAATTAATAGCTTAGAACAGAGAATCATTGTCCAGATATTGGATTCTCATCACAATAGATAAACATGATAGATTCTATAAAATGTAACCCAATGAATTTTGCCACCAGATGTAAATCATGAAATAGTTAAGATCCAAAAGTGAAGTATAAAGGTCTTTCATGAGCAACATCCACATGAAGTCAACCAACAATATATTAAAAAGAAACACAAAATAAATGATTTTAAAAGGCAAAAAATTTTTACAAAAATGGAGAGATTCATGATGAGAATTCTGAATTATGCCATCACCACCAGTAAGTATAAATGAGTGATATTTTTGGAGCCTATACTTATGAAACAATGCAGGTTGTGTAATGAGATGCCATAATCTATGCATTGCATTGTTGAAGGCTGCAAAACATAAGCATCCACTGATTGCATAGTATTAGATGGTCTTGTGGTTAAAATTATACATCAGAAGCTTATTATTTTTTATAAATTTACAGATTAAATGTCCCTATACTACTAATAGAGACCTCAAATATCCATTGATAACTAATGAACAAATTATAATAGAACTAGTCTATTATCTCAGATAACTGTTTAGCACCATGATCTATGTAAATTATCCATAGATACTAAAAAGCAAAGTTTTCAGTAGAGTTTTCCATACCAAGTAGTCCAATACCCGAACTATATAAAAGAAAGAAATGAAGAAAAAAGAAAGAAAAAAATTGGTACTATAGATAAGCGGGTTAAAAACTAATGGAAAGAAAACATAAGGCTAGAATAAAGACACGCAGACATAGAAAGTTTAGGGATAAGGTAGACAGACAGCAAGTAAGCTCTGATGGTCAAGAGCTTCTTTGCCAACTGATTTCTTGTCACCTTTATTGGGGTTACAACAGTATGGGGGAAGGGGAGAGCCCAGTGGCTTGATACTTTAACATTATGAGGTAATCACCATAAAATGCAAACTGCCAGAACCTAAAACAATAGGTAGAGCTAAGATCTGGATCTGATATGGCCTAAGGCATCTATTGATGTTTGATACCTATGTTAATTGGTCATTGAAGGTAAAGTAAGCAGACTGAGATAACTGACCAGTCTTCTGGGGTGTAGCCTTAGGGAAAGGCTAGGGATTTGGCAAGGTTGATGTTCAACTTGACTCAAGATTACAGAGATCAATCATTAGCATATAAGATTTAAGTTTTTGAGCACTCTTAAAAATAATAACACAATTAATGTATGCCTGGATTGCTACAAATAGTATAGAATAATAGTAAGATAGTAACTTATCCCAGAATCATGTATATCTCTTTCAATTTCCTTAAAAAAAATTGGAAGAATCATATGAATAATGGCATAATAACTCATATAGATTCAACACTTTGTGGTTACAAAACACTTTCACATATTATCTCATTTGATACTCATAACTTGCTAAAGAGGAAGGTAGTACAAGGATTTTTATCTCTATTTGAAACTCAGTGGAACACAAAAAGGTACAAATATTTTCAATGTTTTAAAAAAATAAATCACCATCAAATGTAAAGCCTTCAGGGAATGCAGAGACATGCTATGAAATTGAAACCTGATTTAAAAAAATAGACACAAGCAACGACTACATGATCAGCAAAAAAGAATTCCAGCTCTTCCCTTTTGTCAAAATGGTCATCAGTATTTTTCCTCTCTGCCAGGCACTGTGATTGGCAGAGACCCAGCAGTTTGGGTACCATGAATCACACTACTCTGTTGGGAGACCATGGCCCATTGGTTTGAATGTAAGTTGCAGGTCACAACAGTCTTATAACGATTCTGCCTCTGAGTACATAGACAAAGTCACAGTCCTTTCCTGGTAGGATGATAATTAAAACTAGACATAATGGTAAAATACCTCAGAAAGAGTCCAGGGGGCATAACTATATGTGTGCCCAGAGGTAAAATAAGCTGTTTCACAGCTGCCAACACATGCTGACTTCTAGTGGGAATTATGGGAGAAAACTATTTGAGCAAAGCCAAGAGAATAGTATCTATGCACAATGGGTGTGTTGGACAGATGATTATAAAATACAGCTTGCCCACTCTACCACAAGTTATTTTAATGTTGCAAATGTAGCAAAAGCTATAGTTGTGCAGCTTACTAATTGTAGGATTCTCGGGAGCTGTAGCCTGGCTCTTTACGTCAAACAGAGTTGCTTTCTCATCTGTGAATGCCATGTCTCCCAACAGGACTGGAAGTATATTAACAGTATGGATATTGTCTCCTGTTTCTATTATGTTTTATAGCACCTAGTTCTTCCTGGACATATACTCAAAGCTAAAGAAACATTTGTTGAGTAAGTTGAAATATTCATGTTTCTTCTGCAGGGAGAAAATGGACTTCTCAATTTCATCAAACCAGTTTCTGTCCTTATTTTAAGGACTAACTTTGATTCTAGTTAGAGAAAGCTATTCACTATGCCAGGCAAGGACCTTTGCCAATTACCCCTGGCTGGCTCTGATTTCAATTCTCTCTAACCTGCCTGTTGTTAGACATTGCATATCTTTTATTAAACTTTTATATTCTGAATGAGTGAATGAATGAAAAGCATGTATTAAGTACTTTTTATGTGGCAAGCTGCATGCCAAATGTTTAGCATACAAATACAAAATTGACTGTTCTTGCCCTTGAGAACCTTGAAAGGAAGGAAGGAAGGAAGGAAGGAAGGAAGGAAGGAAGGAAGGAAGGAAGGAAGGAAGGAAGGAAGGAAGGAAAGAAGGAAAGAAAGAAGGAAAGAAGGAAGGAGGACCACTTATCTTGAGAGGTGGTTGCCAGGGAAAGGAATAATGGTCTGGAAAGTCATAAAGGTGGTAAGATGGTAAGAGGCAGAGTAGAAGAGTCAATTAGCATGCCCTTTCTAGAACCAGTGATTCTTTTTTTAGTTTTTAAATTAATTTTTATTTTTAAATATTTTCCATGTTTACATGATTCATTTTCTTTCCCTCCCCTCTTACCTTCCCTCTCCCAGAGCCGACAAACAATTCCACTGGGTCATACAAATGTTATCACTTGATATCTATTTCCATATTATTCATTTTTGGTACAGAGCAATCTTCAAAGCCTAAACCCCATATCACATGCCCATATATAAATGTAATAAGTGATGNTATATATATATATATATATGACACTAGAAGTCACTAAACCTCCTTGGGTCTCATTATCTCTAACAACCATATGGGCTTGTGATCCTGTGGTATTTTACATGGTATTGCTTTATCTCAATCTTCCTAACAATTGTGTTAAAAAGAAACTTAATTTCTACTCCTGAAATAAATTTTACTCCATTTAATCCTGACCTTTATTAAATTGAAATCCTTCATTTTAACATAGATTTACACCTAGAAAGAAATTTAAGACTTTATCTCACCCAACTTGAATGATTATATATTTGGGAAAAGTGAGACCTTAGAGCAGTAGTTCCCAAACTTTTTTGGCCTACCGCCCCCATTCCAGAAAAAATATTACTTATCCCCCCTGGAAATTAATTTTTTTTTAAATTTTAATAGCAATTAATAGGAAAGATAAATGCACCTGTGGCCATCACCACCTCCCTGGATCATTGCAGCATCCACCAGGGGGCGGTGGTGCCCACTTTGGGAATCACTGATTTAGAGAGATCAAGTGACTTACCAAAGGATATAGAAGTAGCAGACAGCAACAAAGATAAGGTTCAAATTCATGTCCTTAAACTCCATATCTGGTGTTCTTTTCACTTCAAAGTGTTGTTATCTTTACTGTTTAATTTATTGACTTTTTTAGTTAATCCGTTCTTATGTTCTAGATCAGTCATGGGCAAACTATGGCCCAGGGGCCAAATGCAGGACCCCTGAAATGTTTTATCCAGCCATGCAACATTATTCCTAATCTGACGAATACAATGAGTAGGATACAATACAATGAAACCTGGAAAGAGTTGCCTTAGAAACAGACTGACAGATGAGCATTTCCTTTCCTTTGGACCCCTCTTTAAAAAGTTTGCCCATCACTGTTCTAGATAGTTTCATATTTTGTTTGCATGCTAGAAATACAAGGCAGCCAGGTGAAATGAATACCTGTCATTGCCCCTGTCAGCTCTCTAAATCTATAAGCTTCAAAATAATTGCCCATATAAATGAGTAAAGAGAATTTCTTCAACAAGAACTCCTTACATTGAGGAAATTACAGTTCAGGAATGAAAAATTTAAGGTTCTAGAGAATGAGAATATGGTCTATATGGTTCTTTTGCTACAGCACCCAGGACATCATTTTTTTTTCCTTTAGAAACTAAGAGGATCAGGAACAGATTTCTGTAGGATGTGGCAAATAAACTGAATCACAAAAGAGAATTCTTAGAGGTAGTGTAGAGGAGAGAGTGTGTTACAGGAAGCCTATAACAAGTCATCAAAAGACTTGATTTTGCATCCTCGCTTTTGCTGTGATCTCCAATAACTTATACACGTTCTCTTGTTTTCCTTTTCTTTCTGCACTCTACATCTCCTTCACTTCTTGGTTTCAACTCCATAGAATCAATTGTCCGTCCCAGGGTAAACTCATCACTTCTAACCTCGTCACCATGCTGCTAACTCAAGCTTTGATCACCAGTGCACTTAAGTATTCCTTTCCCCTTTCTTTAGAGGATAGACTTCAACAATTCTCCCAATGCCTTCCTTTATAAAAGGCACAAATTGGAGTTTCATCTCACTCTACTCTATATCTGCTCTGCCAGGTTTCAACTCCACTATGAAATTCCACTCCCATCCCTAACACTTTCTTGACTCCCCCTCCCACTGTGTTTGTCTCCCCATTAGAAAATAATCTCATTGAGAACAGGACTGTTTTTCTTTTCCTCAACTAAACACCCAGCACTTAGCAGGATGCCTCGAAATAAGAGATACTTAATAAATAATAATTAAATTGAATTAAAAGTTGAATCCTTCAATTGGGGATAATAAGTTTTTATTATTATATTATAGTACCTTGTAGTGTTGTTGTGAATACAAACAGCATATACATTCAGCTTTTATTTCAATTCTTTTCAATATACATTTATTAAGCACTTGCTTGTATCAGGTGTTGGGGATGAAAAAAAATGAAATTTCCTTCATCAATGTTTAGTGCCTTGCACACTGTGTATATGGGTGAGCATTGATGGTAAACGAGGTGAGTATCTAGACTCCCCCCTTGTTAGCTTTCAAGGGCTAGATCAGCTTCCAGTCCAATTCAAAGATGAGTGATTAGTTATCCTTGATTTACCCCAAATCCACAATTACAACTGTAAATACTTGATAAATGCCCTTTGACTTATTGAGTGACTTCTCTTAAGGAATGTACACTATACTTACATCTTTTCTTTGGCAAATTATAAAACGGTAAATAGAATACAATGTGAGGTTAAAAGACTGAGTTTCTGAGCTATTATGAAACCCCAAAGTATAATCAGATCCAAAACTGTGCATAAAATACAAAAGATTTTGTTTTCTCTAAGAAAGTGTTCAGGATTAGCAGAAAGATGTTTTCCTCTTAGAATAAAAAATCATGATTAAGCACTGATTAATTAGAATTGACATTTGTTAAGTAGATGCTAAATTTGGTCCTGAAAGGTTCTATTTCTTTCAATCCGGATCTGAATTATATCCTTTTTATACTACATGTAAATGTTAGTAAATAATGAAGAGTTCAATTATGTCAATTTTCGTTAAAATTATTTTTAGCAGAGGAAGGTATGACTAACTAGATTTTTTGCTATTACCTACGCTTTTAGATAACCATTTCTGGTGAAAGTAATCCTGCAGAGTCCTAAGTAGCAGCTTGTAAATGGTCAAAGATGACTCTGTTTTGCCTTTTACCAGGTGGCAGCTATTCAAATTACAAACAGAATGTCTAAAAGGAAATGGTTTCCAAGGAGCCACAAAAATATATAAACCTAAACTTTTAAAGTGATGATCAACACAGAAACAATTTTAGGTTTTTTTTCTGTTTAAACAATTTTTATAAATATGGTATGAGGTGATAGTTAATGGACAGTGTTTGTGAATTCCAACTCCTGGGTTGAAGAAGAGTGATTTCTAATACCCTAGTCAATGGGATTCTAGAATTTGGGATTTTAATCAGAAAAGAAAGATTTCCTGGGCAGCACTAATCTTGGGATTTTGAGTAAGGTCAAGATCAAATAACGTTTTATGTCATTATACTTTCATCTGCAACATGTTTCCCCCATCCCTATCACTTTCCTACCTCCTTTGGTGTGTCACCTCCCCATTAAGTAATAAGTGAAAAAATTCCAAGTTATGCCTCTGATATATGCCTCCTCCCTCTAAATGCTACCTCTCGTTTTTTTTTAAGTTTCAGATTTTTTGTAGAAGAAAATTAGTCCTGCTTCAGAGCTTAGTGTCATATTTTACACACACCAGCTACAATCTTAGTCTATCTAATTTCTTATTTAAAATAAGAAAACAAATATTCATGAATATCCAGTTGATGAAAGGGTATGCCTGAATTTGAATTGACTATCCTGCAGGAAGATTATTCATAGGGTTGATGAATAGTGATAAAAATCCTATTCTGGCCATTTTTCCCTTAACAGTTAACATGTCATTTGATACTTTGGAAATTCAGTGATCTACGGGTTCTTTCTAGGGGATATTCTCTTATAGTGAGGCTCAAAAGCCCTCAATGCTTTCCTATATGGTAGGGTGATTCTTGTTCTTGCTGTCCCATAAATCCCCTGCAAAGGATGTAACCAGCAACCTGGCAGTCCGACATCCTTTTATTTTCATACTTCAGTGATACTTGCAAGACAAATTTATTGGTAACATATAAATAATCTAGAGGTCAGTAGGGTTTGAAAAAAAGACAACAAATCATGAACTTGATCCATTTATGATCATGAAATGGCTTTGATCTTAAGCTGAATTAGCACATTTGTGTGTCTAAAAAAGTAAAAAGGAACTTCTTTAGTAACATTATAAATATTATCTTTTATAAATCATTGTCATATTTAGTCATATTTCATTGCAGGTTATTCATTTAAACATGTTTTTTCATACAGGAGTCTTCATATCCCATTAATCTCATTTCATTAGTTTTAATAATAAGAGGAGTAGCTTTGATATAGAATGCTCATACATGTATAAAAGGCCTCAGTTCTCATAAATAGAAAATTATTTGAATTTTGTAGGGGGAGAATGTTCATTCAGAGTTCATAAATCAAATGTCTTAGGTGTTGAGTGTCTGGAATATTACCACTTAACAGGAAACTTTGTTGGAGAGTTATCATAATGGGGACATTAAATTTTATGCCGGAAATCAGTTTTGCTTGTATGCCTATGTTAAAATTGTATCTTTTCCTATTCTATCTGAGCACTCAACCACCATTCCTTTTCAGTATAATAAGTAAGTTGATAAGTGGGCAATAGCAGAAAATAAGATTGAAAAGGATAATTGGAAGTTATGGACAAACCCTCCCAAATATCAGAAGACCATAATTTACAAATTGTATCATATAGTAATAAAAATTTACATCCGGGTATCATATGCTGAATGGGTAGAAGTCATCCAAGCTTTGCTCTCAATTTTCTGCTTCTTTGTTATGTAAATCCCAGAGAAGCTGCAGATCTTCCCTGTTCTAGACTAGCAGAACATCAAAAAGTTACTTATACTTTGAGATCACATAGACGTGCTGACTTTAAAGTTTTACTGATAATTTTGAGATAGTTTGGGTATGTTAATGAACTCACCCCAAGGTGTCATGGATAAAATTTAGTCTGCTATCCTCCCAAACTCTATAAAAATGAAACTGAAACCTCAAACTTCTGCCCTTTGAGCATTCTTCCGTGTCCATCAGGGTTCGTGTTGCATGATGCTCCCAATTCTAATCCATGATTATGTGAGTGATATAGTAATATTGTCTACCTCTATTCCCTCCCCATCCTCATCCTCATGCTGTCTCCCACCACTACCCAGCTACCCCCATGCCATCTGCCTCTATATTTCTCCAGACTTTTGACAGTCTGTTCTCTATTTTTTCTGTGCTATATATCCTCACATCCTTTGAAGTTACTAAAATGTGATTGCTTTTTCATTTCCTATTGCCAATCCTGATCTTTCATGGTGATTACTCAAAGAACAGGACATGCTTGTCCCCATTTCATAATTTCATAAATTAATCACCAACTCAGTGCTCATTTGTAGTTATTAGTTGATTGGTTAGCTTTTGAGAAGATTTAACAGAAATATTTAAAATGTTAATTTTCATATCATTCCCTACTTCCATGAGGAATAAATCCATCCATCTACATACATACACACATGTATGTATGTATCTGTCTGTCTGGTCTGCTTATTTGTCTGTCTATCTATTCACACTTATTAAGCATTTACTATGGGCCAAGCATTTGTACTAAGCTCCAGAGAGAATGAAAAAGCAAAAATAGCCCCTGCCTTTCATAGAGTCATGGTATCATGGCGCAAATATGGAATATCATGTAACCTATGGGGAAATTACCTAAAATGATCTCCTCTCCAATTATATAGAAGGAATTAATAACTTTTAGGACTGCTATAGCCAATACCATTTGAGAAATTTCAAAATCTTAAGTATATAAATGACCTGCAGATGCTACCAATGATGATTTCCATAAAATGCAAATAACATCATCAAAGGTGTATATGACTAGAAAAGCATATCCTTGAATATTGTTTGAAATGTCTTGGATTGATTTTTTTTTCACACATTGGATCATCATCAATCAATCTCCTATCATCCTTTACAACTTCATTTTCAGTCTCTGATAATGGAGCCCTCTTATATATTAAGACCAAATCTTATGAATACATCCATGATCTCCCCCTCTCTGATCCCATCTTCTCTAATAGATTCAGTCAGAATAACTCCTTTATTTCTCTAATCTTCAATATATCCCTTTCTAATCTCTCTTCTTCTCTGCTACCTTCCATACCCAAGTCTATTCCATCCATTCCATCCTCAACAAACACCCACTAGATCCTACCATTTGAAAAACTACCATCCTGGGTTTTTTCTTTCTATTGTAATCAACATCTTTGAAAATGCCTGATCTCAATTTGGTTCCTCAACTTCCTCTCCTTTCACTTTCTTTTTAACATGTTATATAATCTGCCTCCCAACTTCTTCCCTTAACAATTATCTTCTCCAAGGCTAATAGCCCACTGAATCATCAAAATCTAATAGTCTTTTTTCATTCCTCTTTCCCTTTGACTTCTCTGCTACATTTGATATATTGATCACTTAATTCTTTCACATGTTCTCTTCACTTTTTGTTTTTGGGAAACCTATTTGACTGTCTTTCTGATTTTGATTACTCTATCTCATTCTTCTTTGCTAATTCATCATCCATGTCAATCCCACTAAAGATGGATATTCACCAAGGTTCTGTCCTCAGCCCTTTTCATTTTTCTCTCCTGATAACCTCACCAAATAACATAGGTATAGTTAGCATCTTTATGTAGATAATGTGCATATTTTTAAAAATAATTCTACTATCTCTCTTAAGATCTAGTCAAGAATCTCCAAATCCCTTTGGAAACCAGAAATTGCCCAATATACAATAAAAACCACTGCGACAGAGCTCTGGGCCAATATCTATTTATTAAAGGGATCTATCCCACTTCAACAAATAGAATCTCAGACCTTCTTGATAATTTGAGACCCTTCTTTACTTCAGAGTACAAATTTTATAACCCTCAATTCCTATACATTCCAATTGGTGGACCCTAAAATGCAAATTTTTTATTGGTGGTCATAGACCAGCAGAATTATTACTACCACCCCAAAACCCTACTAGTGTATGGTCATGGAACAACAGCCAATGGCGACACAGATATAACTCAATGTTGGGCAGTGCAGGAAAATGACAAATGTCCAAGGAGCTCTAAAAATACTCAAAGGTCTTTCCAAAAAGGTTTATGATATCTCTATCGCATAGTATATAGATAGTTAGGCCTAGGGTGGAGGCCCTTGGGTCCAACTTAGGGTGGAGGTCCAGAAGCCTTACCCATGAGGCCCTAAGAGTGAAGATTCTCTAGCTAGGACATTATGTTGTGGTAAAGTGCATGCCCTAATAAATTTAAAGTCTACCATAGAAAAAGACTCTAAAGTTTAAAGTCTAATATAAAAAAATCTCTTTTACTTACTCTATTTACACAAGATATTAAGATTAGTTAATTATCCTTTATTGATTAAATGTACATTAATGTCTATTAATACAAAATAAAATTAAACTGGATAATATTGATTAGGAATTATCTTATGGAGGTGTTAAAAGTGTCTTTTCAAATAGGGTAACAGTCAAATAATTTCTCATAGCTTATTGGATATTTAAAACTCATTGTCCCAAAGGTATCACAAGTGTTAAAACAGAACTCATTATCACTTGATCCTAATCTTATTTTCTTCCAGACTTTCCTATTACTGTCAATGGCACCACAATCTTTTCAATCATTTAGGTTTACAAACTTGAAGTCTTGCTTACCACTTAACTTTCTCTCACTTACTTCACCTCATCTAATTCAACAGTAGTTGAAATTTGTTATTTCTAATTCTACATCTCTTATATATGTCTTTTCTTCTCCCATTACATGGGCATCATCCTAGTTCTGGGCCTCATCAATTTTTTTTTACTGGACTATTTTAATTGCCTTCCATTTGCTATATTTCCCCATTTAAATAACCCTGCACACATCTGCTAAAATAATAAACAATAAATATCTAGATAATTTCCAGGCTTCCTATTACTTTTAGGGTGAAATATAATGATATATATTATATTAATAAATATGAACATTCATTTGTTTGATGTTTAAAGCTATTCACAACTTCCTAGTCTTCTTATATTTCATTACTCTTTATCCTGTATTATTCATTTATTTTGTATTCTAGCTACAGCAGCCTATATATGTTTGATAAACATAACATTTCATCTTTCATTTCTTTACCTTTTCTTTGTCTCCCCTATATGCCTTGAATACCCTCCTATAAGGATGGGATTTGTGCAAGGGGGATGGGACCAAAGGAGCCAGAGAAGGCAGTTGCTGACAATTGCTAAAAGTTGAGACCAGCAGAGGATTCTGGGAATTTCTCCAAGGAGAAGGAGGAGGAGAGGTCTTTGGGCAGAGGACTGGGAAGAGGGAGGAGGAGGACAACCCAGCTCAGATCCAGTCCTGAGGGCTTCCTGAGGATCTTTCTTTTGGAAATTGAAACTCTGATTCCCTGGTCAAAGCCATTCCATTGCATCTCACCCATTAAGACTTCAACCATCAAGTTAGCTAAATTTTTGGACTCCATTTTGGGAGCAATCTCTTAGTCTCCTTCACCCATTACCCAACCTTGCTGAGAGACCCCTTTCAGTCAAAACTTACAATTATAGAAAAGGATAGAAACAGAAAAATAGAAATAGAAGGAGAAGGGTCTAGGGGAGAAGCTTAGGAGTGGGATCCACTAAGGTTCCAACCTAAGTGATGGACCCCATAGGAATTTCAAAGAAGGCACCCCAAAATCCCTCTGCCCTTCATCCTTTTCCCCAGTCCCTGATTTGCGAATAATAAAAAGTCATTCAACAGTCAGATAGTGTTCCAGAGTGCCTGAGAGACAATGAGGGAGAGGGGAACCACAGCTTGGTCTGGCTGACTCCATCTTGAAGATGGACTATCTGCTATGAATTTAACTGATGGTGGGGAGGTTCGTGTGAACCTCTTCCTTATCCAGAATCAGATTGTGATACCACATACATCCTCTTATAGGGAAGCCTTGCCCCAAGCTCCTGTGGGGTGGCAGGACCATCCAGGTCACCCAGTTTTGGGGTGACATCCCCTTAAAGTCTCCCAGTATAAAATCAGCCCCAGGGGAATGCTGGAAGAGAGACTCACCCCGCAGACTTTCTCTATCTCCCCTCTATCAAACATTTCTGATGGGCCTTTTTTATTGTTACACTCCTTTCTGATCTTCATGATTAGAATCTACTCTCTTCTCACCTTCATCTTATAGAATCTGTAATTTCCCTCGACTCATTTATGAAGCCTATCCTATTTTGTCCAGGCACTAAAGCACACTTTAAAACTACAAGGTAGTTTTGAAAAAAACTCAAACACATATTTGTTATATCTTTTATTAGAATATAAAGTTTTTGAGGGAAGGGACTATGTTTGTTTTATGTGTATATTCTCGGAACTTAGCACAATATCTTGCACATAATAGGTTTTATAAATGCTTGTTGGTTGATTTATAGAAAGGTATGAGATTTTATTTGAGTTAATGGTGAGATTTTCTATAACACTGAATGACTGGTACATCCACATAGCAAAATAAGTGATTTTCTAACCTTTTTGCTTCATTATTTGAATAATGATATAACTGAGTACATTTACACTTTATGCATGTTTCTTTCTAATAATTAGCAATTAGAAAGCTAAAGAGGGACAAAAACAAATAAGTGTTGTGCATATTTCAAGAATAAAGTATCAAAGGAGAAGTAGGAGCCTCCATTCTCTCTTATAGGACAATTAGAAAAATGTGAATCCAAAGGAAAGGATAATAGATATAGAAAAGATTTCTGAAATCACTGAACCTTGTTATTCTTAGTCCTTCTCATCTCAGATGAGGAAACCAATGTGCAAAGAAAGGTTAAGATGCAGTCAAACACAGAGAGAATAAGTAATAGAGCTAGAATTTGAACTCCATTCCTTTTACTCCAAATACACTTTTACTTCTTTGTACCACACAACCTCTTCAACTCTTAGGTTTTATGAATTCTCAAGTCAATTAGGTGAGTACAGGACCCAAGCTTTAGTACTACCTATTAGGCAAAATTGGATAAACAATTGGAACCTTGTAAGAGTAAAATAGGGGAGTTCCAAATTCTAATAAATCTTCACAAAATAATGTCTCCCTTAGTATTCATAGGATTATAGGGCAAAAGATTAGAGTTAGAATAGGCCTTAGAAGGGACCCTCTTATTTTAAAGGTGAGGAAACAGAGACCCAGAGACAATGTAATAGTTTTTAAAACTGTTAGAGACCTCAAAAATGTCCATGTTCAAAGAAGAACAGTGATTCTTAAATCCTCCAGCTCAAAAATTCATGAACTCATCCAAGTAAGTAGAGTCAAACATGAACATAGCTGAAAGTTCCCAAATTTAGGAATCTTTATCTTGAATCAAATACTTTGAAATGGATCCATTCATAAAACTTTAATGTCAGGGAAGAAGAAGTTAGAGAGGAATGTCACATTTTATTCAGTACCACCTAAGACAGTACCTTTTTTCAACAAATATTTTTGACAAAAAACCTAACTTAGCAAAGCTCTCTTTAGCTAATATTTACTGCTACACTTAATAATCAAATGTGTCTCTCTTTCCTAGGATTTAGAGCTGGAAAAAATGTATATTTAATCTTCTATTGGCATCCATAGTTCCTGGGAAATGTAGCATTTCCAACCAGGAGGAGAAACAGAATGAACAAGAAAAAAAAAACAAAAAAACTTTGCAGTGGCAATGAGTGGGTAGAGAGATGAACAACACCTTCCAGTGGAGGGAGCCTTTGGCAAGTAAAGTACAATATTAGCTCAAAGTGGATAGTAGAGCAAGTAGAATTGTGAGCAGTTGGAAGTCTGATCAGTCTCACTGATTTGATTAAGGAATGAGGAATTAAGTATTTCTATCTGTTTGATAGAATTCACTGTTTTCCTGAATATTGTTGCATCAGGATTCTAACCAATAAAGAAGATAAAACTATTTCTCAAAGAATAACATTATTTATTAATGTCAGGATGTAAGTCCATTAACAAAGAAGCAATCTTTTTCCAGTGTCATTCATGAAAGACTTTCAGTGAGTTCTGCCTTTTGTTTTTAAAAGCTGTGTCCTCCTGAATTGGCTTGACTATTTGACCTTTGAATCTCCCCTTGCAGTCTTCATTTGAGTGCATATTTCAGAAGAGGTGAAGTCTTAAAGACCTTGACTTCTCCCTCAGTACTTCATCCCAGGAGAAGTGTGCCTTTGCCCAGATAAGGAAAATATCAACACTCCCTACTTTTAAGTGGGTCAAAATTCATCAACTAGAGAAATTTGGCCAGACCTGTCCTATTTTGGTTTGTTAAGAAATCAAATGGCAAGGAGCTTATGGTACTCAGTTTCCTCAAACAAACTTCTAATTCAAAACCCAGATATAGAAATAATTCAGTATATTAAAAATAAATCCTCATAATATATATACTTTATGAGCATGCTGGGATATGATGATATGCAAGGGAATTCTTTATTCTCTTTTTATATTTTGAGTTAATCAATCAAGAAACCCCTACTTAATACTTTGTCAGCCATGAAATAAGGGAATTCACAAGTCACTTACTTAGAAAGCTCCACCCTTTTAACTCAATCACTCAGAAACTTGTGAATCCTTTAATAAGAGGACTAGAGGGGGATCCCACAGACACTGTCCCCCTGGGCAGTGCTAGGCAATTTGGAAGACATGATTGGCCCCTGTGAAGAAGGGAAGGGACAGGAAGTGTTATGGAAAAGTAGATATGTTATGGAAAAGTATGGGGATAGGATGATGTTGGTATAAATAGGGAATATAGGAAGGCAAGGGATGAATGGGGAATATAGGAAGGGCTGCTCAAACAGACTAATCACAGAGGCTAGAGACAGAGGATACTGGGAGGAAATAGGCTGGGTCCTTCAGGCAGGCAGGCTATCTCTATGATACAAGAAGAATAGAGTCAGCCAGAAATGATATGAGTCTAGCTGAAGGGTTTTTGATATTATTTTCTAAGGTCCCTTTATGGAGGAGTCAAGAGGCTCCTCCCTGCCAGTGAAATGGAAATCTACAGGAAGTCTCAGTTGGCTACTTCCTGCCCAAGATGGATGGGTAGGTTTGCCCTCAAGAAATAAAAGGAAAGTTATTTCTTCCCTCTTCAGCCTTTGCCCTAGTATTCAGTACAATGATTCACCAGAGGCTTTTGTGTAAATATCAAAGGGGATTTATTGATGCCAGGGGTAAGCTGAGGGAAAAAGGGGTTTGTGAGTTTGTAACTGCTTCTAGGGAGAAAGCTGGTACTGGGGGAAGGGTCACAGAAGAAAGGGTCAGACTGAGAGAGGCCAACTCCCTCAGTCAGGGATAGTTTCACTGCCCTGAGGTAATTAGGATTTATCAAATCACAAGATTGGGGGTATCTTGATTTAGATTGTCCTTCCTCCCTACAGAAGCTAAATCCCAAGATCTCCACCCACCAAACCACCCTTCCTCCCAGGGCCCAATGGGGAAATCCCAGGAAATAGCAAAATGTAAAAGGAGAGGTCAGGAAGAGGTCCAGAGAAATCAGGCAAGGTCCAAAATGTCCCAAAGGCAAAAGGCCCTTCAGCTGGTACTCCAGGGATATGTAAAGACTAGCTTTAATGGTTTTCTGGTGAGCCCAGCCCTCTGGCTGATTCAACATTCTAAACTTTTCCAATTGACAGAGCTGCTACAGTTGGTTTGCAAAAGAAAGAGCTTTTGCTGCAACCCTGCATTACAATCTGCTCATTTGTCTTTTGGAAATTTGCACCTTGCAACATTTCCTGGTTGCTAAGATCTAGAAGGACTCTACTCTTACTCTAAACTAAACTATAACTATCCCTTTATCCTTAACTATGTTTTTGCAAAATAAGAAAAGGGTTTCTAACTGCTAATCTATGCTAAGACTAATCTAAGTTAAAACTAAAATAGGTTATGGGAAAGGTATAGGAAAGAAATGGGGATTTAAGTTTTGCAAAATTTTCAACAGAAAGGAAAAACAGATTAGATGCAAACATTCACAAACAGTCTTAAAACTAATATTTGCTAACAAAAACAAAGTAATAAATTCTATCTATGTACTTTTATAATTTTGTGAACTAACAACAAAAGTATCAATTAAGAAAAATTTCTGCAATTTAAGCTTTTAAATTCTAATTCATTTTCCTAAAGTTAGTATATCAATATGTTAGCATACTTATGCCTATGTTAGAAGTGTTAGTAAGAAATAAGTAAGCCTAATCCTATTTATAAGTCCTTTTGGTTAAACCATAGACTTAAGTTATGTACAATATTTACAAAGAAAGTTTGAAAATTCTGACCCTGTTCTAACTTATCAAACTAACTGTCCCTGTGTGTTAGTAAAACTTATTGCTAAGGATTAGTAAGCAAACATTTACATATTTACATTCTTTAAAGAAATGTCAGATGATTTGAGTAGAAGGTGTCTGAACCAAAGTAAGAGAAAAACTCTAAACTAAGGCAGACAAATGCTTCCCTCTTAAGTGTAAGTTAGTGTTTCACATGTAGATGTGAAGTCAGAAAAGTTTTATGCATTGTCTAGTGTGACCTACCCGTGTAATGAAATGTTACATACTTACTCCACTAGAACTCTTCTGCAAACTGCATTTATTGCATGGATGGAATTCTAAAGTGTTCGGTGCAGTGAGAATTCTGTCGGGCGTAAGTTTTGTTCTCCTATTGCATGGAAAAAGAACTATAAAAATTCCAGAACTTCCTGTCCTCATTTCTTCTCCTTTAGACTTCTTCTTTGGAGGACTACTGCTTGGGACTTCTCCTTTGGACTTCTGGCTTAGAGAGATTCCTGCCTTGGTGGCTTTGCAAGGAGACCCTCTCTGCTCGTTTGTGCTTCAGTGGGATACGCTCTTCAGCATGAGTTCTGTGGAGTGACTCTTTTCCTTGGATCCTGCATTGGCTTGCTGGTGAGCAACTCTGACTTCCATGTGGAGTTTGGAACTTTGTAGGGGAGCAAGCTGAATTTCATCAGATCAGCATTTAGGGTAGGCTAGGTAACTCCTTACCTCTTTCCCTCCTATATTTCATACTGCAAGGGATAAAAAGAGGTTTTGGTTAGTTGAATATTAAAGGGTTTGGTCACCAGATAATTGAATAATTATCAATCCCCAATTAAAGAATAACCTCAAGTCAAAATGACCTTTATGGAATTTTATTTACAAATGAGAAGAGGAAGAGAAATTAAGAAAACAGAGAAAGTATAGGATAGGAAAAGTAATCTAACACACTAAGCAATTTGCTCCAGCCCCCTAGTTCAACCCAGGCAGATCTAATTAGTCCTCAGTTGGAGGAGGCTCAGCCTTGGGCCAAAGGCCAGAGGGCCAGAGGGCCAGAGATGAATGAAACAGAAGCTTCAATCAGAGAATCTTTTTTGAAACGGCAGTTCCTTCAGAGAAATCCAGGAGAATTTAGTCTTTACACTCACCATGTGTAATTCCAAGGGAGAGATTAACAGCAGTCTCACTTAGTCCAAGGTCTCAGCCAGCAGTCAGAGATCCTCTAGGTCCTATTCACCCAACTCAAGAAGAAGCAAAGCGAGCAGCCAAGAGCCAAGAGGCATGAGCCCCGGAAGTTCTTTCAATTTATCCAGGCCATTTCTTTCCTCACTTCCTGTGCCTTCCTCTTAGTTTACAGGTCAAATCACAATAGATGCTTTTCTTAGGACTGCCTAGGGTGCAATCAGACAATTCTGATTCTTGCACACATGGGTCACAGACCTCCTTGCTTGAGAGTTAAGTGGATTTGTTTACACTTTTGGTGATTAGATTTGAGAATGGGCAAGGTAGATTTAATCTCATTATCACAGTACTTCAACTCTTTTCTCTTCCTCATTATAAATAAAAACTGCTAATAGTTTTTTTCTAGCTTAGGGATAATATTTTGAATTTGGCAACCACAACATTGAATTTATGACTCTCTTATTTGATCAAACCCCCAATTTAACCCTTACAGTGAATTTATCCATTTGCTCTTGTTTGACCGCAAATCCAAGCAGTTAAAGAAGTAGCTTCTTTTTTTCCTTTCCCTTCTTCCTTCATCTGTTTTACCAGGAGTTCTTCAATTTCTGTTTTTCTAGACATCATAGGCACTTTTACTAAGCCTATGGACCTCTTCTCAAAATAATATTTTTAAATAAAAATATAGTCAATTATAAACATGTATTGAAAGTTCACAATTAAAAATAATTCTTGGAATTGTTGTGAGGAAAATTATTATTTAGTTATTAGCTTAGTATTAGTTTTAGACCTAACAGGAAGGGTTGGAGAATTCCACATGGAATGGGGAAGCAGGAAGTGGCTTGCACTCTCTGTGAAGGACTCCATGGTGGTTGGCACAAGCAGTAACTGACCCTGGGAGACCTCAGAGCTAGTGGAGTTGCACCCTGATTCCCTTGGGATCCTGGAGTGTGGTAAAGGTTGGAAGCAAAGGGCATCTATCCTGCATGACAGCACTGAGTAGGGAGTGATCTGTGATCTGGTGGACAGCTTGCAGACTTCCTCTCCCTACTGGGCTACTTTGGACCATCAGTTCTGGAAAAGTTGGTTCCTGGCATCCTGAAAACATTTCTGGACTCTACTGTGAGGATTCCCACTCCAGTACTGTTATTCTCTGGGCCTTGCCTGGCTTAGGTCTTAGATTAGTGTAGATAAGTCCCTCCCTTGACCTTGTGTTTTGCCCTTAGCTTGTAAGTGTGGAATTCCTTATTCCCATCCTTTATTATTGTTTCCCTCAATTAAATTGTTATAAACCTTTGCCTTTTGCTTGCTGGTTCCATAGGCCCTTGCCTAGGTAGGCTGAGTGACTGTTGGGGACTAACTGCCATTTTCTGTTAATAGTTACCTCCTAGTAGTTAAACCTGGTCTCCCTACCTTGTTTGGTCTTGTCATCTGTCATTCCTGTCACCCTCACACCCCGTTGTGAACCCACAGATAATATTTAGTTAACTTCCCTGGTAATTCACCTTTACAGAATCCAGATTAAATAGTCTTCATTTCTTCATAGTCAAAAAACAAAACAAAAAACCTATTGTTTTATTTTCCCATGCATTACAATAGTTTGTAAACTTGATTTTCTTTTTATAATTTACTTGTTCCCACTGTTTGTAGTGATGTTGTTATTTAAGGTCAGAGTCTATATGAGGGAGAAGCCATGAAGTGTTTTGTATTGCACAAAATATTTATGGTAGTATACTGTAGTATAATTGGGGACATTATAGAAACTTTCTGGGGACTACTAGTCATGGTTTAGTTTTAGTAATGATCACATCACTCTACCCATATGAACCCTAAAATCTGAAGTTGGACTCGGTTAAATTTTCCTTAGAAGAACAAATTAATTGGCAACGTGTTGCTTCTATATATGTCAATGCTAACATGTAGGCAAAACTCCTTCACTTTAATTGAAGGTAGAGGATAGGTAAAAGTGTCTATAAAGGAAAGCTAGCAATGACCCAGTAGTCATCTTTGAGGTTTTGATTCAGCGCCTTTTAGATTGGGAGAAGAAAGTGAGGAAAGTTCAGCAACACTCACATTGCCAAACAACATTTGGCATTACATATAAATCATAGAGGAATAGCTCTAGAAGAGACCTCATAGTTCTTGAGGCTTAATTTATACATAAAGAAACTATGGGCCATCAATAGGTTAAATGAATTGCCTAAATCTATGCAAGGCACTAAGTATCAGAAACAGGATTTGAAGTCATAACCTCTGATTCCAGAACCATTGCTTTTTTCGCTCATTTTGTTTTATAGGTTTGATGCAGAACCAATAGGAATGTAGCTAGGTGGAAGGACAATGCCCCGTGCCACTTGGGCTTAACATTTGTTTCCATGCTTTTCCTTCTTCCATTCATTTATATGGGAGAATAAAGCTTTGAGGGAGCTACAGAAAATGTTGCCACAGGGCAAGGGCACAGAGCTTTGTGAAAGTTCTTTGCACTATACAGTTTTTGAGGATAAAATCCCTGCTGGGGAATCAAGCAATAAGTTACTTGGACTTCCTAACAAAGGTTTCTGATAGAATCTGCCTTTAGTAACCAATAATTTTTCTTTTGTCTAAAATTATATTTTCATCCCCTTAAGAGTTTCTAACGAAGACATTTTCCTTACTAATATATCTTTACAAACGTTCTATAATTTATAATTTTAGGCTATCACCTAGGGCATGATCAAATGAAATGACTTGCACAAAGGTAACATAGATTATGTGTCAGAATCTGAATCAACCCTGGTCCTCCTGCTGCTGAAACGAACTAGCCTTGTATCTATCTTTCCATGTGATTTTTCTTGACAAGGAAACAGAGATCTCTTTGAATATCTACCAGTTATATGAGACAATATTTTCTGTGTTGAGATGGGTGTCTCAATGGATAGAAGTAGGGAGAACTGGATTCAGGAAGATCTGAGTTAAAATCTGGCTTGACTGATAGGGATATTATTGGGGATGTAAACACCAAACGATAACTCTAGTCCAACTATCAATAATATGGAATTAGGTCTTGATCAATGATACATGTAAAACCCAGTGCAATTGTGCGTCGGTTAAGGGGGGCTGGGAGGGCTTGGGGAAGAGGAAAAGAACATGAAACATAGAACTAGGGGAAATGTTCAAAATAAAAATTTGAAATTAAATAAAAAAAATAAAAATAAAAATAGGGACTCAAGGCTCCTTCCAGCTCTTAAAAAATTAAAATAAAATAAAATAAAATAAAATAAAATAAAATAAAATAAAATAAAATAAAATAAAATAAAATCTGGCCTGAGATACCATTTAACTGTGCTATCCTGGGGCAAAACACTAGAAGTGTTTGTCTCAGTTTCCTCAACTGTAAAATATTAGCACCTAACTTGAGGAATTGTAAGAATCAAATGAGATACTATTTGTAAAGTGCTTAGCATAGTGCCTTGTTTAATAAATGCTATTACCTACTGTTATGTAGAGGATGGCAGCATGGAATCCCTGCAAAATAGAGTATACAAAATCCCTGTATTTTACAGGGATTCCATGCTGCCATCTTCTACATAACACTCCCTTTTCTCCCTTTTTTTTCTAAGATCCTAGCACCTGCAGTTAAGAATCACCACAAGAAAAAGCTGTTTCTGGCTGTAGGGAAAAAAGAAAAAAAGATCAAAGGCAGAGCCCACTTTTCCTATGTGGGAGAAATCACACCTAAGCGGAAGAATCCAACAGAAGCCATGAGATCGTAATTCTTGAGATATGATCCACAGCCTCGGGTTCAGTATTAGCACCCCTGATAGTAGTTAGCAATGGCCATGGCATGAGCAGGGCAGCCTTGTGAGATCAGAGACAGTGTCATTTGTATAAAGCCAACCCAGAATAGGACCAGTATGGGCAGATGCCATTAAAATATGAAAAAGACAACAGCAACATTGCAATGAAGGAAAAAAGAGTTTTCTCTGCCTATGTGAGAGCCAGTTACCCATATCTTTTCTGGGTGCACTTATCTACCTATGTGCTTCTCCACATGAATGACCATTAATTATCTTTTTTCCTATCTGTGGTATGTATGTGTATGTTTGTGTGTAAGGGAGAGGGGGGTGCTCCAGGCTTACAAAGGGAAATATTGCTCTGTTTCTTTCTATGTTACTTCATTAAAGGCCTTCTCTTAAAATTGTATCCTTAACTAATAAGCAAATCTAATGAACAACATTGGCTCACAAGCTATGGTTTTGAGTGGATATAGACTGTAATGCAGGATTTATGCAAGATCTCTTGCATTTGCAAAATTACCCTAGGCAATCCTGGCAGTTAGGGGAATGGAACTTTGGCCCAGCTAGTGCCAGTCTCAAGACCTGACTGTTGGAGCTAGGACTATAAATACCCCTGGAGAACCAACCTGGGGATTCTGATTTCCTTGACCTCACCCAGACATCCAGCTACCCCTTGACTTCCCCTTGGGACCCAGGCTGTCCTTGTTGGAAGGAGACCTAGATTATCCACCGGGTATTTGTATAAACCATGTACACTCTAGTTTTTCTCCCAGTGACTCTGCCCCAAGGTGGGGCTGCATTTGGATTGCTCTCCCTCACCTTTCACACCTCTACTCTTTGTATCAGATATTTTAATCTAAACTTGGTTGTTTGAGGAAGCATCTCCTTATTATTATGTTGTCCCAGGGTAACTAACTATCTCTACATCATTATTCCGTGGAATGGAATGTATTTATAAAACAGTTAATGCGTTAAGTAGAGTGTGGCTGTGTAATGATCTCAGGCATGAGAGACCTATCACTTAGACCCTGACATCAGTATTATCATGGGATTCCAGTAGATTCAAAGAGTACAGTGAGGCCTTCATGCTGTCATTTTCTTTGGAAACTTGAATTAGAAAATAAAATATCTGAAGCGTGAAAGTGAAATCATATTAATACCTTTCTCTAGGAAAATCTGAAAAATGTAAATGACTTTCCTTAAGAGGGAATTTGTCCTTTATTTGTATAAGAAAAGTAGAAAGAATTATTCTATATTTTCTGGATGGGAAGGGTAATTACTTTTAAAATATATGGTTTTTGTGTTTATTCATTCCTTTGAAGCTGAGTGTAAGGACTCTATGATTTTCCCACCACCACCACCACCACCATCTCCACCATCACTCCCAAGATTCTGTGGCTTTTTATTTGCCTGAAAAAAACTAAATTCGAAAGAGTGTGATTTTTTCCCCCACTTTTACTAAGGCCCTGAAAGGATAAAGGAATTCAAAGCATTCCTGTGTTATTATTTAAAGTAGCAGAGGAATAGATAGCCCCAAACAAACCAGACTGTGAGTTCTCTCTCATGACCCATTGTCCTCTATGTAATAAACTCAGATCTGTATGCTTCCTGCCCCACCATCCACACTGCAGGGCTTTGTTCACTGAGCTTAAGTATATTTTTAGTTACTCTGTCAAGGCATAGGGGTTCACGGGAGTTCATTGCTTAAATCACTCGGGATGCATTAAGAAAGTGAGCACAAGCACAGAGGGCAGGAACAGGGAAAGAAGGAGAAGGGAGATTCGGATGCAGTATAATGCGAGGTAATCAAGGGGGTTAATGCAGGAACCATTTGGAAGAAGCTCAGAATGCAGGTGCCAGCTTGCTCCAGTCCTGGCTCATCTTTCTTTTCTGGGCATGTTCCTCCCACAATGTTGGGAGAAGTCCTGACCTGCTTTAGTACTAAATTGGGGTTAAAGGTCCTTCTCTTCCTCAGTTGATGATTCAGGGTTAAAGCAATCAAGTCTCCCTAAAGCTTCTCTATGCAAATCTCCCCTTGGTTTCACATGTCACTTTGATGCATAGTTTTCCTTCTTATATCATCTCCTGATAGGAGAGGAGCTGGGTTATTACCTTCAGCTGTCCTGGCTTAAAATAAACATATAAAAAGACATGTTTACGAGAGTCATGGCCATGTGTAATTTCTTTCTCCTTAATAAACCCCTTCATTCAAAAGAAGTGTTTGTTTGTTGGGGGGCAGGGACTGGAGTGGGGGGAATACAAGGCCTCTAGTTTGGAGCAATAGATAGAAGGACAGACCTGGAATTAGGAAGGAAGATTCATCTTCTTTGAGTTCAAATCTGACCCCAGAAACTTACTAGCTGTGTGACCCTGAGCAGATCACTTAACCCTTTTTGCCTCAGTTTCCTCATCTGTAAAATGAGCTGGAGAAGGAAACGATAAACCACAGCACTATACTTATCTGGAAAACCCCAAGTAGGATCTTAAAGAGTTGGAAATGACTGAAAAACAACTGAACAACAGGAGGAAAGGAAGTATGTTATTGATCAGTATCGAACTGTGATTTCAGCAAGTAAGGGGAATGATGATGAATGCAGAATGTAAAATCATCAATGACTCAGTCACAGAAAACTTCTAGGAGAATAAAAAGGGTTTGCTCCTGGTCCCACAGTTAGTGTCAGATGCAGGATTTCAACGCTGGTATTACTCCCTCTAAATCTGAGCTTTCCAGTACATTATGCTGACCACTGTCTTGTTCCTTATTTAAAGCAACCGAATATAAGAACATTAAGTTGAATCATTTTCAAAGCAGGGTATTTTATCTGATTTCTGGAAACAAAGGCATTTCTTATTTTACATAATTTTGTAGTGATGAAAATGTTGAATTGCTAGTAAACATCAATACCTCACAAACGTTCTTTAAAAGAAAAATCGTATAGTGGCTTGGGTACCAAAGTATTTTTTTAAGGTAACTAAAGCTGCTAACAAGAGTTTCTCTAGCTATATTTTCAAACTGGAAATTCCCTGGAAATATTTGATTGAATGATGAATTCTTGTAGTTTTACATTTTTTAAGCACCTACTACATGTCAGGCATTATAGTAAGCTATTAAAATGCAAAGAAAAGCAAAGAATAATAGTTTCTCATAGTTTAATAGGGAAGACAGCATTCAAATAATAAGGGGCATATACAGAATAAATTGGAGATAATCAACAAAGAGAAGGCATGAAGTAAGATAAGTAAATGCTTCTCATAGAAGTTAGGGTTTTAGCTGGGATGGGAAGTCTAAATGGAAAGATGAGGAGAGATGTAAATCTAGTCAGAGGAGACAGCCAGTGAAACTATATAGTCAGGAGATGAAATCCCCTATTTGTGGAATAATATTGAAGTCAGTTTTTTTTTTCTGGAAAACAGAGCACATTGTAGAGTGTGAGATTTAAACTATTGTTCAACTTTCATTTTAGAAGAGGAACAATGACATCACTGGGTAATGTCTTGTACTTGCACATGTTTTAGATTTAAGTGAAGCAGAAGTTGCACAAAGTCATCAGCCTCACTCTCTAGAATCCAGAGTTATCCAAGTTCAGTGGCAAGACAAAATTCAGAATGACTGGAGATGGCCTGGGATACAGTGGATGATCTTGGTATCTTGGATGTCTGATTAAACTCTAAGCTCTTTATAGAACCTGCTTCAGCTGCCTTCAAGGCCTTGGGAACAAATTGTTCCCAACTCATTCCACAGGTGGAATTCTTCATATGCTTGGTGTAGACATCTCTCCAACTCACCACTGGATTCGAGGCCAGTTGGTTATTTTCAAACTGGTTTTGGAAAGGTAGAAAGGGACCTGGCTATGAAGGACTTTGAATGCAAATGTTTAGTCCTAGAAATAATTGGGAGCTACTGGAGTTTATTAAAAAGTGGGGTTAGAACATCCATTTGAAAGTTGGGTGGAAAAGAGGCTGGAATGGAAAGGGATATGAGGCAGGGTAACCAATCAGAAAACTATTGGAATAATACAAATATAAGGTGAAAAGGAACCGCACCAGGAAAAATGCAATGTCAGAGGAGAGAAGGAAGCTTTTACAAGAGATGTTATGATGGTAGAATTGATAATATTTTGGAAGAGATTGGATATGGAGAGCGTGAGAGTAAGGATTTGAGGGATGATGCCTGGACTGTGACTGAATGATACTAATGCCCTCATTAGGAAAAGGAAGATTAGGAAGAAGTGAGAGTTTGAGGGGCAAGAGGGGGAGGGAGGATGGGAATGGAAATAATGAATTTTAGTATTGAGCATATCAGGTTCAAAATGTCTATTGGACTGGAAAGGAACTTAAAACCATGCTCATCGGGCCATAAAAATTTGCATAAATTTGGGTAAAACCAGCAGTGCCACTACCAGGTCTGTTTCCTAAAGAGATCAAAGATAGAGGAAAAGGATCTGCCTCTGCAAAAATATTGATAGCAGATCTTTTTGTCATGGAAAAGTACTGGATATTGAAGAGATGTCCATCAATTGGGGAAATAGGTGGACAAGTTGTGATACATGATCACAATGGAATACTATGGCAATATAAGAAATGAACCAAAAAAAGAAAGAAAAAACCTGGAACAACTTATATGAAGTAAGGAAAATGAAGCAAGTAGAGCCAGGATTATACTGTACACAGTCACAACAATAATATGCAATGACTAACTGAGAATTATATAACTATTATCACCAATGCAAGGATCCAGGATAGCTTCAAGGGACTTGTAATGAAAAAATCTATCCATTCTGAATGTAGATTGAAGTATACCATTCTTCATTTTATTTCCTTCATGAATTTTTGTGTAGTATAAGTAATATGTATCTTCTTTCAGAATGTGATAAACATGTAAATATATATTCTATGATAACTTATGTACAACCTGTATTAATGATGAGGTCAAAACCCAGATTGTAATGAGAAAAGGAGAGATTGAGAGGAAAAAATGGAGACACTATTGTAGATAATCTTTTTATGGAGTTTATCTATGAAAGAGAAATGAAATAAAGGGTAATATTTATCAAGGATGTATAGATCAGGTTGGAGTTTTTTAATTAAATATTAGAGACAGATTAGGGATAATAAAGGCAACTCTTTGCTAGAAAAGACAGAATGAAATATAAACATTTATATATGTGGATGGAATTTCCTTGGCAAGGAGAAGGGACATCTCTTTCTGTGAAACAGAGAAGAAGGAGGAGGTGGTGGTGGAAGACATTTGAGGGATATGAGAAGAGCAGGTGTAGATAAAAGAAACTATTTTACATCTTGGTTGGTCTATAAAGACAATGTTATCACCAAAACCTTGAAAGAAATCACATGGAACTCTATTTCAGACAGAGTTGATTTTAATTTATGGAATCTGGGAGATTTTCTGTAATTACCCTCCAAGGGTTCTAATTTACTTAAAACTTTGAGAGGAACATAGTATAAGGGAAATTCACATTAAATCTGGTGTCCAAAGATTTGCATTTGAGATCCTTCTCTGTCACCAATTAGATGTAGGAACATGGGCAAATCAATACAGTTTTCTCAATGTCTATTTGACAGAACAAGCATTTCAATAATTCAGCCAATGATGATTTTTAAGGGCCTATTATGTTTCATGCGCTGTGCTAAGTGTGTGTGGGAAAATGCAAAATAGAGATATCTTTGTGCTCAGGGAGCTGGTTTCCTATTAAGGCAATACAACTTGTTTACAGAAAAGTATGAGACATATACATGAATCACTACCTTTTTCATTAGACCGAAAATAACCAATGAATGCACTGTAGTGGTGGTAGCAAAAACTGGAGCTCTTATGTCTGCTTGCTTTGTTTTTAGGTCCCTCACTGCTACTCTTACAACTCCAGATTTTGGGAATACTCTCTCAATCCAAAAGATATCCTGTTTTATTTTCTTTCCAGAAGGCAAAATTGCCCTTGAAATTGAAGAAAGTGAGGAAGCACATCTAAGGCTGGTGTTTTAGAAATGTTCCTTCTATCAAGTGAAGGCCAACCTCAGGAATCACATTGCCTAGGCAATCAATATCCTCTTTCTATTGTTGTGAGGAAGATCACTTAGTATTAGTTACATAAAGTTTATATGGACCTAAGAGGAAGGGCTGGAGCATTCCAAGATGGAATGAAGGAGCAGGAAGGGGCTTGTGCTCTGAGAGAGACTCCATTAGTGTTTGGCACAAACTGTTGCTAGCCCTGGGAGATCTCAGAGTTAAGGACAGACCTGCATCCTGATTTCCCTGGGATCCTGAGTGGTGGTGGTATCTAGCAAGTGGACAAGAACTACAGAGCAGCACCTAGTGGAGGAGGAGTTTGGGATCTGGTGGACAGCATCTCAAGCACACTCTCTCTACTTGGATACCTTGGACCACCTTGGCTTTTGGCATCCTGTGATCATCTGTGGATTACCTTGAGAACCCTCAAAGCCACCCTCAGCCCTTTAGCTGTGCTGGTCAAACCTGGCTGGAACCAGTTTTTCTTTTTTTGTTTTGTTTTGTTTTTGCTATTTTTTTTAAACCCTTAACTTCGGTGTATTGTCTCATAGGTGGAATTGTGGTAAGGGTGGGTGGAACCAGTTTTGAAGCAGCCTTCCCAGAGACTCCATTACTGCTTCTTTGAGCCCTGCCTGCTTAGATCGCTAATATTAAGAAGTCAAGTCCTCCCCTTGTCCTGTGGTTTTGCCATTTAGGTTTAGTGTTGAATCCCCTATCCCATCCTTTTAGTTTCTCATAATTAAACTGTTTAAAACTTTTACCTTACCTGTTGGTTCCAAAGACCCTGGCCTAGGGTGAGCAGAGTGACAGTTAAGCCAACTGTCATTCTTGATTCTTGGTCTCCCTATCCTGTCTCTCCTTCAACCCAGTGTGTGTGTACCCACAACCATTTAAATTATATTTAGCATCCCTGGTGTCCATCTCTTTTACACTACAAAGGAGGTTGTAGCAAAATTAGCATTTATGTGTAATTTTAAGATTTACAAAACACTTTATATCTTTCATTTGATATTGATTATGAACTCTTCTCTTGATCACATAGGTAAGGGAAGCTTCTATATCATTTTCTAAAATACTTTACTCTTGCCTCAGCTGCTTTCATCTCTTAAAATGGGAATTCTCCTTTCCATGTGCCTATTAAAAAAATCTGTGTGGATTCAGTCACTCTCCTGTGCTTCTGTCCCAAAGGAGTCATTCCTGAGGTTTGTATGTGGGAAGACTGATACGTTTAGGCTGTCCCCCCAGGCCCTGGTCAGAGCTACTATTCCCTGTTTTGTAATCTAAATAGAGAATAGGAAAGAAAAGAGCTTTGAGAGTCTTTGAAACTCCACATTTGAGAAATTGGGACAGTAATAGTTGTGTTACTAATTTTATAGTATTTTTGAAAAGAAAGAATATTTTTAAGAAATAAAGGATATGAGTCACCTCTATTCTCTTCATGGCTATTATTATTAGTATGTTTCCTTAAGGTAGCATAGCTTATAGCACTCCTAGGTTAGATCCAAATGTTCTAAGATATAATTTGAAAAACCAGTCCTTTCCCCTCCAGGCCCTCAGGTCTTCTTATGACAGCTTAATTTCATTTATTGTTTGTAGACCAAGGTTAATCTGTTCTGTTAATTGATTTCTTTTTTTAGAGAGACCATTTCAAAGAAAGAGATGTAATCTCCTTAGTTGACAAGATATCTCTGAATCCTGATGAGCTGACTTACATGTAGATAATTTTGGTAATGCCTTGTGAACCCTAAGACCAGAAGTTATAAGCTGTATTTCTGTCTTGTCACAAATACATGCAAATCTGTTAAAAAATAATAGGAATAGTCTAAATGTTTATTAGACAATTGCCCCCTCCCTTTTTTCCCCCTTCTTGACTGAAATGCAGGTCACATATTTTGCAATGCTTCTTCTTGGAGTTTTATGGACTCTGGGTTCTGCTAGTGGGTCATCATTCATTTTAAGGAAATGCTGCTTACTATAGCAATTTGTATCAGCTGTCCAAAAAACCCGCTGAACCAGAAATCTATAATCTTTAAGATTTTCACCCCAGTATTAACTCACTCTAGAAAGTAAGTCTTCTTTTACCTTCATAAGCCAAGGGGTTTATTTTATCTAACTCTACTGCAATGGCCCATTTATATTGCTCACCCTGATATTCCACCCACAGAAAGGATTAAACAGAGACCACTAAAACTACAAAGTCATAATTCTAGCAGATATGAAAAAGTAAAGTAAAAAATTATAGCAAATTGTTCATTTCCAGAGAAAACATTGAACCCCAGCAGATAGGCTATAAGATATTAAGAATCCTTTGGATTCTCACAGTTTACTGTAAAAGACTCAGTGTAGAGATATATAAGGCTGATAGGAAATGATTGGTGGTTCTGTTTATTCCTGTTCATTGCTCTGAAGAAATGAGATAAGGAATTATCTCTTCCTAGATAAAAGGAGTTAATGAGTGTGGAGGTGAGCCCTCTGGTTCATTATTCTCTGAAATTGAGAATCTCCAGAAAGCTTTTGTGATGATGTTATCTGATTTCTGGTTTGCTTGTTGAAACTAGAAAAAAGTTCATTTGTTTTTGGGGGTAAATTTAGCAATCTTGAATTCCTCTGGTCAGAAGCTGAAGCACTTACATTATTATATCATTCAATTATAGGTTATTATTTGCCTGATTGAAGAAGAAAAGCATATTTTTGCTCAAGTGAAAACCAATGTGCACAACTTCTAATTAATTTAATTTCAATATATTTTAGTTTCATAAAAATGCAATAGCATTTACTACCTTTAATTCATGACAGCTGATTCCCCATGCATAGTGATTTTCATGCTATAAAGTGCTCTGTTAGAACTGTATTTTGTACTTCAAGCAAAATTCTACTTTGTAGAAATAATCAAGTAATATGTTATCATCCCTTTGCTAGGAAGAGAAGGCAGGGGTAGTCTGGGAGAGAGATATGCAGAGTCACTGATATTGGTGAGCCCTTCTACATCTATTCTCACACTGTGGTTTAGCTAAAGTTTTTTACTTCACCATCAGTAAAACCAGGTATAGACATCAAACAGGCAGGCTGATGTTTCAGTAGGACTTTCCAAAGTTTGAGGAACTGTTGCATTGTGCCCTCTGCAAACTTCTATGGTTCTTTATGTGCTAAAAATGAAAGAACATCACATCCATGATTTCGCTCGGGTATTCCTAATATCTAGAATTCCATACCTAGTTCAAAACTGGACATTACCACAACCCATGAGTAGTATATGGAAAGGAAGAAAGAAGGAATGTTTTCTCCTATGTGAGATTTACTCACTCATGTTAGGGAAGAATTGTAAGAATTATCCTAATAATTTTCTTGAAAAATAATTTTTTTAATAAAAATGTTCAAAGGATCATTAATTTAGGGCTGGAAGAAAAGCTAAATGGTATCTAATTCAATGCCCTCATTTTATAAATGAGGAGCCTAAACTCCAGAGAGACAGTGGTTTGTCCAAAATTACAGAAGTAGTAAGATATTGAACAGAGATTAGCATCCAGGCCCTCGGTTTCCAAATCCAAGACAGTTTTCACAATACTAAGCAACCCCTCCTTTTAAAGCTGATCAGATATTTCTGTGAGTTTCAAATTATAACCGGCAATACAAAAGATATGGCAGGATGTTTTGAAAACATGAGTTGACTGGGAAAAAAATGATATTCAATGTATAACCTAAAAGAAATCCAATTTAACTAACTCTTCAAGAATGGGGTTTTCTATCACTTTTTAACACTGGTTATTTTCTATTAACTGAACTGGTACCATTTTTTTAAATGGTATGTTCATTAATTGTACTATATTGCTTTATAATCTAGATCAGTGATGGGCAAACTACAGCCTGTGGGCCAGATGCTGCCCCCTGAAATGTTCTATCCAGCAGGTGACATTCCTAATCTGACGAATACAATGAGTAGGATACAATCCAATGAAACTTCGAAAGAGTTGCCTTAGAAACAGGCTGACAGATGAGCATTTCCTTTCCTTTGGTCCCCTCTTTAAAAAGTTTACCCATCACTGGTCTAGATCATAACTAGAAACAAAATATGGGATTAAGTAATAGAAAGAACAGTGGACAGTCAAGTGGCCTAGATTCTGTGTTTAGCTCTACCACTGCCTAGTTCTGTGATATTTGGCAAGGAACTGAGCAGTTCTGTATTTAATCTTGAAACATGAGATGCTTTAAAGCCCCTTTTACCTCAAAAAACACTACGATTCTATTATTCTAAACAGGCCTATTATAGAAAGGAGCTGCAAACTGTTCAGCAGATAGATCATTTCTAGCTATATCATATGGAAATGAAATAAATGAGATTACCATTACCTAAAAATGATCTCTTTTCCTTCTTCTGTCGCTGTCTCTTTCTATGTATAAACATATACATATACATAATATATATTCAATACAAATACACATATATCTACATTTCTTTTCTATCTCTATTTCTATCACTATTACTATCCATTTACCTCTTCATATACGCCTATATCTACATAAATATATTTGTAGATTTATACAAATAGTTTAAGCAATTTTTTTATCAGCAGGAATATCTCACGAAAAGTCACTAATCACTTGTTTTCCTTTTCAGTCTTTCAAAGTCAAGCTCTTTTATTCATTAAAAGTGTGAGTGCATGATGGCCTTAAAAGCAGTTGAAAGGAATTTTCTCACCCCCAAGCCAAATTAAGCCCAGAGACGCAGCTGAAGCAGAACGATTTTCTGGCTTGCTAAGTGCTACTGTGGTTCTGATCTTACTAGAAATATTTCTTGATGGAATGTAAGATCCTTGAGGGTAGAGACTACGTCATTTTTATTCCTGCATCCTCTATGCCTAGCACAGCACTCAGGGTCTGGTGCATAAAAGGTATCCTACTTACATAGCTTGTATAAGATGTTTAGTCAATAAACATTTATGAAGTACCTTTCATGTGCCCAGTTCTGTGCTAAGCCCTGGGACACAAAATAAAGTAAAGTCCTTGCCATCAAGGAGCTCACAATCTAATTGGAGTGACAATAAGCAAACAAATAGATGAAAAAAGACATGTATACATGTATGTGTGTATATATACACATGTGTTTGCACACATATACATACACATATGCATATATGGAAAAGAATTTAAAAAGTGAAAGTATTGTAAATAGGAAGGACAGGGAAAGTTTTCTCATAGGGAAATTAGCTGGAATCTTAGCTGTGTCTTAATGGAAGCCATAGAAGCCAGTGGGCAGAGATAAAAGCAAGAATATTCTAGGCATGGGGAATGGCAGAGAAAACATTCTAATTCAAGAAATTGTGTATCTTTTTAAAGGAATAACAAATAGACTAGTGTCAGTGAATTGAAGTTCATGTAACTGGGACTGGAAAGCTAGGAGGGGGCTGAGTTATTTAGGACTTTGAGAGCCAAACAGAGGATTTTGCATTTGATCCTGGATGTATTAAATTAAATTGTTTAATTTAATTTTAAAAAAAAACTACTAGGGAGGTAGAGAATTTTTTAAGTAGGGAGGAGGTGATATAATCAGACCTACACTTTAGGAAAATGAAATGGAAGGATGGATTGGAGTAGGAAGAAACAAGAGGCAAACAAATTCATCAGTAGGCTTTTGAAATAATCCAGACAAGAAATAGTATAGTCTGTACAAGAGTGGTGGCAGTGCCAGAGAAGAAAATGGTGAATACTGGAAAAGCGTTGCAAAGATGCAATCTACAGGCCTTGGCAACAGATTGGATGTGAAAGGGGAGAGTGAGTCATGGGTACTGCTTGGGTTGTGAGCCTGAGACCTTAGAGAGTGTGGAGTTTCCCTGTACGGCAATGCGTTATATAGTATTGAGAGAAGAGGTTATGAGGGGGAAGATTATTAGTTTCCTTATGAATATATTAAGTTTAAGATGTCTACTGGGCATTGAGTTCAAGGTGTCTAAAAGGCAGGTGGAGATGATATATTAGAATTCAGCAAAGAGTTTAGGGCCAGATAAGTCAATTTATGAATCATCAGCATAAATATATTAATTAAATTTGTGAGGGCTGATGAGATCACCAAGTAAAATGGTATAGAAGGAGAAGAGAATAGGGCCCAGGACAGATCCCTGTGGCACTCCTAGGGTTAGAGTTCATGATCTGGAAGAAGATTGGGCAAAGGAAACAGAGGAAGAATGGCCAAATAGGTAGGATGAGAACCAGAAGAGAGTGTTGTATGAAAAACTTAGAAAGAGAAGAGAGTATCAAGGAGAAGAGGGTAATCAACAACATCACAGAATTCAGAGAAGTTGAGAATAAGGATTAGAAAGAGTGCATTGAGTTTGGCAATATTAGCTCTAAGGATCCTTATACAAATTCCTGCTTCCACTGGTAACTCAGGACCCCCAGAGTAAAGCTTTCTACATTGTCCCCTACAGGTTCTAGAGGTAACGCTAAAGGATTGTGGGGTTCTTTTTTTAATACCAGTAGCTTGACTTCCTATATCCTCAATTTAAATCATCAGTTATGGTTAGGATCTCCCTTATACCATTGCTACTCTTCAATCTTTAGTGTATCACTTAACCAGATAACAAAATGAGCTTTAATGAAGTTATATTCACTGAGAAAAGAAATACACAAATTTTACTTGTAGATTTTCTTAGGATTAATTTGTATTCATCCTCTCAATGAGTGACTACTTAATTATGGCTTTCGCCATGTGGATTCTTCTGGCCTCATCAGTAATATATCATTACTTTAGTGGTATGCCTCCATATGCCCAAGAAGAGGCCTCTTTCAGGTCTGTGCTTGCTATGAAGTGGCAGTAGGAAGGAAAGTTATGATAGCCTTGAGGAAAAACAGTGAAGATGCATTGAACTTCTTCCCATATGAAAGCAAGCTGCTCCTAATAAGTCTCAGACACAGAAATAGAGGGAGGAAATGAATTCTGGGCTCAAACAGGAGCTTTGCCCAAGCTTAATAATAATATTTTTATAATGTAGGCTGTACATATGTTATCATATTATACATAATTCCATGTTCATTATTCTGTGAAAGAAGACACACATTGCTTATGCTAGACAAAAGTTAATGCAGGAAATGAAGTAAAAAATGGCATGGTTCAATGTGCATTCATTCTCTGAATGTTTCTTCTGTGACAGTAGGTATCCTTTTTTTGTCACAAGTTTCTTGGAGTTGTCCTGGATCCTTGCTTTGCTGATAATAGCTAAATCATTCATAGTTGATCATCAATCATTATTGCTGTTATTGTGTACGGCATTCATCTTTTTTCTGTTCACTTTAATTTGCATCACTTCATAGAAGCCTTTCCAATTTTTTTTGTAATAATCTTTGTCATTTCTTAAAGCACAATCATATTCCATTACAATCATATACCACAACGTGTTCAATCATTCCCAAATTGATAGGTATCCTTTCAGTTTCCAGTTCTTTTCCACCACAAAGAGAGCTGTCATAAATATTTTTGTGCAGGTAGGTTATTCCCACCCTATCTTTAATCTCTTTGGGATATAGACCTGGTAGTGTAATGATGTGTCAAAGGGTATGAACAGTTTGATGGCCTTTTGGGGATGGCTTTATTTATTTATTTGTTTATTTTGTTAAACCCTTACCTTCCGTCTTAGAGTCAATACTGTGTATTGGCTCCAAGGCAGAAGAGTGGTAAGGGCTAGGCAATGGGGGTTAAGTGACTTGCCCAGGGTCACACAGCTAGGAAGTGTCTGAGGCCAGATTTGAACCTAAGACCTCCCATCTCTAGACCTGGCTCTCAATCCACTGAGCCACCCAGCTGCCACCGATGGCTTTAGATTGTCTCCAGAATAGTTGTATCATTTTGAAGCAACTCCAGCAGCATTTATCATTTTCCCTTTTTGTCATGTTATCAAGTCTGATGGGTATGAGATGGTACCTCAGAGTTGTTTTAATTTGAATTTCTCTAGTCAATAGTGATTTGGAGCATTTTTAATATGACAAAATATAGCTTTTCTTTTAAAAATATGGATGCAATAATATTTGGTGCATATAAGTTAAATATTGATAATACTTAAATATTTTTGGTACCTTCTTATGATTCCTGTAGATCAAATATTTTTACTGAGTTCTATTTTTCCCCTACAAAAAATAGTTGGAACTCCTTTAGTTCTTTAAATATCCATTTTCCCCTTGAATAATTACATTCAGCTTTGCTAGGTATATTATTCTTGGCTGTAAGTCCAGCTCCTTTCTTTTTGAAACATTTTGTTCCATTCTTTTTATTCTTTTAATTTTAAAGCTGCTAAGTCTTTTATTATTCTGATTATAGCTTCCAAGTATTTAATTTTTTCCTCTCTTAACCTGGAAGCTACAGAACTTAGGAATGATGCTCCTCTGTATTTTCTTTTTGAGATCTCTTTGCAGGGATGAACAGTGGATTCTTTCAATTCTGTTTTGCCCTATAGTTCTAGAATTTCTGGATAAGTGTCCTTAATGATTTCTTGGAGTATGGTGTCTAAATACTTTTTGATCATAACTTTCCAGTAATCTGACAATTCTTATATTGTCTCTCCTTGGTCCATTTTCCAGTTGAATTGTTTTTATAATTAGAGTTTGATATTCTCTTGTATTCTGTCATTTTTTTTTCATTTTTCTTTGTTATTTTCTGTTGCCTTAGAAAGTAATTGGCTTTTCCTTATCTAATAAGCCCAATTCTAATTTTAATGAATTATTTTCTTCTGTTAGTTTTTGAATCTCTTTTTCTAAATGGGTGACTTTTGTTTCCTAATTTTTTTTTTGCATTGCTCTTATTTTTTTCTAGTTTTCCTTTTACTTCTCTCATTGGTTTTTATAGTCTTTTTTAAAAACTCTTTCAAAAACCCCCTTGGGGTTTGTAAATATTTGATGTCTTTCTTTGCAGTTTTAGAAATAGGTTTTTTAACTTTGCTGTCGTCAAAATTTGAAAAATGTCTTCTCTGGGCTGGGTCACTATCTATAGTTGGGTTCTTTCTTTTGATTTATTCCTTTCAATGAAAATATTAGTTGCCAAAACAATAGGTTTAATTGTTAGTTTTATGCTGGAATTGGGTTCTGTTTCCCTAGTATGGAGGATGCTGCCTTAGGCTTCAGGATTTTGTTCGTTATTTCCTAGACCCTACTTAGTTCTTCCAGTTTTCATATCCAGGACTATCTGTGGTTGTTGCTCCCTCCTTTCAACCCCATATTTGTTTAATCTCTGGTGCTGCTACCAAAGCCTCCTCCCACCCCCAGGGCTTTTTTTCCCCCAGAGGAAAATGACTTTATTGACAAAGTATTTAAGAGTTGCAAAAGCATATTCTTATTTGAAAAGATCATTATGAATCAAAGCCTATTTTAATTCCCACCCAGAGAGTCCCACAGTATATTGATCTTAATATTCAAATTTGCTTACTTTGTTATTCCTTTTCTCCAAACTTGTGAACTTCACACTTTAAGCTCTATTCAAATACAGTGATTCAGCTCAGGCTAAATACTAAACTTCTCACCCTTCAGCTGGACAACTTTTTCATTGATTCTCACTTTGCCTTCTCCATGGCTTCATGGTATCTCTCCATGGCACTTTTCAAAGTGAGGAAGAATTTCCTGGAATTTTAACTTCTTGTTGACAATGATATCTTTCAGCTATTGTATTTCAAGTCTGATTCTTTGGACATCACTATTAATTGTTGTCACCTGTCCATATTTAGCTCCTCCCTTCTCTTGAAATTCATTATATTTCTCAAGTACTGAGCATTTTTTTTGACATCTTCATGCTTCTTATTTATCCTTCTCAGGGTTGTGGCATGTTTCTCTTTCTCGACAATGACTTGTCTTTTCAAGGAGGTTTCCTTGGTCTTCAGTTTCTTTAATTCTGCCTGAGCACTTTTGATCTGGTCCTCCAAGGATTGGTTCTCCTTCAGCATCCTTGTTACTTAGTCCATGCTCTTGGCAAGTTCTTGCATTTTCTTTTGATACAAGTGTAACTCTATTTGGAATGGAGGCATATCTTTGATTGCATCTCAATAGGCTTCATATTTCTAAGTCACCTCAAGCTTTAATACTTTGAATTTCTGCACTGTCTCTTTCATTTTCTCTTTATCGTTCTTTAACTTCTTTGGGGAGACCACAATTTTTGTTTTCTGATTCTCCTGGGTTTTTTTTGTTTGTTTGTTTGTTTGTTTGTTTGTTTGAGGAACCAGTGACGATTTTAATTCATTCAAATCTTTAGTGGTCTCAGCAACGTCTATCTTCTTCTGGAAAAATTCCTGGTATATTGTTACTATTTCTTTTTTATTTAATGATTTTTTTTTATTTTTTAGAAAAATTTTCCATGGTTACATGATTCATGTTCTTACTTTTCCCTTCACCCCGGCAACCTCCCCCCTCCCCATAGCTGAAGTGCATTTCCACTGGTTTTAACATGTGTCATCTTTACTATTAACATTACTATTTCTTCTTCTTCTTCTTCTTCTTCTTCTTCTTCTTCTTCTTCTTCTTCTTCTTCTTCTTCTTCTTCTTCTTCTTCTTCTTCTTCTTCTTCTTCTTCAAAACCCTTACCTTCTGTCTTTGGTAAGGGGGTCAAGTGACTTGCCCAGGGTAACGTTACTATTTCTTATTGAAACCTATTCAATGTTTGCTGCACCTCCTGAATTTTCCTTGTAGTTCTGCCTTGAAACAGACAGCTCACCAATCCCCTGGGACAGCCACCACCACCCTATGGATGTCCACAGCCAGCAGGGCTCCAGCCCCTCAGTAACCGCATTCACTGATACGTGCTCCCTCTTTGCTCATCCTCTCCTAACCTCACAGCCATGCACAGAGTCAATCTAGTCAGCATACCTGGACCCTTTTGAAGTCCTTCCTTACAATTGAAGTCACCCCCCCCATGGGCGAGTGGGGATCTCTGCAGCCAAGTCTCAGCCCACAGAGCCGCTCCCAAGGCTCACTGCTTGCTGACTCCACTGATCTCTGACACTGCTAAGACAAGCAGAGAAGGTGAGGCTGACTGCCCTGCCCCCAGGGTTTGCCCCTTATTGATTCCTTGTTGCTTCTGTGTGCTTCTTTTGCCACCACGTGATAATAGGACAATGTTTGAGGTCATTATTTAGGTAACTTGGATCCCGCAGGCTGGAGTGGAGGGACATAGGAGTCACGGAGTCACGTGGTGTGTCTGACTGCCTGACACCTGCACTGCCCAGTGTCAAAGTGCCAGAGTCATCTCTAAGTCACCAAGGAGGGAGGAGTTCGAGTTTTTAAAAAGCAAGCTCAGGAAAAAATGTTCTAAATCCCTCCTGATTAGAGAAATGCAGATCAAAACAGCACCAAGGTACCACCTTACACCTAGCAGCGTGGCCAATATAACATTAAAGGAAAATAATAAATGTTGGTTGGGATGTGGCAAAGTTGGGACACTAATGCATTGCTGGTGCAGTTGTAAATTTATCCAACCATTTTAGAGGGCAACTTGGAATCATGTCCAAAGGGCTTTAAAAGAATGCATGCCCTTTGATCCAGCCATAGCATTACTGGGTTTATATCCCAAAGAGACAAAAACTGGGTAAAGTCCTATTTGTACAAAAATATCCATAGCCACTCTCGTAGTGGCAAAAAATTGGAAAATGAGAGGGTGTCCCTCAGTTGGGGAATGGCTGAACAAATTGTGGTATTTGAACAAACTGATAGAATACTATTGTGCTATAAGGAATGATGAACTGATGGATTTCTGTAAGAACTGGAAAGACCTCCATGAACTGAAGTGTAGTGAAATAAGCAGAACCAGGAGAACATTTTACACAGCAACTGTAACATTGTGGAACCGTCAAAGATAACTGACTTGGCTACTAATAGCAATGCAATGATCCAGGACAATTCTGTGGATCTTGGGAGAAAGAATGTTATCCACATCTAAAGAAAACTGTGGGAGTAGAAATCCAAAAGAAAACATACGATTTATCACTTGTTTATATGTTTATATGGTGGGGTTTTTGTTTTAAAGGATTTCTCTTTTACAAAAATGAATAATATGGAAATGGGTTTGAATTATATATATATAGATAGATAGATAGATAGATATAGATATATAGATATAGTTAGTTAGATAGATAGATAGATAGATAGATAGATAGATAGATAGATAGATCCCAGGGGAATTGCTTGTCAACTCTAGGAGGGGGGAAGGATGAGAGGAGGGAAAAAACATGAAACATGTAGCCATGCAAAAAAATTTTTAATAATTTTGAAAAATTAAAAAGAAAAAAAAAGCAAGCTCAGGAAGAAGAGAGCTCTCTTTACTTCCACTCTGGAACTAACTGATTCTTTGGGCTGGCACCTTGCTCTCTTTCTTAATTAATGTCTTAATCTCTGGCAGGCAGCTTGGAGGTTAGAAAGGGTTATGAACCCCCTTTTCTTTCTATACCCTCTCTCTTTACTAATAAGTGTTGATAAATCCAGTAATGAGTCTCCAGATTAATTTGTAATATGACAGTTAAGGGGGTTAAAGTCCCATCTCCCAATATATCTCTGACTGCTCTGCTTCACTCCCAACTCTTTTCTGTTTTTGCTGCTTTTAGTATTGGTTCTGTAGAATTATTTCTGATTGTTTCTTGGAAAGTTTGGAGAGTGAGGCAGTCTCATGCCCTACTATGCAAACTTATAATACCTTATTCATATAAATAAGGGAAAATCTAGAACTATAATTACTATATTGGAGGTATATGATTTTAGGGAAAATATTTTTATTATAAGCTCCTTGAAGAGAGAGGTGGCTTTTTGTCTTACTTCATATCCTCCATGCCTAGCTCATTGTCTGGCACATGGTAAACTCTTAAAAAATGTTTGTCAATTAATTGATTATAAATCCCAATAAAGCTAGAAGTAACAAATCTGAATTTCAAACATAGTCCAGTAAATGTATTCTATTTCTGGCATAATTTTATTGGCTAAGTTTCTTATTTGATTAAAGAATTTTTTTAAATTAGATTAGATATCTGCATATAATACACAGATATAAGAAACATGTCATTTTTTTCTTCAATTCTAATTATACTTTACCTCAACTTAAGAGAATGCCTTTTTTATTTAGACTCATTGTGTGTGGGAATGTGTGGATTGACATTCTGACTCACCCCTTATGAAAGTGTCCAGAGAAAAAAAAGACACAAGAGTATGAGTAAATATTACACATTAAAATAGATTTACCATCATAACTGAATTTAAATTCTATTTTTTTATAAATATGAGACAGTATGACTTTTACACGGTATGAAAAAGTTTCACTTTTTAAAACTTAGATAAGATATGAACTAAAAAAATTACTTCATGAAAAAATGATATGAGTTTTTTGCTTAATTGAACAATTAATCTTTGAATTATTTCACTGTACATGCATTCTTGATCTCTAATAATTATATTATTTTGAATCTTAAGCACTTTGTCTGAATAATGCTATTTCAATGAAACAATCAATGTGATCTTCTTATCTAATAGGTAAAAATTTTCATTTATATTTTCTTTGGAATGTATTCAAACACACCCACACATGGGCCACCCATGGAGAAACATCTTTTTATCAGCATAGACATGAGAAAATACCTCCTCATTCTGCATGCACTGTGGAATAGGTCAGAGATCTCCCACATTGATTGTTAGAGTGGCAAACTAAAAGGGAAAAGTGAAAACAAAAACAACAACACTTAAATTATAAAGTAAAATTAAACAAACAACTTGAGGCTTGGACAGATTTTAGTAGTCAGGTTAGGTTCATTGTATAAATAAGTAAATAAAGCTTTTACTTAAGAGCCTCACTTATAGGCTGAAAAAATCCCTAGAAGGAGGGAAAGCACACCTGGATAGAGTGGGAATCAAATAAAGGTTTTCTGTAGGAAAAGCAATTCATATGCTTAAGCTAACAGAACATTTCACCTGTATTCTACATATTTTTATAAGGAAAGTGTGTTGACCAAATCCTCAGACTTTCTTGGTATTATACACTTAAAAGGTATATAAAATTCAGACATGGGTGGTATATTGACCACATCATTTTCGTTCAGTATGATGTGAAAGTTCTGCAACAGACCTCATATTCTTAATATGTTAAAAGTTTTACTTTTTTATATCATAATAATTTTCAGATGTGCCCTTCCCCCTGCTTTTCCCCAGGGAACTTTCCCTTATGACAAAAATAATTAAGCAAAGCAACCCAATGCAGCAACTATATCTAACAGGGTATAAAACTTTTTGTACTTGTAGTTCCCCACCTATTCAATGAAAATTGAAAGTCACATTTCTATATTTCTTTTCTTGGGCCCAAATTAATCATTATGATCACAACATTCAACTCCATTATAGTATTCTTTTTATTTATATTGCTTGTTTTTCTAGAACTGCTTAAGTTCATATGATTAATCCTAAGAATACTATTTCTATTCTCCATACTCATTAACTCTTATCACAAAATATTGTTCTACTACATTATTGTGTCCTAATTTATTCCGTTATTCTCAATCAAACATTTTATTTCCAGATATTTGCTGACATAAAAAGCTTCTGTGCATATTTTGGTATTTCGTATATGGGCTCTTTTGCTTTCTATTTGACATCCTTGAGGGAATGAGCAGGATTCCAATTCTCTTCTTACTCTTAAATGACAGAATAAGTTATTGTCCTATAATTGTTGGTCTGAATGGTAGCCAATTTTCTCTCCTTTGTCTTAGATGGAGAAGTGTTGAATGAAGTTCAAAAAGGATCAAAGTTGCTTTCTTGAAAGAATGTCTGAAAGTGCTTCAAGTTGGAAATTCCCTAGTTTCTATATATTTCCTATTTCTAAGCAGTTTTAATTCCTCAGGTACATTAAGAAAAGAAAATGAACATATAGAAGGTATTTTGACTTTAAATGGAGCTACTATCTAAAAAATTGATCCTTTCCTTCCCTTAGCTTCTTTCACCAAAATTTGATCTTTTATGTATTATAACTACATATATTTGCAGGGGAATATAAATACTTAGATAGAGCCATTCATTGATTACCTTCACTAATACCAAAAGAACCAATGAAGCCATCTATGCCTGCATCCTTATGATGCTATTGCCAGCAGCCCTTGTTTGAAAACCTAATATGAAGGTAAATATATTATAGACTGATTCAGGATATTACACATTGGGATTAAATTGAGGTTAACTCACATTTTGAATTCTCTACCAGTCTCTCCTAGTCCTTTAGGAAAATTTTTTTCTTGGTCAGTCATATTTCAATCATTCTGCATTCTCTTTGACCCTGTTTTTGTGGTTTTCATGGACAAGTTATTGAAGTATTTCCTTCTCCAGCTAATTTGACAGATGAAGAAGCTAAGGCAAAGAGGATTAATTTACTTTCCCAGAGTGATACAACTATTGTCTAAAGTCAGACTTGAACTCAAGATGAGTTTTACTAATTCCAGGAATGACATTCTATCCATTGTACCTTCAGCTGCCCATGAGGTCAAGTAGAACACATCTAATCACTCTTCTCTATTAGAGCTCTTCAAATACTTGAAGATGGTCATAGTTAGTCCACTAATGTGCTTCCTCTTTCAACCAACACTCAACAAGAATTTATTCAACACCAGCTGTATGACAGACAATGTACTAGGCTAGAAAGGCAAACATAAAACAGGATCTACTTAACTTAATGAAATTTTCGTACTGTCTGGGAAATAATGTTTTTACATATAAATAATCACAAATTAAATACAAGGCAAAGGTGGTCAAAATGGATTTGTAATTGGGGTGACCAGAAAAATCATCATTTAAGAGACATCATCTGAGCAGAATTTTGAAGAAAAAGGATTCTAAGAGTTGAGGAGGAGATGCCTTTAACATAAGGGAAATAACTTAAGCAAAGGAATGAAAAGGAAATGAAAGGTCTTGTGAGTGGAACAGAAGGCAGTTGTCTGAAACTGTAGAATGAGTGATGGGGAGTAAAATAAAATTGTAGGAAGTTAGACTCATATTGTGAAGGCCTTTTACACGATAAATAAATAAAAATAGAAATTTTAAAAGTAATGTGGAAATATTGGAACTTTTTTGAAGAAAGGGGCATGTTTAAACCTGTGTTTTAGAATTATCATTTTAGCAGCTAGGTGAAGGATAGATTAGGGCAGGGAAAACACTCAAGTCAAACAATTAAAAGGTTACTACAAAAATCTAGGGGAGAGATGAGGTCCTGAATTACATTCTGTACATAGAAAGAAGAGGATAGATAAAAGAGATGTTGTAGATCAGGAATCAACAAGAGTTGACAACTTTTGGATATGATGGATGAGGGTGCATTAGGAGAGGGATGTGAGTGCAAGGTCACAAACTTGGGATATTGAAAAGAGAGTGGTACACTTGACAGAAAAAGGAAAGGTCAGAAGAAGGAAGGGGTTTGAGGAAAATAGAAAGAGTTATAGTTTGGAACATCAAAATCAAAATGTTCAATAGTTATTAAATGATATGGAAGAGGAATTAATGAAAGTAGAAAGCCTTTTTTCTTTTCTTTTTTCTTCAGTTTGTTGGTAAAATGGTAGTGAGGTATAGGTAATTGCTTGAGGAAATTATATGATCAAATATAACATCTTAACTTTCTCCTCATTCATCCCCTACATCACAGACACAGTGAATTAGTCTTAGAGAGTCCTGCTTGCTTTTGGCACAGATAGCACTGGTCTAGCACATTAGAGTCAACCAAAAAATAAAATTTCTATGTTCTAGCAGCGAAATACAAAGGAGTATATATTAAAAATAGTATGTATATTGCCCTTGTTTCTTCACAATGTTAAACCTCACACAAGAGAGTATTTGGGTTAAAGCTGCCTTGAACATTCAGTGATTAGAAGGTATGTACCTGTGCAATATGTAAGTTATCTTGGGCATCACTGCCTCTTTTTCCCTTTCTCCTTCCCCATCCCTTCTCAGACTGGAATAATCATAAGAGATTATTGGCCTCTAGGAATCAGAGGAGGCAGTGAGACTCTGTTTTGATTGTTTGCTTAATTATCAGAAGACTTTGACTGGTGGGAGTTTGTATCAAGTGGTCATCCCTTCAACTACTGTGGCATAATTTCTTATTCCTGTAATGGTTATCAAGGTGATTCTGACTTAACTTCTGAGGTGAAATCCTCTTTCCTCTTTCTATCCTTTCCTTTTTTACCTCAGTACTAGCCCTCTATGAGCAATACTCTCTTCTTCCTTGTTACATGTGGAACCCTCATTCAATTGTCTTCTTTATTTCATATCTCAACACTTTATACTCTTTCCATCTTTTTGAGCTAAAACCTACTAGTTTTACCCAAAAGCCAATGACCCCTTGCTCCTCATTTCTGCAAATGAGTTTTCTTTTCCTAGCCCTTAAAGCACTGAAAAAATAAATAAATGGACTTCAACTGTCCCTCTCTCTACATCACTCAGTACCTTTCTTCCTGTAAGATTTATTTTATCTTTCTTCATCACTCAGGTCAACTCTCTCTTCCCAAACCTCTATCTGTCTTCAAATCATTCTCCCTCTTTTCTCAAAGAATTAATTATCAGAGTCACAGCTCTCTTTTCCACATCAACTACTGCTCTCATGCTAGGGGACTTCAGTGTTCCCTCAACCACCCTGACCACCCAGTATATCACCTTCCTAAATTTGTTTGGCCTCTATCTGTACTGTGCCTTAGCCACCGACAGGGATGGGCATAAACTCTTGATTGAAATATCATCCAACTTTATATTTTAGAATACTGAAACCATAATTCAGATCATAACCTCTTGACTTTTTGCTTATGTCTCATTCTTCTATCTTATTCTCTTTCCTCAATATATCCTCCACAGCCTCCCACTCTCTTATTCATTTTAAGATGATTTGGGGAACTCTAACCCATCTACCTATATCACATATTCTCTACCTTAATTGTTCCAGATCTCTTCTGCCTTCCTTAAATGATTGATACTATTTCTTCTTCACTGTTTATAGTAGGGTATTTTGGTTCATATTTTAACAAGAAATGTAAATACTCCATGGACCTATAATGCTTTTTTATCCTATATTCCCAAACATTTCTTTATTATTCTTCATTCTTTCTTCCATTTCTCTTATTGCTGAATAAAAGGTGACATATCTTTCCAAGAATTGCTTCTACCCTTTTAACCTTGATTCAGTCCATTCTTATCTCCTCCTAGAGATTTCCCTTCAAAGATACTTCTTTCTCTCATCTTAAATCATATCTTACCTGCTGATTTCTTCCTCACTACCTACAAAATGTATCAGTCTAACATAAAAATCTTTCACTTAACTGTATCATCCCCTTAGTCTATCATCCCAAATATCTTTTCCTTTTTAAAGGCAAAAAACACTCACTTCTCAATCCTGAACAACTTTGTCCCTAGTCCTACTATTTGTAGCAAGTTACTTTCTTCAAAGTTACCAAAAACTTCCTCACTGATAAATACAATACTTTTATCTTCAACTTCATTCACCATTGCCTTCATAACTTTTGACACTGTTGATCACTCTCTTTGTAGATATTTGCACTTCTTAGCTGCCATGAAACTCTTTTCTCTTGCTTATTGAAATTACCAGTTTTATCTCTTTCTCATTCTAATTTTCTGGGTGGTCTTCTTTTTATTGTATTTAATAAATATGGAAGTCCTTCTACACATTCCCTAATGTTTTTTCTTTTGTATCTACTTGCCTTTCCTTGTTTATCTCATCACTTCTCCTGCATTCGTGTTTGATATTTTTACCATAACATCTTATTGGGACATTAAGGAAGCTAGATGGAATGGATAGAGTACTGGACTTAGATTCAGAAAGGAATAAATTCAAATCTAGGCTCAGATATTTGTTAGCCATGTTACCTTGGGCAAGTCACTTAATCATGTTTGCCTTAATTTTTCATCTATAAAATGAAGTGGAGAAAGAAGTGGCAAACAATTCTAGTATCTTTGCCATGAAAACCCAAAATGGAGTCATAAAGAGTAGAACATAACTGAAATGACTGAACAAGAAAGAATCCAAATCTAAGAAGACCAATTATAACTTGAAGACACTTTATGGCTGACTATTGACTAATAGATTGACTTATCAATCTTTGGATTATTGCAGGTAGTATAATGATAAATCGTACAGTCATGTTGAAATCAAGATGATGGACAGTTACCTGCTTGGAATGTAGAATAAACAGGGCCTGGCAGGAGCTAGGCAGGTGCCAAGGGCAGTTGAGGCTTGGGTATAAAAGTGAGGATTTTGAAATGATAGGCTCATAAAATTTGAGATTGGGTTGGAAAGGGTGGTTTTTGGAGGGTAGACCTTAGTGAGCTTATTCAACCAGCAACCAGCAACCTATTTCAATTTACTTCATCAGTCCCTGATCCTGAATTAACTATTAAGAAGAAACACCAATACCTTATCAGCAGAGTAACCTTGATTTAGGTTGGACACTGGCCCAACCAGACTGGCATCTGTCAGACTTGATTAACAACATTTCAAAGATCAGCAATAACATCATTAGCCTTAATTAATTAAGGACTTCCTGTTCCCTTCTTCCCAACCATTATCCTACTTTCCCTTCCCTCAACCTGTTAGTAACAAATTTTTAAACTTAATCCAGACTTGGCTTCATCAAGAACCTAGGGCTTTAATAGATCACATCCTTGGGATATTTGAAGGGAAGAGGAGAATTGCACCTTTCAAAAGCAGAGTTTAATTCACAGTCAGCCTAAGCATTATCTGTTAGTAGAGAGTGTCAGTTAGACAAGATATCTGTATAATTCTAACTGCAGATTCATTGCCTGGCTGGTAACTCTGGGATACTGTTATATCTGGAGTTTGGGTCCAGCAGATTCACCACATTCTAATAACATCTACTACTGTGGGGGATCATTTGAGATTCACTATTACAACTTAAGTGTCTCACTTAGGATTCACTCCACTTTACCCAGCTCCAGATCCCAATACCATCAATTTACGTAACAGTAGGGATGATTTCCATAAATCTCTGCTATGAGGTATTGTAGCTTTTCATAGCCTTGAGGTTCATCATCTTAGTCAATAACTTTAATTGCCATCTATGAACCTACACTCTGCTAAACTCTAGGGATACTAAAAAATGTAAAAGATAGTTTTTGTCCTCTAGTGGCTTACAATCAAATAGACAACAAGCAAGATACAAGTGTACCCCAAAAAAAGCAACAACTAAAGCCTGGATAGCTGGGTGACATGGTAGATACATTGCCAGACTTGAAGTCAAGAAGATTCATCTTCCTGAGTCCAAGTCTGGCCTTATACAATTATTAGATGTGTGACCCTTGGCAAGTTGCTTAACCCTCTTACAATTTTCTCATCTGTAAAATGAGCCAGAGAAGGAAATAGCAATCTACTCCAGTATTATTGCCTAGAAATCCTAAATGGGATCATAAAGAGTGAGACACGATTGAAAAATGATCAAACAACAATAAAATGGGGATAATGGTAACATCTACCTCACAAAGTTATTTTAAGGATCAAATGAAATAATAAGTGTAATGTACATAGCACAGTACCTGGCACATAGTAAACACAATGATGATCGGCTACGTCACATAGTAGATAGAGGGCCAAGCCTGGGACTGAGAGCACTTTGATTCAAATCTTATCTCAGACACATCTTAGCATATGACCCTGGACAAATCACTTATCCCCATTTGCCTAGCTTTTCTCCTTCTGTCTTCGAGTTGTTACCAAGACAGAAAGCAAGGATTTAAAAATAAATAACTAAACATAATAAACACTATATAAATGCTAGCTATTCTTGGTATTATTTCAAATTCATTTCCAAAAATGCTTCTAATTATATTCTTTCTAAAACCCCTTAAAAATTCCTGTAACTTTTCTATTTCTGTTTAGCACCATCTTTGCAAAAACTTATATTCATAACTTTGGACTCACCTACGGCTTTTCACTCTGTATCTTGTTTCTCTCCCCCTTCTCCCTCACTGCAGAACACCTGACACATGTGTCTTCTTCTGTCATGTCTCTCATTATGTAATGCTCTCTTTTCACACACAAGTTCTATTCTAGTATATAGCTTCATCATTTCAATTATAAACAATTGCAAGAGCCTCTTAATTTGTCCCCATGATTCAAGTCTCCTTTCTAATAGATCCCACTAAATTGATATTTCAAAAATCTAACTGACCATTTAACTTCCCTAGAATAGAAGGAGCTAACCAAAAATCCAATGGTTCTTTGTTACCTCTAAGACAAAAACAAATGCCTAATCTTAGAATTAAAAGGCCTTTACTTCCTGGTTCCAATTGATTTTTCAGAATTTTTTCATATTACTTCCCTCCACTAGATTTTCATTCTATATACACAGGTTCCTCTAGCTATTTCTCATTCACTACAATATCTCCTGCCTTCAGGCTTTTGTAAAGGTGAATCTAGCTACTCCCAGTAGAGATCTGTCTCATAGGATAATTTCTTTTGAAATAAAGTTCAGGTGATACTTGATAAATTAAGTCTTTATTACTATCTCTCTTTGTTAGTCATTCAAGATATGCATGAAGAGATTTACTTAGTCCTACCAGGATAAGGAAATTATTTGCATGTATGTTTTATTTTAATGTGTTTTTTTCCAAATTACATGCAGATACAATTTTTATAATTGTTTTCTGATATTTTATGATCCATGTTCTTTCCCTTCCTTCTAATCCTCCCTTCTCTCTGAGATGGCATATAATAGGATATAGATTTTACATGTCCTATCATGCAATGCATAATTCAACATTTTATCAAAGAAAAAATATTTCTTATATTAGAAAAAAAGAATGCTATGTTTCAATCTGCATTCAGACTCCATCAGTTCCTTCTGTGGTGGTAGTTAGCCTTTTAATACATGACTTCCTTGGAATTGTCCTCGAACTTGCATTACTCATAAAAGTTAAGTCATTCACAACTGTTCATTATACTTTATTGCTATTACTGTGTATAATATTCTCCTGGTTCTACTCAATTCACTTTGCAATAACATATAAGTCTTTCCAGGTATTTTTGCGATTATCTTGTTCATTTCTTATGGCACAATAGTATTCCATTACAATCATATCCCCAAACTTCTTCAGGCATTCCCCAATTCTATTTCCAGTTCTTGACCACCATAAAAAGAACTGCTATAAATATTGTCATATAAATATGTTCTTTTCCCCATCTTTCATTTCCTTGGGATACATACCTAGTAAGAAGTGGATCAAAGATTATTCACAATTTTAGCCCTTTGGGCATGGATACTAGTTCACAGTTTCACCAAGAGTGCATCAATGTCCTAATTTTACTACATCCCCTCCAACATTTATAATCTTCAGGTTTTTGTTATATTAGCCAATCTGATACTTATGAGGTGGTACCCCAGAGTTGTCTTATATCTTTCAACTAAATTGTTCAAGCTAAATTGTTCATTGTTTCAATTAATTTTATGGTTGATTCTCAGCAACTGCTTACGTATACCATCATGACATCAGCAGAATGATATTTTTATTTTCTCATTGTCTTCTAATTCCTTCAATTTCTTCTCTTATTGCTATTGGTATAATTTCTAGTACAATATTGAATAGCAGCTTTTGACAAAATACTACATTCTTTCCTATTTAAAACTCTTAAAAGCATATTTGTAAATGGATTTTTTTTAGAATATAGGTATATGCTCAAGACTTTCAGCAAACAACTATAATGGGGGAAAGGTAGAAGCTTTCCCAATAAAATCAGGAGTAAAACAAGGATGCCTTTTGTCACCAATATTATTTAATATTATATTAGAAATGTAAGAAAGAAGAGAAAGAAAAGACATTGAAGGAATCAGAATGGCAAAGTGATAATGAAATTATCTCTTTTCAAAGATGATATAATGGTAAACATGGAAAATCCTAAAGATTCAATTAAAATTTGTTAAAATTTTTGATAATTTTAGCAAAGTAGAAAAATACATGAATTCACACAAATCATCATCATTTCTAATTATTACCAAAGAAATTCTTTAAGAGAAACAGATAATTTTTAAAAGAATAGATAAAACAATAGACCTATATTTATACCTGTCAAAACAAATAGAAAAAAACCTACATAAATATAATTATAAAACACATTTTATACAAATAAATTTGAATAGAGAAATATTAATTATTCACACATGGGTAAAGCCATTATAATTAAAATGAAAATTCTAACTAAACTAATCCACTTACTCTTTGCCATCCCAATTGAATTACCAAAAAATATTTTATTAAAATAGGAATAAAATAACAAAATTAATTTGGTGAATGAAAAAGTCAAGAATATAAAAGGAAATTTATGCCAATAATATAAAGGCATGAGGTCTAGCAGTACCAGATTCTGAACTATACTATGAAGTCCTAATTATCAAGACTAACTGATAGTGGCTAAGAAAAAGAGAAGTAGATTAGTGGAGCAGAATAGACATACAACAAACAGCAGCAAAAGATTATAATAACCTTGTGTTTGACAAAAGTAATGTTCCAAGACTTTGGGATAATAGTTCATTATTTCGCAAAAATTGTTGGAAAATGTAGAAAGCAATCTGGCAGAAATTAGATATAGATCAGTATCTTATACCATTTACCAAAATAAGATAAAAATGGATACATGGCCTAGGCATAAAGAAAGATACCATAAACAAATTAGGAGAAAAGGGATCATATCTGTCAGATTTATGGAGAGGAGAATAATTTATAAGTAATTAAAAGAAAGCATTTTAAGATATAAAATTGATGAATTTGACTACATTAAATTTAAAAGCTTTGTACAAACAAAAATAATGTAGTCAAAATTAGAAGGAAAGTGCAAGAAAGGTAGGGAAACCCCTGGGATGTTGATATCAATGACTGGCCAGGTGGTTTGGGTGAGCTGACCAGTCAGGGTAACTCTCCTTTCTAGACAGAGGGTAAATGGTTACCTTCTGTGCCTGATTGAGTAGAATGGAGGGCACCGGAACAAGGAACACCACGGGAGTGAAGAATTGACTGTTGGTTAGGAAATTTTGCTTTACCTAATGCTCGTTGGTGTCTCATCTGAACAAACCTCTGCCAGAGAGAGAGCGATGGCAGTTGGCCCAGGATTTGGCTTTATCTGGGCTAAGAGAGCTTTGTCTTTGAATCACCCTTCACCCACCAGTCCTCCTTTACTCCTCTTAGTAAACTGATCCGACTACTTTGCTTTTAAAGGTTGATTAATATTTAACAAATGGATAACAAGTGTAATATAGGATTAATACTGCCATGTTTGCTTGGGGCAACCTATCAGTTGCCCTGGTTGGAATGTTGATCACGGCATGAACCACAGGGCAAGTACCAACTGCCAGTTGGACCCAGGGTATATAAAGCCCTGGAGACCCACGGCTGAGTTCGGTTCTTTTCCCTACTTCTCTTCTCACCTTCACTTCTACCCCTTGGGGAACTGGGTGGTCTGGAGGAGAAACATGGGATTAGTTTACCAATGCCAGGCAGGTTTAGGAGATCTTTGCTGACTCAATAGGAACATCAATTAGATATATCATTTATTCCCTAACAAGAGGTAGCTCTATATTACCATCAAGAGATCGTTTATTTCTATCCCAGATCTGATCCCTTGGGATAGCTGAAGATCATAGCAAGGAGTTCATCAACATCCTGAACTTAGATCAAGAAGGCAGTACTAGACTAGATTCATAGGTTTCCAAACCCACTTCTCCAATCCCTTTTCCCTAATCAACTTTTTAAATAAAATCGTAGTTTAACTTATGAACTAGTGACTCTTACCTTCAATTTTGATCTAAGAAGACTGCTGATCAAGATTCTAGGAGAGAGGCAGAGTAACTCCATTACTGTTGGACAGGAAGCTCCATACTTCCTTTCCTGTCTAATCTCACTGTCAACTAATAGGAATTACTTCCTCAGTCAGGTTAGAGGCTGAAGGGTAATCTTAAAGGGGTTTAGTCCTTGCCAAGGGAAATTACATCAATCCGTTGGCTGGCTTAGGCACTGGGTACTTGTTCATTCCTACATCCAGTACCATCAATAAACAGCTTGAGATTAAGCCACATTAGCTTCCTGACTGCCTACAGCTTTACCAACCTCCATTACAGATCCACTATTATACCCTCATTACACAAGGTTGAGGTTGGGAGAGAGGGTTGTGGGGATCCCTAGCTGGAAATGATGATCAGTAGTTCAAGCCTTTCAGACCTCTGCTATATCAGGTGAAGAAAAATAAATGAGGAAGCAATAAATGTACCTACAACCAATTGAATTGTTTCCTTAATAATTGATGCAGTAGAGAGTGCTGTGCCTGAAGTCATAAAAATCAGAGTTCACATACAACTTTAGATATTTACCAGCCCATGGCAATTAATTAAACTTCTGTCTACCTCAGTTTCCTCAAATGTAAAATGGTCATAATAATAGCACCTACTCAATCTTCTTGTGAGGATTAAATGAGAAAATGTTAACTTAGCATAGTGCTTGATACATAGTAGTACATAATTCCTTCCTTTCTTCATTCCTTTCTCCTTTCTTTCCTCCTTTCCTTCCTTCCTTCCTTCCTTTCTTTTTTCCTTCCTTTCCTTAGCTATTAATCAAGATATACCTCCAAACATTAAAGTACACCCAACCCCTTTCCTATAGCTCCTTGTGACAGCCTTGTACTCAGGAGATGAAAAAGTGATGACAACAGTCAGCCTTTGGATCCTGGATCTAATCAATCTAGAAAAGTTTTGAGATTCTCAATAACTTTTAAAGAAAAAGTAGCCTATTAGAGTAGGGAAAGGGAAAAAAAAGTCTTCTTCTACCCTAAAGAGAATTGAATTTAGTGGCATTTGAGATCCCTTCCATTTCTAAATATTTCATCCTGTTTGTCATCTTAATTTTCTCCTAGGTAAGGTAAAATATTCCAAGTTTGTTCAAATGGTACATTTAGCATACTTTTTTGGTTGCTTCTATCAACCTATCTTTTGGACACACATCAAATGATCCAAGTCCCTTTTAAAATATCCCCTCTCCCAAAAAAAACCCCACAAAATATCAAACATAATTTGATTGATTATGTCTAAGTACAATAGGATTGTCATCTCCCTGTTCTAGATCAAATACTTCTATTAATGAAGATTCAAATAGAATTTTAAAAATACCTTTTGTATCTATTGATTCATGGCTAACTTTTATTTCATCTAAAATACTTAGATCTGCTTTTTTTAATTTAAAACATTTTAAAACTTTGCTTTTACTTTCATAGTTATTTTTAAAGCAAATAACACATATTCATTTTCCCTTTTATTTTTTCCCATTCTCAGACTATTGCAATCAAATAGAGTTGTCAATTCTGTCATACCACAAAATCTATGAGATTTGCATCATTTGCTTACTACATACAATTCTAGATCTATGATTCCTTTGGGATGCCATTAAAGATTTTCTTTGAAATTAATATTGATCCATGATCACTCTTCTTTAGCCTAAATATTAAATTATCTCCTAATGTACCTAACTATCCTATCATCTAACCCACATTCCTCCATCTTGTTCAAATATACCAAGTACCTTACTGAAATCAAGCTGTCTTTTGCTTGCAATTTTAAATAGATTTAAAGATATAAAGTACCTACAAGATTATCTAATTTGACTTCATCACTATACAGTTTATGAAAGATTAATTTTCTTGCCAAGTAGTAAGAAGGTAGCAAGTGGCTTAAATATGATTTGCATACAGGTCCTCTGACTTCAATAGAACACTGTTCATTGTGAAATATTGCCTTCCAATTATCCTAATGAACCTTCCCTGCTCTCTATAGTTGATTAATATTTTTCTCCATGAATTACCCATAGAATTTTTAATTGGCCTATTTTTAATGTCTAACTATTTTTATAATTATCTGTATAAGTTTTGCCTGATGTTTTCCACCAGATTTTAAAGTTCTAAGGGACAACATGATATTGGTAATTTTTTTTCTTTATGTCCTCAGGAGTTAAACATAGGCATAGCCAGATGATATGTGTTGCTACATATGATATGTTTATATCTATGTATATGTATATTTCTGTGTGTATAATGCATATATGTAGTATATATTTGACAATACACCAATCTAATAAAACATTAAGATATTGTCATGTGAATATTTATATTTTTCTAGTCTGATTCTCACTTGAAATCCCCACTCTCTTCTCCCCATACTCATTTTGTCTGTCTTTTGGACAGATATTTCCCATCCCACCAACTCATTGTTCATTAGTGCCTCCTCCTTGCGATATATATTTGAATGTTTGGGGTGGGGTTTGGGGTCGAGTGACAGACTGAGTTAATGGTTCTAAGGTGAACTGACAGTGCAATCAATTTAGTTTTCTATATACTAGTAGGAAGCAGGGACTGAAATTGCTACTTCCAGGAGAGTTTTTTATTGCCAAGGGCATTTGTTTATATATTCTAAAACCATGAAGATTTTTAAAAAAAGAAAATATGAGTATAAATCTTTATTTTGCATCCTTGTTTTTGGTTTCCTTTAATGTCCCTAAAACACAGGGAAGAAGAGTATTCCAAATCTCACTAGATTTTGTTTTCACAAAGTCAAATAAAAATAAAATACTCAAATGAGTATTTTCAAATCTAAAAAGTAAAGGTTGACTAGCCATCCTGTTGTCTTCAGCATGTATGAAACAACATACGGCAGTCATTCACAGTCAGACAAAAGTCAAATTAATTTCAAAGACTCCTTTGGTGTCTTCAGTTTCATGAGATTTTAGCATAAACTCTAATGTATTGTCCTTTGTACTCTGTTTACATATGAGTCACAAAAGACAAATTATTGAGTTACAAAGGTCATTTTGAAAGCTTTCTGGAAGCAGAGGACATGGCTTCACAGAAACGCATAGGTCAAAGTTAAATGCTCAATTGAGACTCCCTTGAGCCTGGCATGAATTTTTTGCTGCTCCTGATGACCTAGCAATCTAAGTCAGACCAAAAAATACCCTACCAGATGTAGAACACTGGGATAGGAAATAGATATAATTATCGTCACAACTGATCATAATTCAAATGGCAAAGGGTCAAGGGAATGGGATAATCTTGATTTTCCACCTCAAGGTGAATTTTTTTTAATTAATTGATTCATTTGTTAAGTTACATGTAGAAATAATTTTGACCATTATTTTCTGAAATTTAAGGATTTAGATTTTTCTCCCTCCCTCTCCAAAGTGGTAGTCTGATAATAGGTTATGTCCGTGCTTTAATGTAACACATATTTCCATATTGCTCATTTTGTGATAGAAGACATATCACACATACAATTAAAAAAATCTCATGAAAGAAATAAAAAGAAGATGATCTTCAATCAGTCTCCAGTAGTTCCTTCTTTGAGTATAGATAGCACTTTTCAACATGTGTCCTTTGTGGTTATCTTGAGAACGTGCTTTGCTGATAATGATTTAGTCCTTCACAGTTGATCACATAATATTTCTGTTACTATATACATAGTTCGAGGTAAATGTTATATGAACCCAATTCTGAAGTTTCTGCTTCCTAATTTAATCCAAGAGGAGAGGCCACAACATGAAACAATAATCTTATCTAAACTAATTGACAGTAATTCTTCTTAAAGCCCAGTTTTATCTCAGTCTACGGTTGACATTCTGTTATTGCTATATTTTTTATTAGTCCTCAATCATGTTCCAAACTGATATATATGGAGTGCTGTGAAACCTGCTACTTGACTTTTCGCTTTAGATCTCAAAGACCCAGGAGATAAAATTGCTGATTCTAGGTATTTTTCACTTCAGAATATATCACAGACATACAGATCCTAAATGAATAGGATGAGAAATAAGACAAGAAGGCCACCTGGTAGTTACTAAGGCTAATGATTATAAAGAGAACTTTATTCAATATCATACTTAATTTTATTTATATACAAAAAAATGTACTTTGTCTCTGGATTTTTGGGTAATTATTTGTAAAACTAAACTAAACAAGCAATTAACCTCCTTCAGACATTATTTGAACTGTGCCTTTATGGCCAATAAGTAAATAAATATTTATTAAGTGCCTACTATATGCCAACCAGTGTGTTAATGCTGAAAATAACAATACAACACAATCCCTTAAAGATCTTAAAAAGCACTTCTTCTAATAAGGCAGAAAACATGTAAACAATCATGTACCAAACAAGCTATTTACAGAAAAAATTGAAGATAATCAATTAAGGGAAGGTACTAGAATTAAAAGGATTAAAAAAAAAATCCTTCCTGCACAAAGTGGGATTTTAATGAGGACTTACAGGTATCCAGATCAGTCATAAGGCAGAGATGAGGAAGAAGACAATTCCAGGCACAAGAACCACAAAGGAAATTGTCTAGATTGATAAAATGCAATTTTTTCTGCAAGAACAACAAAGACAGGGCCACTGGATCACAAGAGTTTTAGGGAAAAGGTTGATAAAATGTAAGAAGCTTGGAAATGTAGGATAGTGGCAGGTTATAAATAGCTTTTAATCAAAAGATAAATAGACTCTATCTTATCTCTACAAAAAAAATAAGAATTGTTAGATACATTAGAATACTAGAAGTATAAATAAGAGGAATTAGAAATGACTTTTGGTCCTTGAATTACTGATTATAACCATCTCCTTTGCTCCAGGTCCTTTTGAGATATCATTCTGTCCCTTTTCCAACTTTATCCCATAGATTATTTTAATTGCATCATTGTTTAGGCTATAGGATATTAGAAGTAAGGATAAGAAGGAAAGAGAAAATAACAGAAATTTCAAGGAGGGGAAATTGAGCATTGGTGCCCATTCAGAAATATAGAGAACAGGCTAAGGGAAATAAAAGTGTGTAGCTGTAATACTGAGAAAATCACATGACTCCCTCCCTCGATGTTACATTATATTGTGAACAAATTTTGGGACAATTCTTTAGTTACCTGAGGGATGGGGTGGCACCAAGTAATTCTAACAGATAGAACTCTATATACAATGTTGTTGGATTAAGTGTTCAAATGTAATCTATTGAGAAGATATTGTGTTATACTAGGCAAGACACTTTACTTCTGTCTACCTTAGTTTCCTCATCCATAATATGGTGATAACAATATCACATACCTTCAAAGATTGTTGTGATAGTAAAATGAGATATTTTTAAAATATTCTGGAAATATCGAAATGTTATATAAATGTTACTACTACTGTTACATGGAGGAAAATACTTTATTGCTTATTAATATTTCTTGAAACTAACTAGATGGGTCTAGAAATTGTTTAACACAAAGATTATCATAGATCAATATGACCTTAGAGACACTTTAAGGAAGTCATAAATGGCTGCAATAAATACTTAGACCCTATTTGAGCATTATTTTGGTTCACCCAAGTAGCTTGTATTTTGGCTTTTCCTAAATTTTATTGAATGTTTATACTTAGCTGCTGATATACAGCTCAAGAAACTTTTTCTGAGCACTAGTCACCAACATGTTTGTCCTTTGGTCCTAGTTTGAACTCTATATAATGTGTATCTCATGGAGTTTTTGGCAGCAGTCATACATTTTTTTTTACTTCTGTCCCCTGTCAAATGACTTAAAATTATTTAAAAAATTATAAAAAAAAAACACATATTTAAGTTGGGTGTTTTTCTCAACTAACCACTACCACCACCATTATTATTGTTGTTTTTGTTACTGTTATTGTCATAGTCATTATCATAATCAGATGTACTTCCTGATGATCAATATCTGACTAGACTTTTAGCAGTAAAGTGGTAGAAAACATGACAGTTCACAAAACATTTCTTCTTGGAAGAGTAATCTACGCTCAACCTTATTCCTTGGTTTTTGTTGTTTTTCACTAATTTTGGTTTTATCTAATTCTTTAAGAAATTCCTCATTTTCTACTTAATTTCACTTAATCTGTATTTTTAAATTGAGTTGTTTTTTATATTGCTCTGAATTGATCTGTAATACGATGTTGTATGAATTTGATCTGAGAATTTAATTGGTGAAAACCAGTATGAAGTACTTGCTTTTAACTAAAATCCGTTTAAATTTATATGCTAAAGTACTCCCACATAATTCAAACATTTCTATCTAATCCATTTCTTACATAGTTGTATTTTGCCAAATGTAGTGGTCAATACCATTATTACCATAGCATTTTCAAGAACTAGAATATGGACATTTCTGACATTACAATGTTTCTTTCCTTTTTATGGTATGAAAACATGAAGGATATCCTATCTCTTTTCTTCTTTGTTATAATAATCATTATGATGATTTAAAATGAAGAGAACCCACAATCCAATGCTACCCTATATAAGTCTTAGATCCACATATGCACTTTCAATACACTGGTTAGGGTACTAAAGTAAGCAATTTTATAAACAGGTTATAGCTGACTTCCATTTAAGATTTCTTGAACATATTTATATTCACCCTAAAGCTCTCAGGACTCAAAGACCCTCCACCATAAACAAATCTGTCTAGAATTCCTTTATTTTGCCTTCCTTCCCACAAAATAGATAATATTTTGAGTTTTAAGGGTTATTGCTCTTATATTTGTTATCATGAAGTAGTTAAGTGGCTTAGTAGTATAAGGGTTAAATTAGGATTTTTGACAAAATAAGAGAGCAGCTTTTAATAATTTAACAACTTAGGTTAATTTAAATTGAGATAGTAAAAGAATATAGTAAAATGAATATAGTAAAGGAGAGAAATATAGGAAGATGTAGAGAAAGAAAATTTTCCAATGCCTATACTAGTTATCTTATAACTACCTATCACGATCTGTAATTACTTTCTAAAATGGCCTATACCTATCTACAACTAACAACTACCCCACAAAGTTCCAACCCAATCAGTGTTTAATCCAACCCCAACTAATTCTGTCAGTGAAGACTAGTCACCTTCCAAAAAGTTCAAGAAAGAATAAAACCTAATAACCCAAACCAAAACCTAAAAACCCAAAAGCCAAAAAGCCCTCTAAAAGCTAAAGCCAAAAAGACCTCTAAGTAAGATCAGACCTGCCTTTATATTCCAGCAATTAAACACCAACCATACCATCAGCAACCAATCCCCAACCACCAACTCAAACCCAGCAGCCAACTTCCCTGCAACTGCCAGCCCTAACTGTCAGCTACTGACCCCTTTTATACCCTTTTCCTACCTCACTTCCTATCTCTATGGTTCCTCCTTCCTGTCACTGTGGTTTGGTTAATCCCTACACATCTCTATGGTAAGAGGACCTCCAGGTCCCCTGTTAAATTAAAAAAGGAATAAAAAATTCCTTTTTATAGTAGAGTTGGGACTGAAGTCAGAAAGAACTGAGTTCAAATCCTGTTTCAGACATTTACTAGTAGTATAACCTTGGACAAGTCACTATATCTCTATCTAAGTTTCTATAACTGTAAAATGGGCATAATAATCCTCTCAATGTTGTTATGAGGATCAAATTTATCATATTTGTAAGTAATTTAGTACAGTGTTTGACACTTAGGAGGTACTATATAAATACTATCAATAACTATGTTATTATAATTATTGCAATTATTATAAGATAATTATAATAATTAGGGACAAAAACCTATGATTTCAACATTTATACTTACCCTCTGACTTATATAGTATTTTTTAGTTTCTTGGGTCACAAGAAGTTAAATGACTTTCTTAGGATCACACAGCTAGTAGTGTAAGATGCATGGCCTGACTCCAAAGCTAACTCACCTATTGATGAATATGATAATTTATTTCTGATACTTTCCATTGTTCTATTCTCCTTTTTCTATTCATTCTCCTTCTTTTCTCCATCTATGTCATTAAATATCCTAGCTTGAGTTCCTGGTCTTTATTGATTGACTTATTGGTTGCAATTTAATTTCCTTGCCTTCCTCTGCTTTTGTTGCCAATAGGTATTACTTTCTTTCGTGGATTATTCTCCTCAGAGTAAGAGCCTGAATTCTTATACCTTAATTTAGCACCTATCATGCTCCCTCCTGTCTCACTGAACTAGGCTAGATGACTACCCTAACTAGTTTGAGCTTCTGCTTTATTTGGTAGCTGTCCAAGTCCCAGGGTGACCAATCCTTAGATAGGCAATACAATACAATTTTTATCCTTTATGGGACAATTTTCAAAAATGAATTAGAAATAGTTCTTTAAAGACCCTGATTAGAGTCTACCACAAATCAACAGTTAATTAACTTATAATCTTTTAATAATTGTGATAGCCAAATTCAAAAGGAGGGTAATTAAAACAATTGCTAGTTTTGCTACTTAAACAATGGTGCAGAAAACTTATTTAAAAAAAAACAACTTGTTAGAATATGGTCCAAAGGAAAACAAAACCAATGGCATACTAGAATTTCAGGCTCCATAACTCAGAAGACATATTTTTCTCATGCTGTAAACCTAAATTTATCCTTCTGAAAAGATTTTTTTTCTAATTTCTTCCTTGTTGAACTTACACCAATAATATCTTGAAACATCTTCTAGCTTGCGAACTTTCCCTTGGTGACTTACTGAATTATTAATTACCAGTGGCATCTAAACTGAATTCAGAAAGTTAAAGATGGCAATCTTAATTTATATAGTCTTCAAGCTTGAGAAAATTACGAAGATGGAAAATGTGAAAACTGAAGAAAATTCTTAATTTAAAAGGGGAACATTCATCACAACTGGGATTATAATCCATATAATGAAGAAATATACTTTATTTCCAATTAATAACATCTATCTGAATGATACTTTTAATTTCATTATTATAAAAATACCTTTTCTTTCATTCTGTGAGGGAAAAATACCCTTATCCACTTATATGAAGATTAGATTTTAATGTTATCAGTAGTCCTGAGATAATCGTATTTGTAATTCTAAGATAGCATAAATCATGAATTTACAGGCTTTTGTGAATATTATGGTATAAGTATTAAGGTTTTGGTTTAAGGAAATAACTTCCTTTGCAAGGCCTTAGTGTCAGCCCCACCTTCAAAGTTGCTATATCAGGCACCCTAACTTGTAATCCATTATACAGCAGGATGCCTGACCTTTAGTTCAGAAGCTGGTACCACTCACCACCACCAACTCTTAGCCCAGGCATCACTGCTTCCCCTTTCCATCAAGTGATTCTTAAGTCATTGTATCTCAATAAATAAGTATGCTTCCTAGTTGACCTCACCTATGGACAAATAAAGAGTGCTTTCTAGCTACCTAACCAATGAATATTACTTCTGGGTTTCTATTCTTTGAGGGGATATAACTATTTTGTACTATTTTTGTACCGGTATAAAAGTTGTTTAATTCTTTGGGCTATAAAGAAAGATCTCTCACAGTACTCAGGGTCATCTGGTCATGACCAGGGGTCAAGCTTTGTTGTGTGATCAGCCCTCTCATAGTAAATCTCTTTCTTTAAGGCTTGAATATTTTGCTTATCATTTGTGTATCTGTGGTTAGAAAAAATTACACTACAACTCAAATATGGGGAGAGTAAAAAGATGAAGAAAGGACATTACTCAAATCACTCAATCAACTACTTAAGACCTAAACCTATGACATTATAATTATTTATTTATTTGCATTTATCGGACCAAATATAGTATACTCTTATCATAAAAAGATTTGAGCCATTACTCATTTAAGATGAATCAAACTTTTAAATTGCAATTCAGAAAATTTACTTACCTGCCCCATCTGTTGACCACGGCAACATTGTTCCTTCCAGTACTCCCAGTCCTGGTTATAATATAAGCCAATTTGTTTTAGATTAGTATTAATTTCTTTGTTTTAGGATACCACTTACTTAAGATGAGACCTGAGTGTTTGCTGCAGTTTTGGGCTAGTTTTCTTTTATTAAAAATCCAATTTTCCAAACAATCAGTTACCTGTGGTCTGAAGGAAGCCTTTAACTTTTTTCTTTCATTTCTGAAGATTCAATGTTTCATTAATAATTCAGAGATACTTTCTGCCAAAAATATATTCGGTTATAAACTTACATTTTTACCACTCTGGAAGTATCAATGTTAGCTAGCTTGGATTTTTTTTTAACCCTTACCTTCTGCCTTTTAAGAAGAGTGGTAAGGGTAGGCAATGGGGGGTCAAGTGACTTGCCCAAGCTCACACAGCTGGGAAGTGTCTAAGGCCAGATTTGAACATAGGACCTCCCATCTCTAGGCCTGGCTCTCAATCCACTGAGCTACCTAGCTGCTCCCTTGGATTTTTTTTTTTAAAGCAGTTTCATAAGAAAACTAACCATTCATCAAATACAACTTTCAATGGCTTTACATGCTTTCCAAATTTGCATAGGGGCAATTAATCAATTTCACACACTATTTTACTTCCCATTCATTAAACTAATTGGCCTAATGTTTAACAAGCTTAATTATTAATTTTATTTTTAAATTCTTATAAAATTGTAGATATTTTTGTAGGCAGTTCATATTGCTACTACTACGGTAATCATCACTTCCTCTCAGACCCTGATAGACACCCCAGGATCTTTATCCTCAGAGTCTTAGTTAAAACAATGTCTATAAAACCAATGGTTCTTTTACCAGCCCAGTTCCTGAAGTTCTTAATGAGGGAAAAAGTCATTGTGTAGAGTTCATCTTCCTCTTTACCTCCAGCAGCAAATGAGGCAGATAAAGAAGTTCAGGATATGTTAGTACCCTTCCCTCTCCTGAGTAAACTTCCCACTTTTAAGTCAATCTTCACAGTCATCTTATAGGGAAGCAATTCCAGTGAAAGACCAGCCATCTCCAAAAAACTGACATTCATAGTACAGAAGAGTCAGTGTAACTGAAACTGTGGAATTTCTGGGAAGAGACAGGAGGCAGCATGTTTCAAACAAATCAAAAGACACCCACTACCTAGAACACCAATGTCTCCCAAATGCTGATACAAGAAACCCAAAGTTATTGGGTTTTAATTTGAATTATGGTCATGCTTCCAGCCCAGCTCCCTAATCCATCATCCACGTGAAGATGCAGCTTAGCAACTATTCCTTGAAAGAAAGTTTTTGTTAACAAAGTTCTTGGTACTGACAAAATATTCAATATCAGAAGCTGATGTTATTTTTCTAGTGAAAATGAAATGAAATAAGATTGATGGGTGTTTTCCATCTGAATTATAGCTGAAACCTTTTTTACATATCATCTCACCCTTATCACAGTGTTTACTGTTCTTAGATCTTAATAAATGTTTTATTTGCTAATTTATTTACTCATTTTCCAAAATTCATTCTGATGAATTGAATTTATTAGAACTTGAATTACAAAAAAAAATAGGTAGAATATCTAGTACAAAAAATATTTCTAGTAAAGATTCAGTTCAGTTATAAAACTGTCAGTATCTCTTATCTTTGCATAGGACCATAACCATTCTTTAGTGTTCTCTACCAATGAAAAGAGGTTTGAATAGGAATCAAGTGGCATGAAAAATAATACTGGTTCCTTTATTGAAAATACTGTGTGAGTCTGAAAACTACAGTTACCCTTAGGAAATTGTATCTAATAATACATTAATTTAATACAATTTATTTATAGTTAAATATACTATAATTATTATTAATATAATAGTTCGTTACCATGTCCATGTCTCTGTGTACTTATTTAAAAAACTATACATATCAATTTTTTAAAAATAGAGAATTCAGAATGATGCTCCACCAACACCAAGTATGTCCTAAAGAGAAATTAAAATCTAATCTCTTACCAAATATAAAAATGTTGTTCAGTTAAGGTTCTTTTAAAATTACTATATTTCATAAATAAATATAATAAATGAAATGGGAATTCAAACTCTTATAATTTAGGCTTCTTAACCATCAAGCAATTATTAGTAAAAACTGATAGGAAAACTAAGAAGATTTCAAAAGGCAGTTTAGTTTTGATATAGAAAGCAATAGAAAGTCAATATAGGTTTTAAAGGCTATAGTGACAGAATGAAACAGGATTGTATTTCAAATTTCTTCATTTTTTTTATACCCAGACTTTATCTTTTCATGCTTCTTAATCTGTAAAATGAACACATAAAATTTCTTGGCTATAGGAGAATGCAGCTGGAAGAGACCTTAGGGATTATAGTGAATCCAATGTCCTAATTTTACAGGTAAGGAAACTGAGTATCTGAGAGTGTAAGTGAAATTTATAAGATCACACAGGTAATAAAGAACAGGACTACTATTTGAATCTTAGCACTCTGGCCTCAGATCCAGTAATAGCTGCCAGTAAAAGCCTGTTTAGGCCAACTATGAGAAATTAACTATTTCTTTGTAGGACTGAATAGATAATGATTAAGCTATTTTTTTTAGTGCCCAAGGTTTAAGTTGAGTGATAAGAACTGATACTCTGTTCATTTTGTAATGAAATGTATCAATATGATCAGAAGGATAGGCAGTCAGGATTTCGTGGAAAAAATCTTTGATATCTATGTAGAGGATTTACTTGGAGGAAACCAATTTCCTTGAGTCCAGTCTTCATCTGCCAGTGGTCCATCTACCAGAATTCCTTTTGAGCTAAGGTAATCCAAAGGTTTCCATCTGTAACTTTGGGTTACTTAGTGCAGCAGCCAAACCCAGGCTTTTTTCCCTTTCTTTACTATTCACTAATGAGAAGATTAGGATAAGTCAGTTAGCATGGGGAAAGGTTTTAGGTAGCACAGGGAGGTATAGGCAGGGCCCAGAGAAGAAACAGAAGGCTCCCCTTAAACAGGGGACATAGAAAGTCGGTGGAGTTAGTTTGAAGAGTGCTAGGGTCATATCTATCAGTTTCCCTTACTCCCTTTATTAAATAAACTTTGTGTTTCCATAAGTCAAGGATTTTGTGCTTAACTGGTCCTGGGAAGTTCCTAGGTGGGTTGTAACATCTAACATCCCTCTAGGACAGTTCTCCATTAAACATATGTCATAGCTCTCCAAGCATGAATGAACTCTGGAGGACTTTAGTATATAGATCTTTCATCCAATATAACTACCTTCAACTGATTATAAGCACCTAACTCCTTGATTTCAAGAAAGTTTGCAGGCTTATAACTTAGGCTTCAGGATCCCATGGAAGCATTAATTATAACTGAAGACTTCAAATGTCACAAGAAGTGAGAGATATTTAAGAAAGAAAGGGAGACTGAATAATTTCTTGGGCACAAAATATTTCAGGGAAAACAGAAGCTCAGATGTGAGAGAAAGGATGATTAGGAGTATGGCTAGGATCAGTCCTTTGTCTCTTTGGAACCCAGCAGCCATATTTGGTCCTTGCCAAGACTGATACTACATCACTGCTTCAACTTAGAGATTCAGAGATTCTTTTGAGAACCTGATTTCCTACAACTCCTACCCTCAATTTTCCACTGCCAGTTATCCCCCTAGTGACTTCTTATCCATTTCAAGATAGCTAGGAATAAGGATTTTAGTGAGACAGGTGAGGGGGACTTGGCTTGGGCTTCAGCCTTGGCCAGGCGTTGGACTCTAGGATTTAACAAAGAAATAACTAGCCATTTTTCTTACTCCTTCTTTCTTCAAACCTGTCAACTACCCTCTAATCAGTTCCTGTTATTAAAAGTTAATTATGAGAATTCTGGGAAGATGGAAGCATAGAAGCAGTAAGACTCCAGACCTCCATAAAACATTTCACCAATAATCAAAGACAAAGGGCTCCAAGGGAACAGAAAACCAAATCTGACAACAGAACAGAGCTCAGGGATCCTCCAGCTGAAATCAACTTAAAATGTATGTGGGGGAAAAAGAGAAAAAAAAGCCTGAATTCTCGGAACTGTCCAGTGGGAGGGGAAAGAAAGGAGGAAGATCTCAGGTTCTCTCCTCCACCTAATGTGCTGAGTCTCCAGCATATCCTGGAATCTCTGGGTGGGCTGGGGTGCTAGTCCGAGGGAGCACCTTGCTGGCATGGCTGTGCCAAACAAGCTTCTGATTATGGACAGCAGGCAGGCTGTTGGAGGAGAAACCCTGAGAGGGTGAACAAATACTCCATCTTATGCTGCCCACACCTCCTCCTTTCTCTTGAGGTTTTGACCTCAGGGCACTTTCAGCTCCACATTTCAACCACACTCTGGCTTAATCCTGTCAATACAGCAGAGAAGAAGTCTTCAGAGGGCAGGGAAAGCACCAACACCCCTCCCCCACTGACTACAGGAAAGTAGCCAATTCATTTCTTTAGCTTTTACTACCAGCTAGGGAAAATATGGCCTCAGGTCCCACTAACCTAATTACCCAACAGAACAGAGAAGAAGTCCTCCCAGGACTGAATAGCCCAAATACACAGATTTCAAAAAATGATCAGAGAACCAAGATTACAGCCAATTACAGGGGAGAAAGAAGGAAAAAATACGAGTAAACAAAAGAAAAAGAAAAAAGTTAATTACAAAGTCAGATAGTGTTCCTAATTCATTTGGCAAAGTTATCAAAGAGTGAAGCAGGCCTGCTACCTACCTGAAGAAGATCCACCATTTTCCAACTGAATTTCAGTTGGAGGAGGGAGGTGCTGCTGTGGAGAGGTTTTCCGACTATTTGTGGCTAACAACTTTACAGAGACATAAGGAGTATCTTGATCAACAAATCTAGTCATTTCATTTAGGGAAGCCATCATCAAATATCCCCCTAAGTAATTAGAGAGTTCCTGTATTGAGAGAGGGATTCCCTTCGGACCTTCCTCATTCTCACCCATCCCCCAAATGAAGTTGCCTCTTTTAATAATTGGCTGAGCCAGCAAAGGAATCTGAGTCCAAGTAACATCAACTGAACAGCCATTAAATCAGTCCTTGGGAGAAACTCTGGGGTAACCATTTTGAAAATTGAATCTTCATACAGTACCACTAGAGAGATAGCTTTAAAAAGAAAAGATCATAAATTGAGAAAAAAAGATATACAAGATAATGGATATATCAGTAGGAAGTATAATACTTACAAGTGGCTTAAGATTAGTCTAGAAAACATTTTTGCTTTCATTCCAACATGTGGAGCTGTCATACTATCACTAATACAATTATATTGGTCTCTCAGAAAACTAGTAAAGCATATTTTTGGTCAAGGGGATCAGAACACTGCATTGATTAAGGTCCTAAAGAAAGAGATTGAAGATTTGATTGAAATTAACAGGTAGCTAAGAGAAGGCAAAGATACTGGAATGCAAAACATCATGCAAAAGGAATTAGTAGAAGGGGCAAGCCAGGGCAAAGATAGAACAAAAATAAGCAAGAACAAGCACAGGGGGCTGAAGCAATAGTTCCCATTTTGCCAATCTGTGATAGGACTGTGATCCAGCCTGACTCAGGGATTCTCCATTTGAAAGATCATAAGCCTTTCACAAGTGGAGACCTCAAGGTTTTGATGAAGAGATTCCTAGCCTTCTATTTAAACCCATTTAAGGCCATAAAAGAATATAAAAGGGTAATTAGACTTCATGACCCAATGTTTAAAGACATTGAAATTCTTTTAACAGAACTTTTTACCCCTAGTGAGAAGGCCCAGTTCATTGCAGAGACTAGAAGCAATCCAAACATAGCATCATGTCCTCAGGAATATGAGGACTTAAAGTTATATTTACATAGTAACATGGCCTTCTTGCTCTGCTGCAGGGAGGATATTGCAGAAGCAATGAAAATCCACACAAAGCATCCCAATAGTTGGGGACATTTTGAGAAATTGAGGCAGGAAGAAACAGAGCACCCTAGATAGGCTGGTGGAAGCAGGGGAGAACATCCTCTGGTTCCAGGACATGTCTGAGAACAACCTGCAGCATGTCAGGCATCAATTTATCAAAGGAAGCTCACTCTCAATACAAACTTATTTTAAATTGCAATGCTCAGGGTGGGAATCATTAGCTTTGGAAGATCTTAGGAAAATCACATCCTACATACATGCTTTTCACATGATAGAGAACCAAAGCCCAACAAGAACATAGATAAAGAGAAGGACACTATAATTGCAGACATGAAAAATCAGCTCTAGGAAGCAAAAACAACTTTGAAACAAAAAGAAATAGAAGAAATTAAGAACATGGCACTACAAACCCAAAATGTAAGATACCAAGGACAGCAGAGACAAACAAACAATATAAAGAAATGCTTTTTGTGTCAGAAATGTAATCATATTGTGAAGGACTATTATTATAAGTCCCAAATTAATTTCAACAACAGGAATAACAACAATAAAAGAGGGACATATACAAATTCAAGATATAACTAAGACAACAACAATACATTCAACAACAAGACAAAGTGCTATGAACATACATACAATAATTCCAATACCATAATGAGTCTTAGCACGATGGAAAAATATATTTCAGAGTGCTAGGCCGTATACAAACTTATGAATCGAGGAAGCAGTACTAGCACTAGAAACAAAGGAGGAAGGATATAAAAGTGAAAAGGCAGGAGAAAACTGTGTCATTTAAAATTATTATAAGCCCTGGGAGACTACTTCTACCAGGATTCTCTGCTACAACTTCCACCAACACCTCCCATTTCCACACCTCCTATTTCCTTTGTGGGAGGTGTTGGAGAAAGTATAAAAGAAAAAGTTTGACACCTTTTTGCTCTCTACACTCTGGAGCCTGGAGGTTGGCTGACTCTCTCTGATCCTGGACTCTCTACCAGGGAGACCCTTTTCCCCTACCTAACCTTTCCCTTTTATAATTTAAATAAAAACCTAGCTATTCTAAACACTAATTTGCTCTCTGATCTTTTATTTGAGACCCTAAGGGCTCTGGTTAATTTTCTCCTGCCAGGGCTGGGAACCTATACCTTCCTTTTCCTTCCTCTACCTTCCTCTCTCCTTTTTCTCATCCATCCTTCCTTCTACCTTCCTCCCATCACCCTCCCAAAACAAAGAAGAGAAACTGGGAAATGTAATGATGAAGAATGGGCATGATGAAGCAAAGCTTAACTATAGGGAAAGATTAGAAGAAGAAATCCAGATGGAAAGGGATGTGTTTGAAATTAAAGATAGGATCTATGGGATAAAGGGCAATATTTCAAAACCTAAAAGGCAAAATATACTTGCACTTACACAAAAACTTGATTTAAACATAATAGAAATAGCACTGAATAATCATAATGGAATTGCAATAGGCAAAGCATTGGAAACATCAATATCAAACATAAAATCTTTAGCACTACATGATAAACCTGTTCCAGATATGCAACAACATAAAACATCAACTGAAATTAAACAAGAAGATCAATTAATGATAAAGCAATAAAGAAAGATAGAAGAGATAATTTTAACTGGGTGTTCAGAATAGTGTCACACACAGAAAGACACTGGGGGAAAAAGAACTTATTCAGACCATTGAGAAAGATAGAGCAATATCCTTAAGCATTAACAACAAGCCACCCTCCAGCAGCATTGAATACTGAAAGTGAAAGCACAAAGAAAAACTGTTTTGATAATAAAGGGAGTTTAAAACTAGTCTTAGCATTTAGACTGTGTGATCACAATCAAAGAATTTCAGCCAAAATCAACTTTGAAGAAAGCCTTAAATCAAAAGCTTCCTAACCTCCAAGCTTGTGTGACTTCAGGGATGCCTCCACCTGAACAAAATTTTTCAATGCTTAAAGGACAGTCATATAAAGGAACCCAATATAAAGCATGCTCACACTGGAATGGAAGAAAACAGAACAGCAATGGACACAGAGTGCAAACCCATTATAACAGCTTTGTTGCCTATGCATGCTGTACATAGCATCATGTTTCCTCCTACTGACATGGAATCTGTAAGTCATGCACAAAGAACAGGCATGAGCTCATAGCAGCATTGGGATGCAATAAATGAACAATAATATATTCCCAGTACAGAAATGGGATTTCCTCTAAAGCAAGCTTTTCCTGAATCTAACTTTGCAGACATCAAGCAAAACATGTCATGGAAATCTTAGAGTACTTTACCTTACTCATGGTAACCAACAATGGAGATACATTTTAACAGCATGCCCACAGAAAGCTCAACTGCAACGAACTGCAAAGCAATGGAAGAAACAATACAGCAAAATCAAGAGAACAGTGAAATAACTATCATAATGGTAACATCAAACAGAAACAAAATAAGGGAAGCAAATGCATTACAAGATCATAATGTATTGCAACCAGAAGGTCCAGAGCCAGAGCAAACAGAAGCCAGTCAACATCATGAATGGAACTTAGGATGCTTTTACTTAGAAGTACCACTTATACCTGTCAATCAAAATACCGAAAACAAAGAACCACTTGTAATGATAAAAATATGGGAACAAATTTATCCAGCTCTGATTAACGAGATCTGTTCTGAAGCCATTAACAGAGAACAGCACCATAATTGGGTCTGTACAAGTAAAAGGTGCCATGGGACAAATACAGAAAGTGCCAAAACTGAAATAAAAAATGGTAAAGATAGGTCTACTCAGTGTGGACCATACATTCCTGCTTATTCCCCAGTGTCCATCAAATCTTTTAGGGTACAATTTTTGTGTAAGATTGGGGTGACTATACAATGTGACCAATCAGAACAAATCTTTCTATATCTGCCAAGACAATCTCTCAAGCATCAATCATTGCTATTCCTGGGGCAATTGGAAGATGATGAGAAAGAACATAATGAAGGAACTATTTTTGAAGTCCCCAAAGATTTTCCTGACCATGTTTGGGCAAAACATTCTATAGATGTAGGGATTTTAGAATCAGCAAGTCCTGTCCAGATTAAAGTGAAAGAAGGCACTCCTCCAAAGATAACACAATACAGGCTAAGCAAAGAAGCCATGGAGGGCATAAGACCAATAATAAAGAGCGTATTAGAGCAAGGCATACTGGTTCCAACTATTTCAGAATTTAATACCACTATTATCCCATCTAGAAGCCCAAAAGAGATGCCCAGGGCAATATTCAGTGGAGATTTATACAAGATTTAAGGGCAATAAACAACTTCATGAAGAAATGCCATACAGTGGTCCCTAGCTCAGCTGCAATAATATCAGAGATTTCCAGTGATGCAGCTTGGTTTATGGTTGTCAACTTGTGCAGTGTGTATTTTAGCATTCCCCCCCATGAGGATAGCCAAAGGATATTTGCTTTCTCATGGGAATTGGCCCAGGTAACATGGCAGTGTCTCCCCCAGGGGTTCTCAGAAGCAACATCCATCTTTTGCCAAATCTTCAAAAGAGACCGTGAATCCATCAAGTTCAATGAAAGCAAGCTAGTGCACTATGGATAACATACTGCTAATGTCACTAAATGCCCAAGTGTGTCAGAGAGATAGTAAGTACCTTTTGTAAGAGCTTTGCAAAAGAGGGCATAAGGTATAAAAAGCCAAATTATAATGGGTAATACCTAAAATGGAACATCTAGGCTTCATCTTAGAAAAGGGCACAGGAAAAATTTCCCAGAAGAGGGTGGCAGACATTCAGAAGCTGTGCATGCCAACAACCAAGAAGCAGCTCTAAGCAATCTTAGGCGTGACAGGATTTTGCACTTCTGAATCTATTGAGATTTTTAGCTCATTAAATTCTCCAAAGGTTGTATACAGGTTGTAACCAGTTTGATGGAGTCCATCAATCATAATCTATGTGACAATTAACAGAGGCAAAAAGGAACAAATGGCCATTAAGGCAACATGTGACCTCAGTCCTCTGGTGACAAACCCAGCATCCATAAGAACCTATGGTTTTGCCACAAAAAAGGGTTTGTCCAAATTGCATATGGACTTTTATAATGGTATTTTCTTTAGTCCATTCATAGGGGGAGGATACAAATAAAGACAATGTAACAGAACATATAGTTAATGGACAAAACACAGTAGCTAAAAATGACATAGTGTAATGGGATATATTAGATAAGATTAATATGTGAACTTAAAAAATAAAATTGAATTTTAAAGCAAACAATCAGCAAATATAATGAAGTGTGACAAGATTCAGTGCTAATAGAAGGTTTTACATGTGAGTAATAAATCCAATAGTCCTTTTCTCCAGTTCTGATAGCTGTGTCACAGAGACTTCTTCACTGTTCAGAGGGAAACAAACTGAAACTGTTAACATCAATAAGGCAATGGAGTCTGAAAAGGTTTAAAATTCACCTCCAGACTCTTTGAGGTTCCTTACCCTCCCAAGTATCATCATCCAACTAGATTCCTTTGGTCACACTTCTGGGGTTCCCCATACTGAATGGAATTTCTGCACTGAGCATAGTGGGACAAACCCCATATTGGATGTGTTACAGAGACTAAGTAGAATCTCCCTTCTGCATCCTGAAATTAATCAAGATATATTTCAAATGTTTGTGTTTTTTTCTTGGGGAGGAATGGAAAAATTTCAAAGTATCCTATCAGTACAAGTCCTCCCAGGAATGGTAGTAAGAAAAGACATTCTAAAACTATGGTAATGCACTGCTCTTTCATAGAGTGGGCCATTCTTTTAAATCAAATTATTAAATCAGTTACAATTCTACTTCCTGTTCTGGGGTGGTACTACCCTAGTATGTACTGGCTAGGAGTAAAAAACTCACAAAGTTAGTAGATGGTGACACACCTCAGTCAGCCATTGAATGGAGGGTGGTTAAAAAAAACCTTAGCCTGAGACTAAATTTAGTAGGGGCAACAAGAAAAGGCAAGAGTTTTCTGTTTCAGATAAAACAAAACACAATGCCTTGAAGGTTAAAAAAAAAACCTCAGGAATTAGCTAAGAGGAAAATAAACCTTCCTTCCCCTCCCCCATCAGGGTAAAAATGTCAGGGAGAACAAGGGGTGTTTGAGTATAGAGTAAAGGCTACACCTGATATTTGGGTCAGGAAACCAGAGCCCAATTTCCAAAAATATGGCTTTCAATCCACTGAGCTACTAGTTGCATCCCCTGCTATGCTGGTTTTTAGGGTCTAGAGCAGGGGTCAGCAACCCTGTGAGAGCCATAAATGTCACATTTTTTAAAATGTAATTTCGTGAGAACCATACAGTGCTTACAGTGCATGCTCCTGTAACAGTGCCTGAAAAAAAATTGTCTTTATGGCTGTGGAGATCTCTTTATCATCTCTGATAATCTGATAAGGACAGTTTAGTTTATAAGGAAATAAGGACAGAACAAGGGAGTTGTCTTTTACCCCATGCTTCCAGCTCTGGCTCCAGGAGCATGGAGTTTATTATATATGTTTCAAGACTCATTTCACACAAACCCCCACTCCCCCCAAAACTTTGCAGATGCGCAGAAGTTACAACACAGAACATTGGCTTCGGAATAGACCAAGGGCAAGGCTGAATTTTGACTAGGTTCTTATCAGAAAGCCAAGTTGGGGAGTATCTTGGCCTTGGCTATAACAGGTAGCAGCATTCCTTGCTGCGTTATGAGTGTTAACCCTTTAAATTCAGGTTTGATAGGAACTTAAAGCTTTACAATAAGGTCACAATACTTTTCAACAAGAAATCACAAGGATCACAAAAGGGGTCAAAAGAGGAGTCTCAGATTTTTATCTATTCTCTTATTGGCTTCCCACATATGACTCCTGCAGAAAGAACCATATGTTGCCAAACCCTGGCCTAGAGGATGGCATTGGAGATCCCCACGTGGGATAACCCCTCAGTTTCCACCCTCTCAGCTAGGAGCATGAAAACCCCAAGGGTCAGTTTAAAATGGGCTTGGAAGCTAGAAGGAGGGTGGGGTGAGTAGCATGGAAAAAGTCCATGATCTCCAGCTTATTGAGTTTCTGCGCTGTGCTGGAGGCCAGTGACGGCCACTCAGCTATTAGTAATGTAAAAGAAATTTATACTTTACCTTCCATGCAGGAAAAATGCCTTACTCAAAAGATGAGGCAGGCAGCTGGCAGCTCCAGGCTTGGCAAGTACCCCCAGGCTAAGTCCTGCAAACCAAAGTGAGCAGGCAGAGATGCCACTTCGGGTCTCCTTCACCAGGAAGACTCCAAAGAGAGTTCCCCTGAGAGGGAGGGCAAAAAGGACCATGGCAGGTGAGAAACATGGTTTTCTTGAAATAATCTACTCCCTATATTTACTCAAAACCTATATTAAGTGAAGATTAAGGATTCTATCCCTTTTTGGATTGCCAACAACATTAAATTTAAATTAATATCAATAACTCCAAGTATTATATTGTATAAGATTTATTAGTAATCACTTGAAGTGGAAGAAATAAAAAATAAAAGTACAAAGCTAAAGTATGATCACTTGAGAAAACTTTCTTGCCAACCTCCCCCCAGCCTCCCACATTCCAGAAAAAAAAGAAAGGGAAGAGCTATACCCACAACTTTATCTTGAAAGCCTAAGCATGTAACATGAGAATGAAAATGGGAATTTGGAAAAGAGAGTTCTGGGGAGCAAATTCTAATTATACAACTATACAACCTCCAGGCATAGAATTCTATTTACTCACAAACTAAAAACCTACAAGTAGTATAAGTAGATAGACTCAAAGAATGGAGATGCTTCCTAATGGCAAGTGGCTAATGAACAGAGAAGACCAGAAAATTAAAAAACTGAAAGAACAAAAGAAAAAGATAGCCTGAAAGAAATCCTGGTGTACAAGCAAATGAACAAACATAGAGGATCATAAAGGCAAACCAATCTAACAATAAAACAAAATATGTTCAATAACTAAATATGAAATAATATTCGAGAAAGTGAGTCAATACTAATTGATAAAAGAAATAAAAAAGATAAAAGAATGCCAAGAACTCCATATAGCTTGTATGGCAAGAATAATGCATTACAGAACAATTTAAAAGATAAATAAAACTCTTCAAAGAAGAAATTAAAAATTTAATCATAACTCTTATTTTAGAATATTTTTCTTCCAATGACAGAGTAAGAAAAAATAACCTCTCTCCAAGGAGCAGAAATCATATGAATAAAGAACAGTTTACATACACACAAAATAAAGTAAAGGAAAAAATGTCAAAAAAAAAGAAAAGAGAAAACAGGACAGTTAAAGGTGCAGGTAAAGTACATCAAAGCCAAAATAACTAATCTCATAGACAAGATACAGAATAGTAATTTAAGATTTATAAGTCTCCCAGAAAATCACAATCTATCTAAAACTACTGATTACAGCAAACAAAGCACTGATCAAGAGTAAAAAATGACCATCAAAGGGGGGGGGGGGGTAAACGTCATGCTTTTAATGCTAAGGTATATCATTATTACATTTCAAAATTTTAATAACAAATTTTTCAAGAAGTCACCAGAAAGGCCATAAAATATGAATTTCAATATTGTAAGAGAGAGAGAGAGAGAGAGAGAGAGAGAGAGACAGAGAGAGAGAGACAGAGACAGAGACAGAGAGAAGTAAAAGCTTCTGCAAAAGTCTGGCATACGAATTTTCAGAAGAGGGCTGGCACACACAGAACTAAAAGGAGAAGATTCTAGGGTGTGAGGATCATATAAAAGGAAACTCACAGAAACTGTCAGGAGGAAGTGTTCCTGTCTCTTCAAGTAGTTTGGAGAGAGCACATTTCCTGCCACTGGTCTTTCTAAGAAGGAGGTTACCTGAATTCTTTGGAAGCCATTTGGTTCCTGTTTTCTGTGATTCAGCCATCTAGCCATCGAGTCCTTGAGTGAGATATTCTGTCCACTTTGTCTTCACTGTAGTCCTCAATTGAGTCCCTGAGACCTGGTGTCATAAGGGATTTTATACCAACTAAGAAGAACCCTACCAGAGCCCAATGACCTATCTGTGAGATTGAGACCATAAGCAATTTGGCTCAGGTCCAGAGGGTGACTCCCTCAGTTTACCTCACCCTATCTGCTACTGATGAACTAACTCTTCAAATACTAATTTGAGGACTATATTAGATCAAGAAGTTAGATAGTGGGTTTCTAAATAGTCAGAGAGTGTATTTTAGGAAGCATCAAGATCCAGAAGAGGACTCCATGAGAAGTCTGTAGATTTTGTGAGGATATTATGGGGGAAGATTAGGGTCACCCTTCCCTCTCGTCCTTTAACCTGCTTGAGTTTATGAATAAACCAATTTCCTGTTTATATCAATTAAAAGAAGCAGTCAGATGGCATTAAACTTCATCAACCTGCAGGTGAAACCTACCATCTGGGTCTACATCCTGTTAACATCTAACACCAGGTTCAGCACTTGTCTAAACCTTTGAGCACAAACAACTTACCTTATCTTAGGTTTAAGTCACCTATTTAGATAGGGGTACATTTTTAATACCAGAGGATTTTCCTAAATTGGTGAGAAATAGCAGAAAATGAATGGTATAGTCCAAAAAAATCCCTAAAAGAACCAAGATCATACCCCCCCAAAAATTCAGTGAAATTATGGGCATAATTAGCAATGGAAAAAATATATTTCATAGGTTTTTCTAAAAAAACAAAACATTTTCCACATCATTGAGTAACAAACTTGTTCCAACTCCTTCTGATGACTGCATTCATTACCACATAGCTGTTTCATGTCTAAGGGCAAATTTGAACTCAGCTTCATTGGATTAATAGCTTTTCTTCTTTGTCTAGTGAAAGTGATTTCATTTGTGCAAAAGCTTTTCAATTTAAAAAAAATCAAAACTATATTTTGTTATTGTGTCTATCATTTGTTTGGTTAACAACTCTTTCAATAGTTATAACTGTCAATGTTATTCTATATTATTTTAGTAGTTAGGAATTTAACATTCGGGATGCTTATCCATTTAGAATTTATTGTGGTGTAGAGCAAGACTTGATAAAATACACTTTGAGTAATAAATGATCTCTCAAATACTCGAACTCCTATCATTTTTGGTTGAGTTCTGTGAGATTCATATTGCAGAGTAGAATTCTAGCTGCAGAGAGGGGTTCAAGCTACATCCGTCTCTGCAGCTAGAATTCCACTCTGTAATATGAATCTCACAGTTCCTACGTCTTTGAACAAGTATTTGATGAAGACCCATGGGTGATTTTGGGTTAACTGTGACACTGTGTGTCCCCCTAAAGGGATGACTATGCAGTATATTTTTTATAGTTATGGGCCATTTCAACAGGTCACCCTAAAGGGGATGGATGCAAGATGTTTAATTGTGAATCAAGAACTTAGAGGTTCACCTAAAAGGACAGCTATCAGGTATATGTTTTATATAGATTTTTGTCTATGTTTGTGAAATGATATTTGTGCTAAGTGTGTTGTGTATATTTATTATGAGAGAAAGATAACATGGTCTATGGAGATAAATAGTAAACATCAAACTGGGAATAAAAACATGATTGCACAAAAGACTGAGGAGCCATGCTAGTAAGGCTTTTCTCACAGCTATTGGTCTGTTTGTAATTTTTTTTTCTGTGACCATGTTTGTATATCTCTCTGTGTGTCTGCATTTATGCACATAGACTTTAGAAGGAAAAACTTTGCTGGCAAGTCTATCTCTCTGTGTCATTTAGTTCTTAAAGCTTTCACATCAAATCTTTCTTTTTCTTTATATTCTTGAAGCTTTAGGGAACACAGAGGACAGGGTAGATACAAAGGGAAAATTTTTCCCTTCAACCATATAATGCCCTTTACATCTTAGACTAATTAGAAACTGAATTTATGCCGAAGTACTGAAACTTAAGAAAATAGAAACTTCTAGGTTTTCTGTGAATCATAGTATGAGTTACAATGCTTCCCATGTGTCTTCTCCATCCTCTTTCATCATGAGCCCCCATCCACTTGAAAAACTTCAATCCATCTGACTCCAATTGATAGGGCTCCAAGGTTATATAAGGGATTTTTTTTCCCCTTGGTGTTAGCCTCTCCATTAGGGTTCATGGACACTATGGTGGTCTCTCATCCTATTGAGAAGCTTATAGATGTCACTGCCATGATGTCTGTCTTAAACTCCACTGTTTTTTCCCACACCTCCCTCAGAGTCCTAGAAAGTTTTCAATAGTGGGGATCCCTAACTGTTTGAAGTCTATCTAAGTTTCGCACTCCTTCCCTTTATTCTAGGAGATGTGTTCAGAACATTCCTTTTTTCTCTCCTAGGCTATTCCTATCCACTCTCTAGGTTTAGATTTCCTTAAGATATTTAGGACCAAAAGGAATTCTTTCCTATCAACCTAAGAAAATATGAAACCAACAAAGTAGTTTCAAAAGAATAAATCTTTAACTAGGACAAGAGAGAGGATACTCTTTTGGGAACACTGTCTTTTGAAAAAATACCAAGAATGGGAATTTCCACAGAATTGTAGAACTCAGGGTCTTATATATTCCTTAAGGAGTATATGAAAGGAAGGACAACTGTTTGGCTTATGTAGAGGCTAGGGAAAGATTTTAGCCAGTGGCTTGAATACATGGGAGCAGCCTAGATAGAATAAAAGAAACTAAGAAGACAAAAAGGATACTTAAAATTTGATTATATCTGCTAATCCTATCTTGGATGATCAATAGGTACTAAAAGATGTGTAAGGAATTAAATTTTAATGTTGGACTAAATATATGAGAATTTTAAGATAATACTGTGGTCTACAATTTAAAGAATATTATAGCTTAAGCCAAAATGACTTTTATATAGTTTTTTATTTACAAAAAAGTTGGAAAGAGTGAAAGTAGAGAAATGTGAAAATAGGTAGAGTAAGAAGTCTAGCTTATCACCCTAAATGTTGCTCCAGTCCCCAACTCAACCCATGTAGGGCTCATCTCTCAGTCATAGGACTCAATGGTGAATTAAGCAAGGGTTCAACCCTCACAGTCTCCTTCAAGAAGGGGGGGGGGTCTCCAGAACTAATCTCTCCAGAAGCCAGGAAAGGAAGGTCAGCTTTTCACTTACCAGAAGATTCAAAGACAGAAGATCTAGGAGCAGTCTTACCCAAAGCAGTCCAAGAGCCACAGTCCCAGTTCAAACTCCTTTAACCCAAAAATTCAGGATGAAGATCCCTTGCACAGGAAATTCATCATCTTTTATAGTACCTTTTTTATGTCACTTCCTGTCCCTTCCTCCACTTTATGGAGATCAATTGCATTCTTTAAATTTGCTTAGCACTGTCTAGTGTTATGTTGATCTTAACAGAGATATTTGGGGAAGCTGAAGAGATGGCCTGAAACTAGAAAGCAGCAGAACTCACTTCTCCCACACACACAGGCTTGAGTGAGTAGGGAGGGATAGGCACTCCTTACTCTCACCCCTCCCACCAAGCATTTGGAAATCAGTTGGAAATGGAGGCAGGACTGATGTCCTCTGGCAAGGCTCAGCAAGGCAAATCTTTAATGATGTTCACTTTCTCAACTTATATTCCCCACAGGTTTGACTGAGGGACAATAGGAGAAGCTTGATGTCTTGTTGTTATCAGGGACAGATGAGGATCTGACTTCTTTAGCTGGCAACTGAAAGGAACCAAGCTCTATGGTGGCTGTGAGTATGCCCAAAATAATAGCCAGGCACAGCTACTAAAATATGAAGTTTTTACTGATAAAAGAGGAAGCGAAGGCAGGGATGGGGTTTCAAGGATTTGGATGAGATCTGGGAAGCCCAGAACTGTTAGGTAGAAACTGCCCCTCCCCCCCAGGAGGGAGTGGCAGACTTTTTAGCTAGCTTGCCCTCAAGCCTGTAATTATCACTTCTAATATCTAAAATAACTAAATAACAATTATGCTGTTACTAGAAAGGTCTAGTTCAGCTAAACAAGCAAACCACTGAGCAGAACCAAGATGGTTCTTGCCACAGATGGCCTCCAAAGCAATCCCAAAACTGGGAACAGCAAGCAGAGTGACCTGCTGACTTCAACCCCCAGGAATCAACTGTTTAACTGCTTTCAAACTGTTCCCTCACCTAGAGTTCTCCAGGAGGGGTCCCCTGGAATTCTAGGTGAGGCTTGACCACCTAGGAATGCAGGAATGCCATTTTCCATGTTGCACCAGAGGGTGGTGAGTCTCTTCTGGAATTGTCACCCATTTTCCCCTACTTAGTGTTAAGTAGGGGTGTCTATGCCTTTGATTAATTAAATATAAAAGTAGGCAAAGGGACAGTAAATCCCATCTTCACAGATGTTTTGTTCAATCTTGGGACAAATCTACTAATCTTATCTAAATCGAACCCAGAGGGCTTGAGGGTTTCATAAAACAAAGTTGTCACCCCCCAAAATGATATTTCAAGACCTACCTTCACAATATTAGTGTTTTGTGATACCTATGATATCCATGGTCCCTAACCCCAATACTTTCCTGAATTTTATCACCAACTAATCCACCATTTTCACTTCCAGTGATTTCTGTTGAATATTTTCCAATGTTCCCCTTGACTCTGATTGTGATTGCCATTTCTTTTCCTCTTTCCCTTGGGGAGGCTAGCAGTATACCTACGTTATCCTACCTCAATTTTATTCTGATAGCCTCACCTACTTCTCACAGGTCTTAAAGGCAACCTTGCTGACCTTAGCTTCCTTCAGGGTTTACCTACCTCCAGTATGTAGATATTTTACTCCTTTGTCTTCCAGATTTTGAGTCTTCTAATATTGACACCATTTTTCACTTCATTTTCTTGACCCACAAAGGGCATAAGACATATAAAGAAAATTTGCAGTACATTAGCTTCCAGGTTAGGTTTTTAGTACATTTAATCATGGCAAAAGGTTTTCACTTAGACCACTAAAGAGTTGAATTTCCCCATCCTTCAACTGAGCAACAATTTTGCAGTTTCCTTTATTTCAAGATGAGGGTGGCCTGAAAGTCATTTAATCATTGTCCTCTTCAGTTTCTTTATCTATAAAAGGCATACAATATAGCAAATAATTCTCAGAGCTTTTGTAAAGGTTAAATTAAATAATATTTATTTAAAATTTTATGAATCTTGGGGGCAGCTGGGTGGCTCAGTGGATTGAGAGCCAGGCCTAGAGACGGGAGGTCCTAGGTTCAAATCTGACCTCAGACACTTCCCAGCTGTGTGACCCTGGGCAAGTCACTTGACCCCCATTGCCTACCCTTACCACTCTTCTGCCTTGGAGCCAATACACAGTACTGACTCCAAGACGGAAGGTAAGGGTTTTAAAAAAAAAAAAAAAAAAAAAAATTTTATGAATCTTAAGGCTTTATAACATTATTATTTTTATTATTATTAAATTGAGGGATCAGATAATAGTCAGATATCTAGTATATATTGAGAACCAATCCAAATATATATTTGGTAAGAACTATTTTCCTTAATGCATAAGTGATCAAAAGGTGATGACAACCTTGTTTTCTGTAATCCCTAATTTGACCCTTGTCCTCAATAATCTGTCTTCCAGGAACTCCCAGATTAATCCTCTTCCTAGAGTGAACAGGCTGAATACATTATGAATAGGTTTCGCCTACCTCTTGGAGATTTTGTCTCTTCCCTGCAGAATGGAATCTGTAAGGAGGTACTTAACTGCTAAGCACCTCTGGATCTACCCTAGACAGGAGGAGGGGATAAATTCTAATCTTAAGTACCTTTTTTTTCTCTTAGTTTATCCTTTTTTAACTTGACCACTCCCAGTTCTTTAGTTATTCAGTTCAGTGGAAATTCCCGTTATTGGCATTTTTCATCCCAGAGTGGCTGGCTCCCTGTGGTGACTGTGATCATTGTCTCCCTCATCCTGATTAAAGACATGTTCAAATATTACTACTTTGGTAGTTATGAGTTATTCTTGAGGTTGATAATATGAACAAACAATTCTCAAATGAAGTACAAACTAATATTATACATATGAAAATGACTCAAATAAAAAAAAATTTAAAACTTCAATTTCCACACAGAAAATTGATGATAGAAAATGATATTGAAAGATATCTTCATGTATTCCCAATACTATTGGTTAATCAGTTTTGAAGAGAGGTGTCACTCAGTTTGCATCTTCATATTCCTTGAGTTTGGGCACATGGACACAACTACTCCATCTGTCACCTATGAAAAGTGTCACTTATTTTGGGAGAAACTGAGCAGCAATAGCCCAATCTCTTTTTGCTGATGGGAACCTATCAGCTTTGTCTATCTCTTCTCAAAAAATTTATTAGAAAAATCTGACCAACCCTGAAATTTAGGCTGGTCTCTAGCAATTACCTCTTCAATGTATTACAAGTACTGTGATGTGTTTTTAAAAACTCCTTTTTATTTGATTTGTCCTAAGTTTTGCTTCATTAATTAGGGTAAAAGCCCAAAATGAAAGATTTTTTTTTCAATAATGAGAATACTAATTGTTGAAGGTATGTGGAGTAGAAATTGAGGGGACCTTGAAAATTTAAACATACATCCTCTTTAACCACTATGAGAAAAATATGGCTAAAGGGAAACCATCACTTAAAATATAATGCTTAATTGAGAGAGAAAAATGGGGGAAGAGAGGAGGCACTGTCTCAAGCCATTGATGTAAGACAAATGCTAAAGAATTCACTCAAAAATTCCTTATTTATAGGAAAATCCTGATATAAACAAGCTTCCCTAAAGGGTTTATAACATTTTTACAATGGTTGGAGACAGAATGTTGGATAGCTTTACAGTGGACACATTCAAGCTAATTAACATCTTCAAGAAACTGGAGAACAGCTTTACAGTGGGTACATTCAAGCACTTTAACATTTTAAAGAAATGATCAGGAAGTTGGAGACAGATACTAAGAGGAGAGTTCCAGTCTGGATTATCTGGGAGGGATTGATGTGAGAATCAGTTGAGCCATTGGGCTTGATCCCCAGGGAGAAGCTTCAGATAAGATAGGAGAGACTTCCAAGACAAAAAGAGTAGCAAGTTTGTCACTTAAGATTTGATCATGGGCACTTCGGAATCTAAGACCCTCAACCTGGAACTCCTGCCACAAGCAAATTACCAAACAGACTCCAAAAGACCCAACCTATATGTGTCCTGCTTGAAGGAGGGGGCAGGGTAACCTGGTCTTGAAGGGAGCTTAAAGAGAAATGGATGGGGGGAACCATTTTTTATCAACTTTTTGGAGATATTAATAACTCTTAATAACTTGAGAATAACATATTAATTTCTCATTCCATGCTGTGGAAAGACATTTTTGGGATACCTGATGAGATTTTCAACAAGTAAAGCATCTTAGCTGTATAAGGCACCAATCCTTGGTTGTGGTTCCTAATTTCAAACTTAATTAACATATGAGCCTAGAGTGTTGCTACTCTTATTCTTAACAGCACAATAAGGAAAAAACCAAACACTATAGGTCCAACTGGAGTCTTAGCCCTCAAGACTGTCATCTCAATAAAGGATTAAAAAAAGTGTAGTCTTAAATCAAGATAAAACCTTTACTTTTAACTTTCTCTTTGATTACTCTTTTTAATAAAGAGCAGGATCTTTCAGTCAGAGACCTCACCCTGGATTAAGGTAACTATTCAATACAGTTACAAAATATGAATTTCTGTTAGGTTAGGCTCTGAAACAGAAAATTACCATTTGCTCAGTAATCAAAGAATAGTAATAGATTTCCTAAATTTCAAGTTTTAAAAGTTTGCCTTTCCCAATTGCTAGTATAAGAAATATCTAGGCAAGGTCATATTCCTGGGCTTGTCATATACAAATGAAGTCATTCAAAGTCTGAAAAGGCTTTTTCTTTTTCTTTTTCCTTTTTTGCCCAGCATGCAACTTGCAAATGCAGCCATTCAAAATCTAAAAAGGGCACACCTTTTAGTTTCATTATCTCTGTAACTTGCCCCTTATATCCTGCAAATGTGACCATTTAAAGTTAGAAAAGACTTTTCCTTTCCCACCCTTGTGTGACTTAACACCCTATGACTATTTTTATACCTATGAGTCCTTTGTTACTGTCAGTAAGATCCTTGAGGCTATAGTTCCATTAATGGAATCTCTGGCTCAAAGAGTGTGAACTATTTAGGAACTTTTAAAAATATGGTTGAACTAATTCACAGTTTTGCCATCAGGGAATATGTGTCAATCTTATCCTTTCTTAAACAATTAGTTTCGCTAAATTTCTTCTGTCTTCTGGGATGATGGGAAATAATTTGAATTCAAATTTCTTTGTTATTTATCGATACAAGATGCTTTTGAGCAATTCTTGACCCTTTATATTATTTGTTTTAAAAAGTTTGGGGTTTTTTTTTTCCTATTCATATGCTTGAGCACTTGTTTCTTAGGGCCTGACTTTTTGTCTTTTATATACTTGCCAACTCCCATCTGAGAGATTTTGAATAAAATATCTATTAAAGAAATTTAATACAACTGTTTTCCAAAGTTGTGCTTTTCCATCTATTATTTTTTTGCTTCTTCCTATGCTTCTTGACCCCATAATCTTCCAAATTAGTAGATAAGAGATTTTCTTTTGTTAAATTCCCATATTACAGCAATTACTGTATTCCACAATTGCTATTGATCTGTTAGTCCTGGGTCAAGGTTTTGAGAAGGCAGTGGAATATAGGATTGTATTACATGTTGGTTACTTTTCATTTAAGATTATTGAATTTTTTTCTTTTCCTAGAACTTTGAGAATCCAAATCTGAACTATGCTACTAATTTAAAAATAATAAGCCTATTATGTCTACTGTAGTTCATTAATTTTTGCAACTTATTTCATTTCTGCCAGGTTCAATGTACAGTAAAAACATCCTGCTCCTTGAGCATAGTATAGACTAATTAACTTCAAAGAAAAACTTCTTTAAAGGTCCATTAATCTAACTTTCTTCATTACTTATTCAATGATTTTACTTGTTTAAGTTCTTGTGCTTTATCAACAAAACGGAAAATGTTTTCAAAACTTGTCATCAAGGGATGTGAACTTTTTAAGTTTCTTTGCTTCTCAAAAAGCAAGATGTTCTTGACATTGCTTAGGCCAATGTCATAGGCTTTAAAATAGAGCAGCCTGGATTTTTGGAGTCAAGCAGGGGGAAAAAGTCTATATTAAATCAACTCAGCTTTAGCTACATGAAGAATTATCTAGTTTATAGCAATAGCAGTGGGCCAAACTGGATTTACTGATCATAATGGAGTAGTTATTCTAAGTTTGGGGGGGGGTGACAATGGAATACTTTGTGTTGCATCTAATCAGTGCAACCCTTGTTTCATATTTTTCCCAGTATCTACTATATAAGTTTGAAAAGATAAGTACAATTGAAAGTAGAGATTTTAAAGAATCAGTGTACTTTTGACCTTCTTAAAATGTAAATTATGTCCCAGACAGTTTCTACCACAGAACTTGGGCTCAAATAGACCTTTTTTGATAATATAGAATACACTCTATGGTGGTAATATGGGAAATGTTTAACAAAAAGTTCTAAAATTTTATTTATATATACATGTATATGTACCTATGATGTGACATACTATTAAGTTTGATCCACATTAATATTTCTATCACCATTTTTAAAAATCTAGACAGGGGTGTATGGGATACCCAGGGAAAATAACATCTCTGGTATAAGGGCTAACTGATCCCTTTTCAAGGTTCCTAATTCCCCTTTCTTGTCTACCTTTCACCCAAACCTTACCTTTGGTCCATGAAGCTGTAGCATCCACAGCAAGCATTCCACAGTAAAACCATCCCATCAGGAGGACTAGCTAAGCCTAAGTAGGGTAACTGATGGGCCTCAAATGCTCTGATGGCATAGGGAGATCTCTATTCCAAGCATGTGAAGACTTCCCCCAATAGAATGGGCAGATGAAAATAATTTGCTTCAAAGGCCGTGAAGGCAACTAAATCAGGCATTGTGGAATGCTTAGAGCAATGGTTCCCAAACTTTTTTGGCCTACCACCCCCTTCTAAAAAAAAAAAATATTACTTAGCTCCCTGGAAATTAATTTTTTTTAATTTTAATTGCAATTAATAGGAAAGATAAATGCACCTATGGCCATCACCACTCTCCTGTTTCCCTGCAGCACCCACCAAGGGGCAGTGGTGCCCACTTTGGGAATCACTGACTTAGAGCTTGGTAAGACATCAAAATTGTTAAGGTTATCTACTGCATCCTGGGCCATTGCAAGTCAACTTTTGTCTGGCTAGTGGGCTTCAATGCCTTAGGAAGAGAGAGTGAGGCCAATGACTTTGAGCTACTCTGCCTCACGGTTCATAAGATTTCACCCTGTGATGTCACTGGTTTTCTTAAAAAAAAAAAGAATAAACAGGAAGTTAGGATAGTCAAAAAATAAAAAAATTAAGTCTTGATGTGTATGATTTGCTATTTTCTGTCATTCTGAAAATTTAACAATTGGCTTTCACTAGCCAGTTTGACTTGGTTCCAACAGATCCTTTACCTAGATTATTTTCTCAAGTTTGGATTTTACTCAAGAAACTTTCAAAATAAAATTTTAGTAGGTTTTATTTATATAGTTTTCCCCAGTTTCTCCATAGTCAATACAGAATATCATCCCTTAGCCCTCTCTCATCTGCCATCTCTCTCTGTTTATTGATTCTTTCCATATTTCCTATGACTTAGTTTCTCTAATACTTTGAAAGCACACAAAAAAACAACAATAACCTCTGAGTGGATAATTAATATCTATTAAATTATTTAGTCCAGTGCCTGTTACATGGTAAGAATAAATTAAATCTAGTTTTTATGGCCCCAGGGCAAGCTCTCCAAGAACTATATACTATTACAGAAAACCTGCCATGACCTTCTCTTGATGGTTGCCCTTATCTGATCATAATTAAGGTGGAGGATGTCTAGCACAAGAAAGAATGAAGAGACCAGAGAGGTTAAAGGGAATGGGAGACAATAGTGGAGGGAGGCATGTTGGAGCAGAGGAGTAGAGTGAAGAGAGCGTGAGTAACTAGCTTTAGTGAATAACTAGAAAGTGAATTGCTCAATCCAAAAGAGTGTCCACTGTGACTCTCAGCTACAAATCATTTTGCCATTGAAAACCTAGTAGTGGACTTCCATGAGTATTCTCAGAAAGCTGACAGGGTAGATGCTTTATTCCATGGGAAATATCCTTCAGATTAAGATCTATACTGAATAATTTCATCATGTTGATTAGATCATAAGATTATATATTTGGAACTTGAGGTATCTTAGAAGTAATGTGTTCCAACCAACACCCCATTTTTCAATGTAATATTTTTTTTTTAAACTCTTACCTTCTGTCTTAGAATCAATACTGTGTTTTGGTTCCAAGGTAGAAGAGTGGTAAGGGCAAGACAATGGGCATTAAGTGACTTGCCCAGGGTCACACAGCTAGGAAGTGTCTGAGGTCAGATTTGAACCCAGGACCTCCTGTCTCTAAGCCTGGCTCTCAATCCACTGAGCTACCTGGGGTCCCCTCAATATAATATTTTACCGCTAAGTCTTCCTAAAATTTTAAAATCATGAGGAGTGAAAAGGCAGAAGCATTAAAATTTTAAGGGGGAAATATTTCAGGGGCAAAGAAAGCTTTCCACTCTGAGGAAGGGGCCTGCATTTGAATAACTCAATTGCATTTGAGAAGGCTAACAAAGATAACAAAATTGCTCCTAGATACTTCCTTTATACCTTTGTCTCTAGAAACTCTCTGCAAAAGACCCCAAAGTAAAATTGAATCAGGATAGATCACCATAAGAGAAAGAATAATCTCAAGCTGAGGGAACTTGACCTACATTGATGTGAAAATAAATGTATCCTCCAGCACTACCCCCCAAAAGAAAGAAAGGTCAAAATTAAGATGTTAGACCTCTCTCACCTTCAGTCTGGAGAAGATAACTTGATACTGTGAGGAAGTCAAAGTGGAAAATTGTCTGACAATCCTAGGCTTAGGGTCACTACTTAAGTTGAAAGAAAACAGTAGGAACTCAAGAACCCTAGTATTCCAATTAATGAATTAATATAGTAGAGACATGAAGAAGTACCTAAAAACTGAGCAATATGCCTAGCCCAGTTTGGGTTTGTCCCATATCTTCAGTGCTCTCTCTCCTCATTTCTGCCTATTTGACTTCCTTTAGCTCTGACCTAAAATCCAATCTTTTACTGCAAACCTTTCCCATGCCCCTTTAATTCTAGTGACTTCCTTCTCCTATTTTCTATTTAACCAGTATATACTTTATATATGCATATAAATGGATGTATGGATATGCATGTACATACGTAAACATATGCACACATGTTTTATATATGTGGGTGTACATATATATTTATGTATATGTATGTATACATAAATATATATGTGTTTATAGTTTTGCTTGTTGCTTTCCTTATTATGCTGTGAATTCCTTGAATACAGAGATTGTTTTTTGTACCCAACCTCTTAGCACAGTGCCTGGCACATAGAAAATGCTTAATAAATATTGATTTATTGATTGGGGAGGCCATATATGTTGAACTTATTTCTGTTACTTTGTGTTTTAAATATTTCATTGGAATTATTTCATTATTTCTTCTTGTTGTTCTTGTCCTTGTTCTTCTTCTTGCTTTTATTCTTCTTCTTATTGTTATTTAGGTCTTGATTTTTTGTTTGTTTGTTTGTTTGTAGATTAACATTGTAAATGGCCTGAAAAGTGGTTCAAACCTCATTTTTTGCTACATTTCTATAAAGATTTTCAAGTAGTTTTTTATTTAAATCTGAAATAGTGAGTCCTTGTCTGAGTATTTGTGGTCTTTGGGTTTAGCAGACATTATGCTACCATATTTGTTTTTGTATGCTATGTACCTAATCTTTCCCACTCTTTTAAGAAAAGAAAAACTTAGTACTAAATCATTACAAAATTATTCCTTTGCAATACTTTGAGATAGGATCCCAATTTGCTCCCTTCATTTCCCTTTTAAAAATATTTTTTATTCTACAAATTCCTATAAATTTATGCCTGACTCTAAATTTCATTATATTATTCTAGATCTATAAAATATCCATTTTATACTTTTATTGGTATGATGCTGAATAAGGAAATTTATTCAGGTAATGGTCATTTTAATTATACTGATGCTATCCATCAACACAGAATATTCCTCCACACAGGCGTTGTTTAGATTATTTATTTGAACTCCAATTGTGTGAAAATTTCTTTCTTTAGAGGCAATCTAGTAAATATAATTTATTATATTTTGATTAGTAAATGATAGATTTAATATTTTTATTTTTTAAATATTTTGAGAGATATTTATACCCCAATCAATCATAAATTTTGTAAAAGTTGCATGTCTGTCTAAGAATTGGGTAAAATGCTTTTTTATCTTGTAAGAAATAAAATGGAATCCTAAAGGATAGATTTTAAAATATTAGGGTTTTAAAAGATTTAGTAATAGCCATTAGAAAAATGAAACCACGTGCTTGTTAAGAGTCAGTTTAAAATACAAGGGCCCTGTTACCTCTTCCTCCTATCTTGGCTCCTCTCCAAGTCACCAAAGAGACCAAGGGAGGAATTATGGCCAAATATAAAACAATAACGTGATCACGTAAATGTGTAGGTGTAGGAGAGATTAAAGGGGATTTTGGGAAAACTAAGAATTTATGGGGGATGAAGTCCAAGGTTTAAAATCTCCATTTATACATACCCCCCTGTGATCCTTTGGGACACTAGTCTCCCCAATGGATCATAAAAATATAATCAACATATAAATTGCAAAAATTTGTAGATAAAAGGAAAATAGAACAAAAGCAATGATTGTTACATTAACAAAAAGCCAATATGGGGGCACTCCCCTTTGGCATAAAAGTATACATTCAAAGCAAATGCTTTCAACTCCCCATAGTTCAATCAAATGTACCCCAAAGTTCATTCTGGATCTTCTTGATGCAGTCATTGTAGGTTCTTCAGGCATCTTCATGGTTCCTTCTCCAAACAGGTTCATTGTCTGGATTCTGGGGAGATGGCAAATTTCTTATCCTGAAATTATTCTCAAAAGAATTTAAACTTTACCTTATAGATTACAATACAGACATTCTGATTATAAAACATACATACCCCCCTGAGGAGAATTAAGAACACATTTTCCCCTGAAAAGTGTTAAGGCCAAAACCCAGATCAGCTAAGGATACATGGCTGAGTTATGGGGTTGTGTGAATCAATTGGCAAAAGAAATTTTAAAAAGTTTAAAAAATCCAAATTTAAAAAAAAAATAACTTGTGAATGAAATGTAAAATATCAAAGTCATATGTGCAAAAATGTAGGAAAAAAATAAACTTATAAAAGGTCCTTGAATCAAGGTCCAATTAAAGTGATTTAAGCAATTGTGCAATTACCCATTCAGTAGCCATGACTACAGAAAGTTGCCACACTTATGAGAGAAAGAAAAGAGCCAAAAATTGTTTTTTTGTGAAAAGGGAAGTGTCGTTCCCTAGTCTGATTTCCCTTGACTCTCAGGGATAGGGTGAGCCAGAGTGATGGCCAATCTTTTGTACTTGCGTAGGCTGAAGCTCAGGGAAGTCTGGCTTCTAACATATGTCATAAAAGCTGCAACCCCAAACCCCAAACACTAGTTTCAAGTCCTTCAGTATTGGCATGAGAAAGTTCTGTTAGTTCTACCTGGATTGGTATGGTCTTTTTTGACCTTGTGCTCCATGGAACTATTCGGTTTCTCATCAATCCCAATGGGACTGATGGGTCTCCTTGAGCTTGTGGCTCTTTTGTTCCCTTCTCCTGGAATCAGACAGAATCATTAATCACAGTCTTTTAACATTTATAAATAATGTTGATAATGTTGGCAGGTTTCCATAGTCTAAAGCTTTTGGATTTGCATTAATATTGTAGTAAATATATTTTAAACTTATATTACTGAAGAAAAAAGAAGATTAATATTGATTATATGTGCTTTAAGTACAAGAAATAAAAAAAAGGAAAAAATCAAATATTCTATTAGAAAAGTAAAAGGCAATAGCAAAATATAAATTCAGGAATTCAATGTGTTCCCGAAAATGGTGTCCACTTTTCTATGGTCTATTATCTCTAATGCTTGTGATATTTAAAAAAAAAAAAACAACTATGTACTTATGAATACTGTCACATGTTCTACAGATGTAGCAAAACTTTCAACCTTCACTGAGGTATTTTTAACAAAGTCTTTTACTGCCAGCATTCCAAAATGTGGCAGAGGAGCCTAGAAAACACACACACACACACACACACACACACACACACACACACACACACACACCTCTGTATTATTGATGAAAACCCTTTTTTGGGTTTAAAATTTCACCAGGAATTTTGATCATTCTGGTAGAGAAGTAGAAAAAAAAAAGCTGAAGGGTTAAAAAAAATATGCAGAAAGGTATTTAGGTTTCCTATGATGCTCTCTCTTGGGAGCCATCCAGGGGTGCCATGCCCTATTAACTTCTTCCCAGCTCCTCTGGTATGAGACTGTTATATGTCTCATCCATTACATTTTATAAATGCAGAGGTGTGGAATATATAATAATCACGACAGCCACTAAATGAATCCTTACCTCTTGTTACAAAGAACTCAGAGGCAGGCGAATGATCAGAGGTACGATGCTACTAAATATCTAAAAATTGCTTCTGAAAGCCCTTTAAAATCAATTTAAATTATTAGGTCATTAAATTCTCCAAAGGTTGTATATAGATTGTAACCAGGTTGATAGGGTCCAACCATCATCATCTATGTGAAAATTAATAAACAAAATTAAATCTAAAACAAATAGTCAGTAAATGTAATATATGCGATAGGATTGGCAGTGTATTCCAGAGTCCCTTTCTTCAATTCCAATAGCTATCTTTCAAAGATTTGTTCACTATTATGGAGGGGAAACAAAACTAAAAAGAATTAATCATTAATAAAACAATGGAGTCTGAAAAGATTTAAAAAGTCACCTCCAGAATCATTAAATTTCCTTCCTCCTCCCAGTATCATCATCCATCTAGATTTTCTTTGGTCACACCTCTGCGGTTCCCCATACCCGCACTGAGTATTATGTGGACAAACCCCGTATTGGATGTGTTGCAGATTATTCAGACTGTTTGTCAATCTTCTCTTAAAGAGAGATAGATGGATGGCCACATATCCTGCTATCATAAGCATACCTAGGAAGAGTGTTAAGTATATCTACTGTGGTATATTCTCTGGGATTATGAGCCAATTCAAATACCAAAGAAACAATGCTGTTCCAGCTTTGGAAATGCTATCAAAAATCACTTTGGTTTTCTTATCATGTTTAAATTTAATTATTAAATTGCTTGTAATTCTGGTTTTGGTCAGTAGATGGCACTGCTGGCCATGTTTTCCCTTGGCTAAGCCTTTAAGGTCAAGGTGTGAGAATTTACAGGTAAGGGTGTGGTCCCTTTAAGTACTTCACATTTTTAAGTATGTCACACCTCAAGATTAAATTAACTTTTGGGTGGAGGGCAGGCTAGGAACCTTTTGTCTGAGGCTAAGTATAGGATTAAGTAGCTGCTAAGGGTAAAAATGTCAGCTTTAAAAAAATCACTCTAATAACAAAACTGAGTTAAGCTCAATGACTTTTCTCCAGTTTTTTTACAGAGATATTTTTTTTTTACAAGATGAGATTGTTTGGGGCACAGAGCAGGTATGCTTTCCCTCTGAGAGGGATTAAAAGCATATCTCTATGGGTAGCTCTCACAGTTAATTAAGAAATAAAGCAGTTTGTTTGTTGCTGGTAAGGCACACCAGCCAGCTTACAACTAAGGCAGCTAAAAGATAGAATCCTTCACAAAATCTGAGGGTCAGCTAATTAGAAACTATTCCCTAGGTGAGGCCTATACAGCTAGTTAAGAAACAAAGCAGCTGTTGCTAGTGCTGAGTACTGCTGGCAAAGTACCTAGAAGATAGGATCCTCTCTCCAGAGTGGGAGAGTTTTGGGAACCAGTTTCCCAGGTGGGGCTTTAAGACCCTGCAGCTAAAATTTAAACAGTTGTGTGCTATTTATTTTAAGGTAAAATGGGAAAAAAATTGAACTTACCTCTTCAGCTGTGTTGAGTTGAGGCTTATAGAGGTAAAAGAGAGTCAAGAAGGTATAAGAATATTGAGGGTAGTAGGCACAATCTTCCAGTTGCCAAATGTAAGGAGGAAAAGAAGGGTTTGGGTTGAATATATTAAAAAGTTAGGTCACCAGGGAATTGAATAATTATCAATCCCCAATTAAAGAATAACCTCAAATCAAAATGACTTTTATGGAAGTTTATTTACAAATGAGAAGAGAGAGAGAAATTAAGAAATTTAGGATAAGGTAAGATAATTAACCTAACAAACTAAATAATTCACTTAGTTCCCAGGTTTAACCCAAGCAGATCTAACTAGTCCTCAACTGAAAAAGGGGCAAGCCTTGCCAGAAGGCCCCAGAGGCATATGAAGCAAAAGCTTCAGTCACAAAGTCTCTTTTGGAAGGGAAGTTCCTTAAGAGAAGTTCAGGAAGATTCAGTCTTTATAAGCAACTGATTGAACTTAAGGGGACTGAACACAATTATTTTGAATTATAAACTCTTATGCCAAAGGGGATTGCCCCCTAATTGGCTTCTTGTCAACACACCTAGCAAAACACTGGTTTTGCTCTCTCTCTTTCTATCTCTTCTACTTACCTCTTATCTCTAACTATTGTAGTTAGAAGATTTTTAGGGGTACAAGATTACAGAGATCCTGCTCTATAACCAGAGACTAATCTGAGTGGCCTAAGATGGTCTTCGGACTCAAAGAATGAAACAGATTGGAAGCACGGCCTGTTAGCTCATAGTACTCTGAGATATACTGGAGCCCCCACTTTATTATAAAGGAAATTAAAGATCCCCTTCCCCCAAAAGCCCAAGAAAGTTTCCCACAGTTACAGAGAGCCATATTTTTAGTATAATCAAAACAAAAGCCTTAGAAGCCTCCAGGTGTAGATAAAAAAACCTATGCTAAACTATCAACTATATGTGTTATCTTTAAGTGGAGCCTGGTACATCTCTTTAGGCCAGAAAGCCCCTGCAGTTCTCAGCCTTGATGGTATTAAACAATTTTTGTGAGCCTCATTATTTTACTTTAATTCTGGGCAAAATGCCCAGCCAAGGGTTCAACCTTGGCCGTACCAGCCATCTTTGTTCTCGGTCAAAGGGGAACGGAGTTAGCCCCCCTCCTGCTGGAGTGCTGAGAGCCCAAAGCTTTTTCAATAAGTCTATAATGCGTTTTGAAGGATGGTGAGAATTATGAAAGGAATCAAAAGAGGAATCTCAGATTTCTATCTTAGATATCCCACTCCATTTTCTCGACCCAAAAGGGAGAAAAACCAATACACGGCTCTGCTGGTCTGTATTGATCTTTTGAAGGGGTCCAGATAAAAATATCTACTTGAGATTCTAATTTCTCTTCATAGCTCCCAACATATCCCCCTTCTCTTCAAAATAACAAGATTTATTAGACAAGAAAACTTTGAATAATGAAATAAGTTAAAATTGGTTATAATCATCAGTTATAGTTGGATCTGATATGAATTACAGATCAAATTGTTTCTTTATGGCTCTTTACACAAGATGATTATGTCAAATGATTAATTGGGGAGACCAGTGTCCCAAATGATCACAGGGGGGATTGTGATGAGATTAAACCTACCCTGCCCATCTTTAGATTTAATCACCAAAGGTGAAAACATCTCTACTTAATTCACAAGGAGGTCTGTAACCCATGTGTGCTAGAGAGTGACAAATTAGAATCTACTGACTGCCTCCTGGGCAGTCCTAAGAAAAGCACCTGTTGTGATTGGACATGTAAACTAAAAGGAAGGCACAGGAAGTGACACAAAAGAGGCCCCTTCAAAAAGAGAGTTCAGTGAGCTGAGCATTCTTCTGGTTTGTGAATGGGACCTGAAGAAGAGCTTCTGGTTCTTGCCTGGACATGGAGGAGCTCTAGACCTGGGACCCTGAGACCTTGGTGAGACTGCTCTTAAATCTCTCACTTTTAGAACTACATGTGGTGAGTGAAGAAGACTGACTCCTTTAACCTCTCAGGAGGTACTAAGCCTCTGGGAGGCTCCCTTGATTGGGAGAAGCCCTTGTGGCTAAAACCCTTGTTAATTGACTTTTAGGCTCTGGCTGGGCCTCTGGACCCCTGCAGGAGTAAAGCCCAGATTTGAATACAAATCTAGTTGTTAGATCTCTTATAGTCTCCATCTAATATTTTCTAGAGATCTCTTGTCTTTTTTTTCCTAAAGTTTTATTGAGTTCCTTGAAATTTTTCTTGTTTATATTTTGACTTTTTTTGTCTAATTCTGAAAGGGACTTCTTAAAGTGCCCCACAATTATGGTTTTACTATCTTTTCTCCCTCCAATTCAATTAACTTTTCCTTTACATATGTAGATCTTATGTTATCAGATGGATACATATTAAGAGTTGATATTCTTCTTTCTTTTTATGGGTGTATTCATCTCATTCACACTCATAGTTGTGATGGTTAATTGTGTTGTTTCTTCTATTTTGTCCTCTTGTATAATTTTTGCTCTCTTTGTGCATTCTCTTTTTTTTTTAACCCTTGTACTTTGGTGTATTGTCTCATAGGTGGCAGAGTGGTAAGGGTGGGCAATGGGGGTCAAGTGACTTGCCCAGGGTCACACAGCTGGGAAGTGGCTGAGGCCGGGTTTGAACCTAGGACCTCCTGTCTCTAGGCCTGACTCTCACTCCACTGAGCTACCCAGCTGCCCCTTTGTGCATTCTCTTTTAAAAAAAAAATAAGAAGGTCAAAGCAAGGAAGTTTCCTTGGTACTTGTGTTCTTATAATTGAACCAACCTTTAACTTCCCTTACCCCTAACCTAAGTTCTTACTATACTTTCCTTTCCTCTTAGTTCCTCCTTCATGTTTGTACCTTCAATATACAAACCTTATTATTTCTACTGTTCTCTTATCTCTCCTGCCTTTCTTTTAGACTCCTTTCTACCTCTCCTTTTACTATCTCCTACTTCCCTTTTTATTTTAATATATATTTATATCTAAATCATTTTGCTGTGTGAATGTCCTTATATGTGCATGTGTATAATTATCTTCAAGCTTCCCTTATTTGCTTTAGAAGAAAGTGAGCTTCACATGATATCCATTCTCCTCACTTTTTTCTTCATGATTATAAACCTTTCATCTTATACATTTTTTTACATGTTTTAGGGCAAGGTTACCATGGTTAAAATTGTTGGTTCTTGTGGAGATGACTCACAGTGGTACTTGTAACTGAAAATGACAAATGGCAGAGAACAGAAATAAATATTCCCCAAACTTATTTCTCAGAGCTGTGTTAAAAGAGGAGAGCAAAGGAAGGAATGAACACTTTCTCCTCTCCTTTCTGCAATGGGTGAGCTTTGATCTTTTCCCTTTGAACAGGAATTAACATGTATCTTAAAGAGCAACTCTATTCTGCCAGTTTTAAGACAAGGTAGCCATTTAAAGAAGACAGCTTATCAAAGGAGACTATCCCCTCCCATGTGGTAGGAGATACAGAGCACTTCTGTATTAGACAATCTTGTCATGCTCTAAAGGTCGTATTACATATATGTTGTAATGATTTCTCTCCCACTTTCTTCCTTTTTTCCCCAGTGTATTCCCTAGTCCTTCACATTTTTGTATTCTCCAAAGATTATGTAAATACAAAAAAACTATTTGTAGGTACTCTATCATTTTTAATTTTTCCTCTGACTTAAAAATATTAGAGTTCTGAGAAGACTCTTATTTCTAATTCCTCTGTTAATGTATAAACAATTTATTCTCTTTCAGTTAAAATATATTTACTTTTCAGTTTCTTTTGGAAACTAAATTTTAAGTTCAAAAAATTATATTTATCAAAAATGCTTAGGAATCATTTATTGCATTAAATATTCACCCTCACTCCCACTCACTTCCTGGAGAATTATACTTAGTTTTGTTGGATAGGTTATTCTTGATTATAATATTTTTATCTCTTGCCTTTTGGAAAGTCATACAGTGTAGTACTCTCCTGGATAGTAGCAACTTCTAAGTCTTCTATGATACTTGCTGAGATAATCTTCGTACTTGAACTTCTTTTTGGCTGCTTAAAGGATTTTTTTTCCCTTTGAGTAGGAAGTTCTGTATTTTGCTCATGATGTTACTAAGAGTTTCCATTTTGAGGATTTCTTTCAGGTGGTGACTGAATTCTTTCTAATTTCATTTTGTGCTCTAGTCTTAAGAGTTCTGGAAAGATTTTATTTATAATTTCTTCAAATGTGATGTTTAGACTGTTCTCAAATCATACTTTTTAGATAAGCCATTTACATTTAAAAACAAAAGATAATCTTCCTTTAACCCTTTTCACCCCAGAGTAGTTTTTAAAAAAATTGAATATTTCTTACATTTCTTTCTGTTTTTCTTTTCAATCTTTGGTTTTAAATATTTTTTGTCTTACTTAGTAATTTTGTTTCATTCTTTCTATTTTCCAAGATCTGCAGTGATTGGATGAAGTTTTCAAACATCTGTTTTAAGGGGTCAATTGTCCTTGCCATTCCTTCCTATTTAGCATTTACTTCAGGTATTTCTGTAACCCATGTGGCCAGGACATTTCACTTCAATTTTGTAAAGCTTTATTTGCTTTGTTTTGGTGTCATGAGCATCCTTAAAGGTCATCTTTTTTCTGGGGAAGGAAAAGATTTAGTAGGGAGAGAGAAAACATGGATTACAAAATAGTAAAAAAAATTAATATTGAAAAATTGTATTGACATGTAATCTGGAAAAAATTTATTTAATTAAAAAAAAAGGTTTTCTCTTTCTGGGCCCCTGCCAAACCAAGTTATTTTAATCATGGTGTTTAAGGTTTTCCTTGGTTCGCTCAACTGAATAACTTTAGTCTATGCAATGGCTATACTTAGGTCAGATTTTCAAACAAATAGAATGAATAGGTCCAGCCCAATGTCTTCCCTCAGTGACCTCTGGGCTGCTTTGATGTTGAACCCTACTTGGGATTCTCTTTTGCCACATCACTGTAGGACTTCCCATAGTTTGTATCTAGAATCCTTCACCTTTAGCACTGGGCATGAGGGTGACTCATTTGCTGGGCTCCTGCAGCAGGCTTTTGATTAGGTTTTCTCAATATCTTTTCTTTTATCACTGGTGCCTTGGCTGTTGGCAACTTGGAACTCCTTGCTTTTTATTCCTCCCATGCTGAGCTCTTGTAGCCATGGGTTCAGACTTCAAGAACTGCCTGGGCTTGGGGCTACTGCTGGGTTCAGGATACTAGTGTCAAGAGTAATGTCCAAAAGACTGCTTGTAATCCACTTTCTGCCTAATTTCACTTTGTCCTTTAGTTGATTTTTGACATGTGTGAGGACATTTATAAGTGATTCTTCTCATTTCTTTTTCATTAATATGTCTTAAAACCTTTCTTAATGTGTTGGGGGTTTTGAACTTTTTATATATTTGCACTTACCATATTCTCACAATCCCCAAGAATGTATTAAAACCTGTTTAAAGCTTTGACTAATGAACACCTAGAAAAGAAATAATCACAAAGAGCCAGTGTGGCTTCTTTAAGAACCAGACATACCAGACTAATCACATTTTCTTTTTTTTTGATAAGGGAAAAGGATCTTAGATTTAAAATTGGAAGAGATCTCAGAAAATATAAAATCCTATCTCTTAATTTTTTTTTTATTTGTTGTTCAGTTGTGACTGACTCTTCATGATTCCATTTGGGACTTTCTAGGCAAAGATACAGGTGATTTACCATTTCCTTCTCTGGCTCACTTTATAGATAAGGAACCGAACCGGAGGCAAAAAAGTTAAGTGACTTGCCCAGGGTCATATAGCTAGTAAGTAGCTGAGGTCAAACTTGAACTTGGGAAGATGAGTCTTCCAGACTCCTGTTCTGACCCTCTATCCTCTGTGCCACATAGTTTCCCCTCATTTAACAGAGGAGGAAACTGAGGTAGAGTGATACCAAGAGTCACACAGTGAGGGTCTTAGGCAGATTTTAAATGAGACCTACTTTTTGCCAAGTCCTGCATGCTGTTCACTATTCACACTGCCTCTCATGCTACTATATAGCAAGCATTTGGAGATAAATTTTTGAAGAACAGAGAAAAGCCTGCCAATTCCTAACTGTGTGAGCTTCTGGGAAATATATTTTCAGACAAGACTGTTTCCTCTCTCTCAAGAAGAGTTTATCATGACATCTATGCCAGAGGAGAAGATGATTAGGGGTTAAACAGTCTCCAAAGGGAAGGGAGAGAGTAGAATAAGGGTTATAGAGAAAGAACAAACAAAGAGTGGCTTTGATGACTGGTGTATGAAAGGCTGGGATGACGGCGTTGAACTCCCTCTGGCTCTTTGAGAAATCCCAGGTCTATAGTGATTTTATTTTTTGTCTCCTTTTACTTTCTCCCACTGACAGAGTATATACAAAAACCCTTCGCTTTACTTTTCTTTAATATGCTTACTATTTCGGTTTAATTAAAAGGTTAATGTGTTATTCTGATAATTTTGTTTAATTTTGGTTATGTGTTTCACTATTAGTGAGCATTGCAAAAAAAGAGGAAAAGTTATGCTATGCTGAGATGGAATAAATATCAAATCGGATGACAGAATTAAAAAATCTGGGTTTTTAATGCCATTTAAGAAGGGAAAGTGTACATTGAGTTCAAAAAGTCAGCTTCATGAGTTAAAAAAGCTGGCGTGACTAGAAACACGGTAAGTATGGAATATATCTCACAGTTTTAGGGAAATGCAAAATTAGTATACCAATTATATTACATAGCAGCTAATGAAAACTGATGCCATATCAGTTTTCACGAAGGAAAGCATAGTGCCCTATGATTTGTTATGATGAAAATATTCTGGCAACCACATCGTGACTTTATAATTATTATTAAACAACAAAAATCAGGCCAGAGAGAAATTGAAAAGCCAGAGTCACACATGATTGGCTGGCTTCTCCAGCCACCTCCTCTGCCAGCCGGCTAAGGGAGCCCGGAGCCAGACCATATGCCCTCCTGAGTCCCTGCTTCCAAGAAAAAGCCAGCTTCCTGTCCCCTCTGCCTATTTAGGCTCTTTGTGATAGCCCTTTCCCGAGCCTCTCAGAGTGGAGGACTCCATCTGTACCAGAGGACGGTCTCAAGAGTCATTTCTCAAGAGTATTATGTGGCTACTCAGCTTGCCCTTAAACCCATCGTCTTTAAGAAAGATCTCAGCAAAGAGAAGGAGGAATACATCCAATTTGATAGCCTAGGAAAGGAATCGTTTGATCTCCACTTCAGGACTTCATGACTCCAGGCCCAAAGCTCTTACCCATTAAGCCACAGCTGGCCCTCCCTGGAGGAGAGTTAAATTCACTGACCTCTTCCCTGACCAGGTTACAATTGGTGTGTAGTTTTTTAGTTCTAGGCATCATATTTAGGCATTATAATAATAATAATAATAATAATAATATATATATATATCCATCCATATAGTGCTATAAGCATTCTAAGGCATTTTATAAACATTGTATCACATATCCTCATATAACTTACTTATTGCAAAAAAGGGATGGTTATTTTTTAAATTAATTTTTTTAATTAAAAAAATTCATTTCTTTTCTTCCCTCATTCTCCACCTGTGCTAAAAAAAAAATAGATAAAAACATGCCCTGTAAGGATAGAATTTTCTGCAGAGGAGATGCAACCAAAGGGAGGAAACAGTTCCTGACAGTTGAGACCAGCAGAGGATTCTGGGAATTTCTCCCAGGAGGAGGGAGAAGATGGGTCTTAGGGCTGAGGGCTGTGAGGAGTGAGGAGGCAGAAAACCCAGCTCTGATTGATCCGGAAGCCTTCCTGAGGATCTTTCTCTTGGAAATGGAAACCCTGATTTCCTGATCACAGCCATTTCAACACAACTCATCCTTCTAGACTACAACCATCTTGTCAACTAAGATTTTGGACTCCATTAAGAGCAATCTCTTAGATTCCCTCACTCATTACCTGTCCTTGCTGAGAGACCTTTTTAAGTCAAACAATTTTGACTGAATTTATTATTACTACATTTTATAGGAAAGGACAGAAATAGAAGGGAGAAGGAGAAGGGGAAGGGGAGGAGAAGCTTAGGAGTTGGAATTGCCTAGGTTTCTGCCTAAGCTATGGATCCCATAAGAAATTAGTGAAGAAGACACCCCCAAAATCCCTCTACCCTTCACCCTTTTCCTCATTCCCTGAATTGTGAATAATAAAAGCCATTTAGCATCCAGATAGTGTTCTTGAGTGCTTGAGCAACAACAAGGAAGAGGGAAACCACAGTTTGGACTGGCAGCCTCCATCTTCGAGCCAGACTACCTACTGTGCTATTAACCAACCTGGGAGGGGGCGTTTGAGTGAACCCCATCCTTATTCAAGATCAGATTGGGGTACCACCTTCCTCCTCTTGTAGGGAAGATTTGCCCCAACTCTTGAGGGGCATCATGACTTTGGGGTTGTCCAGTTTGGGGGTGACACTTCCTTAAAGTCTCCCAGTGTGTAATTGGCCTCAGGGGAGTGGTGAGGAAAGAGTCACCACACAGACTCTCTCTCTCTCTCTCTCTCTCTCTCTCTCTCTCTCTCTCTCTCTCTGTTTATCTTTCTCTCTCTCTCTCTTTCTCTTCCCTTCTCTTCTACCAACATCCATTATTGACCCCCCTTTTATTATTACACCCTCCATAGCTTATATCAATAGTTAAAATAAATTTCCACATTGAGCATGTCCCAAAATCTCTCATACAGTATCTTTTTTTTTAGGAGATAGGCAAGACTCTTCATCATGGGAACTCAATAGTTATTATTTACTTTAATTAACAGGTGAAGAAATTTTGCATCAGAGGACTTAATCAAATTGCAGATCTACAAGGTATCAGAAACATTTTTTGAACCTAGATCTTGACTTAGATAAATAATTCAGCCTCTAGAATAAAGAAAACTGCCTCAGTCAATCAACAAATATTTATAAATAAATACAATGTGTTAAGCACTGATAGGTATTAAGGAGGCTAAGTAAAAATGAAAGTATCTCACCTCAAGGATCTTACATTTTATCAGTGAAAACAATGTGCTCATATGTAAGTATGTGAAAGACTTCTTTGTGGGAAATACCACTACGACTGGGAGAATCAATTTATTAGTCAATAAACATGTATTAAGCACCTTCTAGGCACAGTGCTAAGAACTAGAAATAGGGGAAATTGTATGTAGAAAGTGCAATGAGCTTAGTTTTGATGGAAACTGGGGCTTCTAGGATAGTAAAGAGCCTACATAGAATTATGATTGGAAATAAATGGGAATATTTAACCAAGAGAACATGGGGAGTTGAAACATTTCTCTGAAATGACTCCTTCTTTCCTCTGACACTGTCACCTTCCCAGTATATCTACACATTAACTCATTACTAGACTACAGAAATAGCCTTTTAATTGATCTCCCTACCTCAAATTTCTCTGCTCAGTTTTGAAACTAATCTTCCTAAAGTACAGTTCTAACTATATCTCTCTCATCTCTACCATTAATAAATTTCAGGGCCTCCTTTTCATCTTCAGAATCAAATATAAAATTCTTTGCTTGGAGATCACAGTCCTTTGTAACCTTGTCTGCTACTAACCTTCCAAGATTTCCCATTCCTTATTCCTCTCCAGGTATTCTAGAGAGAGTAACTAACACTAACCTTGCTGTTCCTTGAATAAGATTTTGTATTTTCTGAATCAGGGAATTTTCACTGACTGTACTTGAAGCCAGAAATTCTCTCCCTTTTCCTCTTTGTCTATTAGCTTCTATCAAGTCTTAGTTAAAATCCCACCTTCTACAAATAGCCTTTCCTGACCCAACCACCCCCTAACTAGTACTTTCCCTTTATTGATTATCTCCAATTTAGCCTGTTTTTATCCTACTCTTACATAGTTATTGCCATACTGTATTCCTCCATTAGGACTCCTAGAGAACGGGAGTTGTCTTTGTGTGTTTTGCCTTTCCCCAGCACTTTTCACGATGTCTGACAAATAATGACCATTTAATAAATGCTTGTTAACTAAATGGCTCAGGGGGGCATGAGAGCTATCTTTAAGTATTTGAATGCCTGACCTGTAAGAGACATTAGATTTCTCCTGGCAGCACTTAGAGCAGCGAGTAAAAACTACAGAGAAGTAAATTTTGACCTGCTTTAAGGAAAAGCTATGTAACGACTTGAGTTATTCAGTCAAATGTACTGTCTCAAGAGATAGTGAGTTTCTCCTCGCTAGATGTTTTCATGTAGAGAACTGATGAACAATGTCTGGTATTTTGTATTTCCTAAGCTGGGTTGGACTAGATGTCAATAAAAACAGACACCTCATGATTCTGTGATCTTTCCCAAAGATCCCAAAAGAGGATTTCATAGTACACATGATGGTTTTATTCCCTAGTCAGACTCCTTCATGGAAGCAGAGGAAATGAAGGCTCTGGAGGCAAAGATTTTTTTGGCAGTTTATTTGAAGTCAGTACGAAATTGGAAAGAAACTAATTCTACTCCCTGCAAAGAGTAATTTATGAACAGTCTAATCACAGCTGAAAACAAATCTGAGAGTATAAAAGCCCTACCCTCCTAGTCTCCTCCCCCCTAGTAGATGTTGTAACCATGTTTTCTGAAAAAAATTAAAAAAAAAAGAAATTGGGGCACAAGGTCTTGAAAAGGATCTTCAACCTTTGCAGTGTATAGATGAACCAGATTTATTTTAAATTGGGTTCATCTTAAGAATTTTTGTCATATATATGAATGAATATATCTCATGATATTTGCAACAGAGAAAAACCAGCAGGCAGAAGATAATGTAGAAAAAACATATAGTAGAAGAGAGCAAGACCTAGGCAAAAGTATTAAAATGTATGTTCTGCTGTAACTCAAAGTATAGCAGGAAAAACTCCATGAAACTAAGGAGAAAAGAGAGCCTACGGTCTACAGAACTATTGAAAAAGTTTTTGGAAGCAACTTGGAAATTTCTAAATCTTAAAATTTTCCTTCTAACTTTAGCTCTTGGTTTGTAAGATTGCAAATAGCTCCTGGGACAAGAGGTATAGTTACTCAATTGTTTTCTTTTTCTTCCTTCCTTCTTTCTTTCTCTTCACTGTGTTGTTAGCTTTTTCTTAAATTTTTATTTTGATATTGTTTTCTTTTGTGGGAAAAAAAAAAGGTGTTAAGTCCCTCGAAAAATAAATTAGAAAATGTACTTGCTTCCTTCCTTGAAGAGGTGGGAAAATTATGGGTACAAAACATTACATTTATTGTTAAGATTTGCTTGATGTGTTGGCCATAATTTTAGTGTTCGGTAGGTATTCAGACTGGAAAAATACACTGAATCTCCAAGAGTTTGAAAGCAAAGATTTAATACATACAACTCAGTAGGGTAAAATGCATGAACCCTCCTGTGCCCAATTCATATCCAGTGGGCAAGCAATAGTACTTTACGAAGAAGCATAATTGGATGAGTATACTCTGGCTAAAATATACATACATACACGTATGTATGTATGTAATTGCCAAGGGAAGAGTGTCCTCAGACTATACATATATAATTTTAGTTGCACCACAGCAATCCAGACAAATAGGAAAGTTACAACACACTGGGGATTGCTCTACCATATGCAAACATGCTTTATAAGCTGGGAAGGAAAGTGGCAGGACAGATCCTGACCCATGACTATTTATATGTTGAAATGCTTTGCACTTCTCTCTTTTTTATTCCTTATTACAAGAGATAATTCAGTGCATAGGGGAGAAGTAGGTATATATTTTAAAATGATGGTGGCACAAAACAAGATATTAAAATCTTTTAAATGTGAGAAAAAAGACATTTTTATGTCAGAATTGAAATCCAAAATTAATTTCGGTCATTGTTTTGTACTCCATCTCCTCAGGGAGAGATTCCTCTTACTAAAATACATGTGCCATATGGTTTGAAATAATCAACTTGATGCTCTGGGTTTACATTGGATGAACAATTTGAGGTCAGAAAGTTGGCTACAGAGTAAGAGGTGGTTGGTCGTATTGGCATTTGTACTGGCTTTGCTGATATGGCTGCTGTTTTAAGAACTGGAGGTACTAGTCAGTTCTCCAGGGTTTAGTTCAAGTAAGTATGTTGTCTTTGACAAGTCCTCTGCAATGAAGCAGGAGTTTTGACTAAAATAGTCCCTGGAGTCATAAGGAGGCAACAGGTTCCCAAGCACTAAGGTAATGTCTCATATCCCTCTCTTCTTCCCAAAGCTTATGAAATATTTTGTAGGCAAAAACCAATCCAGAAAGCAGATCAGTCAGATTCACTGTAGATACTAGCATAAAATTTCAAGGTGGTAGAGATTTTTCTCCCCTCTTTACAACCCAGTGGAATGTTTTATGGGGAATGTAATATTCCTACTTAAAACATTGTGAAACATCACTATGAAATTGTATTCAGTTGTCAAAATCTATTGTCACTGTTCAGTAAAGGTCATTAGAGAAGGGAATGCAGAATGTTTTATGTCTCTACAAACAGCTCTAAACTTCATACACACAAAAAATGCAACATCTACATGACAGCAAAATAGTGTTGTTTTTTTAAGAACAGTCAAATCAATCTAAAAATCAATTGAAGTAGTTCCTTGGTGTCTGTCGAATAAACAACAGGAAGAAGAATGCTATATTTTGCCCCACATTATTCTGACATCATATCAACTTTGTGATATATATGCTATATAAATTAGTAAAGCCATTGGAATTAGTAAAACATGTACTACTAATTAGAGATATTTTGCTTCATTAACTAAATATGTTTTTTCAATAAATCCTTGAATTATGTATGTATATATGTGCCTGTCACATTATTCACCATGGAATTTCATTCTCATGGTAACTGAGTCAATAGGACAGGAGTAAAGTTTTTCCACAATGCTGTGTCATTCTATAAAGATTGGAGAATTTAAAGCCAGAAGAGAACTTAGAGAACAATTGGTCATAAGGTAATAGGATCATTGTATAAACAGATTTAGATCTAGAAGTATATTATAGACTTTTATTCATTAGGAAACTGATGACTAGAACATTCAATAGACTTATCCAAATTCACACACGTACTGAGTGACAGATCCAGGTCATAATTTCAAATACTCTCACTTAAATATGGTATTTCTATCACCCCACTTATAAGGATAATTTCTTATTATACAAATCATCTTTATCAAACATTCCTAGAGAGCTTGGCTTGGATCAAGGAGGAGGGATTGTCTAAGCTCAAACATTTCCTCTTAAATACAAATTCTTTGTGGCTTCATGGGGCAGCTAGGTGGCACAGTGGACAAAGCACCTCTCAGGAAGACTCATCTTCATGAGTTCAAATTCAACATGAGACACTTATTAGCCATGTGACCCTAGGTCAGTCACTTAACCCAGTTTGTCCCCATTTCCTCATCTATAAAATGAACTGGGGTAGGAGATGAAAAAAACACTCCACCTTTGCCAAGGAAACCCCAAATAGGATCATGAAGAATCAGACATAGCTCAAATGACTGAACAACAACATGAGGCTCTAGTCAAGTCACATAATCTCTCATTGCCTTATAAAATTCTCCAAGACCATAACTGGCTGAAAATGTGCCTATCTGCATACATAGAAGGAGCTTCTTCAATAGAACTGTCCTCCACTAATAAAATCACAGTGATATAGAAAACCCCCTAGTGAAGAAATTTCTTCTAGCCATGTAGGTAACTACCTTCTCCCAAATGTAAAGTGTCAGCAGCCTAGAGCACTGGGATGCTAAGGGATTTGTGCAGTTTTATACAGTCAATATGTATAAAAAGGGAAACTTGAACCTAGGTGTTCCAGAATATAAAGTCATATCAGGTTTTTCTCTTTTCTCTTCTCTTCTCTTCTCTTCTCTTCTCTTCTCTGCTCTGCTCTGCTCTTCTCTTCTCTTCTCTTCTCTTCTCTTCTCTTCTCTTCTCTTCTCTTCTCTTCTCTTCTCTTCTCTTCTCTTCTCTTCTCTTCTCTTCTCTTCTCTTCTCTTCTCTTCTCTTCTCTTCTCTTCTCTTCTCTTCTCTTCTCTTCTCTTCTCTTCTCTTCTCTTCTCTTCTCTTCTCTTCTCTTCTCTTCTCTTCTCTTCTCTTCTCTTCTCTTCTCTTCTCTTCTCTTCTCTTCTCTTCTCTTCTCTTCTCTTCTCTTCTCTTCTCTTCTCTTCTCTTCTCTTCTCTTCTCTTCTCTTCTCTTCTCTTCTCTTCTCTTCTCTTCTCTTCTCTTCTCTTCTCTTCTCTTCTCTTCTCTTCTCTTCTCTTCTCTTCTCTTCTCTTCTCTTCTCTTCTCTTNCCCTCTCCCTCTCCCTCTCCCTCTCCCTCTTTTTCTCCTCTCCTCTCCTCTTCTTTCCCTCCTCTCCTCTCCTCTTCCTCTTTCTCTTTCTCTCTCTTCTCATTTCTTCTCTTCTCTTCTTTCACTCTTTTTCATATGCATACATATGAATATAAGAGAGAGACAGAGAGATGCAGAGAGACAAATGAGAAGAGAGACAGACAGGGAAACACACAAATAGAGTCAGAAATAGAGAGACAAAGAGACATACAGAGAAACAGAGATAGAGAGAGATGCAGAGTTGGATAGTGGACAGAGTTAGTTTAGATGGGAGAAAATCAGGATTCAGTTCCTGCCTTTAATACATACTGACTGTATGGCCCTTGCCAAGTCATTTAAATGCTAAGGCTTTTAGAAGTTTTCTAAGACTATAATCTTCAATGGATGGCACTCCTGATTGTGACCCAAATAAGACTAAATTCTAATTGGGAAATATTTAATAAATATTTAAAAATTAAAAAATAAAAATAAATATGTAATAAAATATACATAATATTAACATGATGTACTAGCTGTGTGACCCTGGGTAAGTTGCTTAACCTTGTTTGCCTTAGTTCCTCATTTGCGAAATTTAGCTGGAGAAGGAAGTGACAAATTATTCCCATCTCTTTGCCAAGAAAATTCCAAAATGGAGTCATAAAGAGTCAAGTAGGACTGAAATGACAGAACAACAAAAAACATGAATATGTGGTTTTCTGCGTTAATATGTGGCACTTAGGGATCCTTATATATGATGTAGTGATCCCCAATTTGACACCACACATTGCTCTAGACCAGTGATGGGCAAACTATGACCAGTGGGCCAGATGCAGCTCCCTGAAATGTTCTTTTTATCCAGCCATGCAATATTATTCCTAATCTTAGAGATACAATGAATAGGATATGATACGATGAAACTTCGAAAGAGTTGCCTTAGAAACAGACGGACAGTTAAGCATTTCCTTTCCTTTAGCCCCCTCTTTAAAAGTTTGCCCATCACTGCTCTAGGGGATGTGGTAATATTTCTCACAGTATACTGACAAACATTTGTGTTTGGTTCCAAAGTCATTTAATTTAACAAAATTCCCATTTCCTACTCAGATAATAGGCATTTATTAAGTGCCTACTATGTGGTAGAAACTGAGAGCTGACAGCTAAAAGCTGCTCTTAAGTTAACATTCTCTTGAACTTCCTTTTATTACAAAAATGTAGTCAGAAATCTATTATCTACTTCTTTGTAACATAATTTCTCCTCAAATATAACTTTTGTGCTTAGCCAAAGTCCTCTGCTATTGCATCTGTTGTTAAAAGATTCCAAAGGGGCCGCAGAAATAGAAATTAGGTCCAACATTTGCGAAATCTTCAGCAGAAGGTAATGAGAAAACTGCCCATTGGTGTCACTCTGTGTGTTTTAAGGGCAGGCAGTGTGAGACAGATGCTCTCGTAACAGCTGGAAAGACACTGTTAGCATGCCAGAGAGGCATGTTTTCATGTCATATTGCACGACTTTGAGAATCAGAGACCTTTAGTTTCATATATTTAGACATAAAAAGACATAGAAAAAGTGTAAATCTATGAAAGTAAATTTCAAACCTAGGCTGAATTCTAACTATTCTGAAAAGTAAATTTAATATGTCTTTTATTCATCAAAATGAAATCCCACACTTGACACAGTGGGCTTCAATATTTTTGTTGCTAAATTCAATTAGACATTGTACCAATTGAACATTATTCTACTTTCATGGTCAATGGTTTTGTCTCTAGTTGCTAATAGTCGAACCCCACATTATTTTATATTGTATTATATGTGAGGTAGGAGGCAAATAATATAGACATTATCATCAGAAAATATATTTTGTTAGAATTATAATCATCATTCTAATTTTCATCTATATTAATAATGCTCTAAGTTTGTGTAGCACTCAATATTTTTAAAAGACTTTAAAGTGTACTTATGCATATATGTACGTGTATTAGCATGTATATATTTGATCCTTATGAAAACTCAGTGATGTAGGAAGAAAAGTATTATCTTTATTTTAAGGAAACAGAACCTGAGGTTCTTTTATTGAGCTGGCTGAGAAAATATATATAATAAATGATAAATAATAAATATATTCATATGCACATTTCAGATCATAAGCCATATAAACTAGGAGACAAGTTTTATAAATCTCTATTAATTTTATCATTCTCAAACTTCATAATTTCCATCTATAATAAAATATTTTACATGTATATAGTTCTTTACAGCTTACAAATTGCATTTGTATATTCACTAAATAAATCATGAGAGTTAAACTGTGCAGTTGGCATTATGCAAACTTAAAAATAAGAAAAATGGATGTTCCACTACTTTATACACTTATAGAAAAATAAAAAGGACAAACAGTTCTTATTTACAATTAAATTACATTTTATTTGTGGAAAACATGTAAATATACTGATTAAAATATACTTGTATATTTTATATTTATATATAATGCAATTACATATATATACATATACATATACATATATATATATATACATATATATATATATATGGGTTGCAGCATATATTTCTCATAAGAGACTTTACAAATTCAAGCAGTCACTTTGGTTCAAATATGGAGTGTCCTAGAGAGTACCTGGAAAAGATCAGCAACAGACTGAGAAAGAATTTAGAAGCTCAAAAGAAGAAATTGTATTTTATTCCAGAGGCAATAGGGAGCTTTTAGAATTTCTTGAGCTGGGCAATGACGTGATTACTTTAGAGACATAAAAGTGGCAGCTGCGTGTGGAGGATGAATTGGAGGTTGAAGATTGTGATATGTTCAAGAGAAATAGGGAAGGGGAGAGTTTAGAAGGAAGTTAATAAATTTTTATATGATGAGCTTATGGGACATATAATTTCAAACATCTGATAGGTAAATGGTGGTAAGGAGAGAAAAGTTCCAGGGAGAGAGAACTGAAATTAAATCTATAGATAAAGGAGTTAAATATATGAGGATGATGCTTTAATCCTGTTGAGCCAATAATCAAGATAGCATAGAGAGGAAAGAGGACCCAGGAGAAACCACTCATCCATAGGGATAGGAAGGATGATCCTGAAAAGAAGAATTAAAAGAAACATTAAGACAAGGGGGAAAGCATTGTCAGGAAAACCCCAGGAAGAGATTTTCATCTTCCTGAAACCTCCTGGGGAAGGATTAGAAAACATCAAGGAAAAATAAATGGAAAGGGCAAGATATAACACAGGAATTGAATTGAATTGGAGAGAAAATGGACTAGAACAAAGTTGATTTAGAAAACTCTACTTCTGCTTCTAAGCCCTGATGTCCTTCCTCCTCAGTTAGTGATGAGTCATCTCAAAGGAGAAACACATCAGGAAGGAGAGGAAACACTGAAATGGTTAGAAAATTCCCTCTTAATTCAATCCATTTCCTTCCTTTCAGATGGCATCCAAAGGAGATAAGTAATAATTGTTGTAGTTCTCCAAATGGGTAAAGAGATAATGTTTACCCCCAAAAGACATTAGAAAACAATAATTCCAAGGCAGTAGGTGGCCCAGAGGATAGAGATCCAGGTCTGGAGACAGACAGGAGGTTCTGGTTCAAAAATGACCTCAGACACTTGTTAGCTACGTGACCCTGGCCAAGTCATTTAACCCTAGTTATTACCTAGTCTTTACCACTCTTGTGAGTTGGAACTTGATCAATTCTAATACAGAAAGCAATAATTTTTGTGTGTAAAATTATAAAAAAGAGAACAATAATTTCCTGAAAAGTTTAGAAAAAGGTAGCAAGGAAGTTGGGCTTGTGTGTGTTTTTTTCAATAGTGAGTATGTGTCTGTGTGTTTGGGTAGTCTATCTGTGCTTTTTAGTACCCTGTGACATTATAAATAATGTTATTGATAAAAGGAATTTTAGCTCCTCCCTTGCCATAGGTCTAAATCTTGTTCCATTTTTCTTTGGTTTGTTGAAACAGACCTTTCACCATGTTTCTAAATACAAGAATCATTACCAGCAAGCTAGAAAAGTATAGCTTCATGTGACTGAGCTCCGTCAAATGATAACAGTGAAGGTCTCCAGGCAGAAAATTGCCTAGTAGATCTTTAAATTTGTCTTTGAGTTCATATATTCTTCCAATTAATCAATATTTCTTTGAAATAAATATACTGATGATGCCTATTTAATGCATTTTGGTAAGTAAATTTAACAATGTTGAATATAAGAAAGAAAACTATAAAGTTCTGCTTGAGTGTAAAGCTCAACTGCACAAGTATGGGATGGGGTGGAGGATGCACTCTCTTTTAAAAAAAAAATGTGTGTGTTACAAAATCTATCAGGAAAGGTGCCCTATTGCCAAAGTTGAAATGATCAAGGCAAAGTGTCACAGCATGATGGAACAGAAAGAACAATATGGGTCAGAAGTCTTTAATTCCATGCTGAGTGATAGACAAGCCACCTAAGCACAGTGAAGTGCTGTGAAGTGAAGAACTCCCATTATATGATGTACCTGGGTCCTTCCAGAGGTGAGCATTCTACGGTGCTAAGACTTAGAACCCTGAGACCAGGGTAGAATAGTGAAATGAGCAAAAGACCAGGAGGCAGAGTCCAGGAATCTGATCATAGCTGGGCCATTAACTAGTTATGTGATTCTGGGGAATTAGCTTAACCTCTTTAGACCTTAGTTTCCCTAAAGTGAATAAATTTTGGAGTGATTTCCTTTTTATTTTTTCTTTCCCTAAACCTTTATCTTCCATTTTAGAATTAATACTATGTATTGACTCCAAGGCAGAAGAGTGGCAAGGGCTAGGTAACAGAGGCTAAATGACTTGCCCAGGGTCCCACAGTTAAGTTTCTGAGGCCAGATTTAAATCCAAGACCTTCCAACTCTAGACCTGGTCTTCAATCTGTTGAGTCACCTACCTGCCCCTTGAATAAGTGATTAAAAACTCCTTTTTTCTCTAACACTATTTTTTCCTTTTTTTTTTTAAACCCTTATCTTCCATTTTGGGATTAATACTATGCATTGGTTCCACAGCAGAAGAACAATAAGGGCTAGGCAATGGGGGTTAAATGACTTTCCTAGAGTTACACAGCTAGGAAGTGTCTGAGGTCAAATTTGAACTCAGGACCTCCTGTCTCTGAGCCTGGCACTCAATCCACTGAGTCACCCAGCTGCCCCCCCCCAACACTATTATTGAGTGCAAGTGGACATCTGTGCTTAAAATACACATCTATAGAAGGAATCAATGGACTGCTGTGTAGAAACATTTGCAGATATAATATTTATATGGGAAACTATCATCAAATAGTCATATAAAACATGAAAAGACCTTGGCTTATTACAAAATAATTCAATTAATTGAAAATACTTTTAGTTTTACACAAATAATTTTTAGGTCTACTAAGCAAAGAAAATATAACAAGAAATATTGGAAATGGATGAGATAAAGTTTTATTTTGTGACTTCAACTGAATATATATAGTATGATTAAACTCCAGTTTAGTCAATAATAGTTTAGTTGTTTAAAAATAAAAAATAATAGACTATATTTAATGGTATGTTCTGAAGCTTTGAGTTGGTAAATTGTATAGGATGTTGTCTCACTTTAAGTGTACCATGTGTCCCATTTGCCTTTATTATTGAAGTAATAATCTGGTCTTTGGATGGCTTTAGAGATTTCCCCATTCTAACCAACTGCTGTCTTCATAACTTCTGGATTTACTGCTTGACGCTGTAGGGCTTTACTCATTTTTATTTCCTCCAAGAATAATCGTAAGGACTTTTCCTCCGGTGATAAAAATGGAGAAACAATTCTTTCTTTTAATTGATGCTAAAGCTGGCAGTGTCCATGCAATCGGAGAGGCAAGATGGTTATGCTATGGGAACAGGAAGGCAGCATTTGCTGCCAATAGCCCTAATGAGGGCATCAACCTTTCTCCTACTCTGAGGCTGCCTGCAGGCAAGCAGATAAAAGCTGGGGGAACCAAAGCCTCTGGGCTGATGTTCCTAACTGGTCTTCTTAATGTGACTAGCAGAACTTACTGCCTTGATAGGAGGGAGAGCAAGGCAGTCAGAGTTCTGATTCATGGCAGAGCAGAAGAATGTATCTGGGGGAACCAGAGTACTTATGTTCTCTTTTTTTCCCTGGCTTTCTTATGAGTTTCTGTTTGTCTTTATTGTAACTAAACAAAAATAATTTACTTTAGTGTCAAAATGAATGTAATACAAAATCTTTACAACTTTGAAGGGATGGTTTTAAATTCAATTTATGGCTTTTTTTCATTTTCAATAGAAAAATAATATATTATATTTAGCATTCAGAATAAAAATGTGACTGAAATCTTCTCAAGATTAAGCCTGATTGTTAGGTAAAAGGTGGACGGCAGCTAGGAGAGGGAAGACATATATACAACATATTTTCCTCAACCTTGAGTAGAGAAAAACCTTCATCAATAGCCTTGGGAGGTGGTGAGTCACCTTTTACTGGAGGTTTTGCCATATTAGAGACTCAGTGGACTAGATGAACATCAAGGACCCTTTCAAAAATAAAATTCTATAATTCCCTGAGGATTCAAGCAGAGTATCCTGAAACCTTGAAGAATTTGATATTCTACTAAACAATTCCCACCATTTTTCACCATTTTTCAAAAATATGCAGCTGATAATAGTTTTTTCAAATGCCATTTGCAATGACAAATACATTCAGTTCTTAGTAAGACATCATGCAATTTACAGTAGGCATTCTCAAGATATGACAGACAGCATATCAGAGTAAACAGAGAACTGGCTTTAAAGCCAGGAAGGCCTTGGTTTAAATCCTGCCTTTGACACTTTGAAATCTACTGGCTGTTTGACCCTGGACAAGTCAATTAACCCTTTTTGCTTTAAAGTCTTACTTTCTGTCTTAGTACCAATTTTAAGAGGAAAGAGTTCCAAGGGCTAGGCAAAAGGATAAAGGGACTTGCAAGGGTCACACAGCTAGGAAATGTCTGAAGCCAAATTTCAACCCAGGTCCTCTTGACTCCAGGCCTAGAGCTTTATCAACTGTGCTACCTGACTGTCCCAAGTCAATGAACTTTTTAGTGTTTTGGGTAACTGTCTAGAAATATGAGTTGCAGAGGAAGTATGGATTTGTTTTGGCAGGGGAATTTCCTCAAATGAGATTTCTCTTTGCCAATACCACAATTGATATAGCCCTTATTTTTATCTTTAGGTAAAAAGAAGAGAGTCCTCAAAGTCATTTCTAGCTGATGGACAGTAAATGCAAATGTATACACTGTTACCTTTTTTTACAACAAGTCTGAACAGGATCTCTTCATGGACTTTCCATCCCCTCCCTCGATATGTATTATCAGAAAAATATACATGATAATACTTAGCAAATTTGTTTTATTGAATTTGAAATTTGAAAACAATTATTTTGACTAAAAATATGATTGTTGTCACAGTGAGATAAACTAGGAATAAACTCTCTCTCTCTCTCTCTTCTCTCTCTCTCTCTCTCTCTCTCTCTCTCTCTCTCTCTCTGTATATATACATATATATATGTATATATATATATGTATATATTTGCATGTGTATTTCCTACCAAACCTCATTTTATCTTTTATTTCATTGACAGTGAATTGTCTTCTGCCTGATATCATGTCTAACTAATAAGACAATCTAGACCTCTAAGTACTTTGCCACCCTCAATACCATCAACTTCATTACTCTGATTATTGTTATAATTAGAAAAAATTATACCAGTGTCAGTGTCCAATGTTAAAATATTAGTCCTACTTACAGCTAATTATGGCTTGGAAACAGGACCTTTACCTGTCTCAGATACCTAAATCAGATAATTTTTTCCCCCTACAGAACTAAAGAAACATCAACTAAAATGAAAACTTTCCTATATACACAAGAGATTTTTTACAGAAAATTGTGAATTTCTAGCATTTACAACTTCCTTGTTTAAAAAAAAGTAATTTGATTTCTTACTTTTAAATCTCTTTTTTTATTCCTTCAGATCTTTATTTCAAAAACATTTTCTTCCTTTATTCTTTCTTTTTTTCTTTCTTTCTCTTTCTTTCTGTCCCTCCCTCCCTCCTTGACATCCTCCCTTCCTTCCTTTCTTTCTTCCTTCCTTCCTTTCTCCTATTTGTAACACCTCTTTTTCTACTCATTCTTCATCATTCCCAAATCTCTCAGATTTTTTTACTTCCATATTCATGCAATCATAAAGAAGGCCTGGGCAAATTGCCTGTTGTACTATAAATGCCCTAATTCTCTCAATCCCACCAAGGCAGCTGGAGGGGAGAGAGACACCCAGGCCTAGGGGTAAATTGTCATTTCTCAATCCTAATCACTCCATTCAGGTTACTCCCTTTTGTTTTACCTTCAAAGCCATATTTCTGTCACTGCTGCCTTTTGTGTGCCCTGCTTTCAAGTGAAATAAATCTGACAATAAAGCCCAAGTGAAAGAATCAAGGACAGAACATCAGTGAACTGGCAGGGACCAACATGAATGTCTATTCCATGAGCAAAATCAAAGACAAAAAAATGTGTCCAATGTGCTTAGGCGAATTGGGGTGAGGGGGAGTGCTACAAGATCTTTTTTCTTTCCCATTTCCCTTTATTCAACACTCTTTTCCAAATTTTTAAAAAAGTAGATCAGCTTCAGAAATACATGTCTATTTGGTCTTCTAAGCACCAATACAACTTGCATTAGAGATGATGTAATAATCACAACCATTATAAATTTAAGATGGTTAAGGAAGTTATTTCAAGGACATGAAGATGAGACAACCTCAAAACATTTTACTTAACTACATGCTTAGGCCCCAGAGAACAAACTCAGGATGACTTCAAGAACAATTTTAAGGCTTCTTTCAAGGCTGCGTCTTTAAGTTGAAGTGAACAGTGCAATCCGTGAAAAATTCTAGGCAACAGAATAACATTATCTTCTCCCTTTTTCCCATGACATCCTAGGAAATTGTGCTTCTCCCCCTCCCACCCCACCACACCCCCATCATTAGTAATGGCTCAATTGATCTGTGTTGCCTAAATTCCCAATACTGCCCTCCCACCTTGATTCCCAGAAAAATGCTGGTAAATTTTTTTCCCTTTCTGATGAATACAAATTATATCAACTTTTCTGTTTTGAGAAATTTATATAGACACAATGGAAATTGTGCCATGGGAAAACACTTTATTCTGGGAAAGCAGGAATTTCGAGTTAGAATTTGAGAACAAAAGTTCAAATCTGACATACGTGTGTGTGTCAGTGTGTCTGTGTGTGTGTTTAAGTTTAAGTGTGTTTAAGCTACATTCTTGATGAGAATAGGTGAAGCTCTTGGGAAGATTTCTTCCAAATGACTCTTCTAGAATACCTTATGTTTAAAGCAGAAATCAAGTTCCCTTAGAAAGATGGGCAATTTCATGAATGTGCATGTGCTTATGTGGAAATAACCCTGTTTGGGTTTGGAAGAAAAGAAAGTATCATCAGTTTCAAAGTGTTGTGGGTAGTACAGAATTTATAGGGGCTACCATAATTGTTAAGAATGCCCTTACTGATGTATTGGTTACACTTTACCCTTTGCACGTTGCTGAATTCTGTTATTGGCTCAGCAATGGTTATGCAAGAAGTTTTTAACAAATGGTTGAAAAAATTAATTTCCCATGGTACAAAAACTTAACTTTAAAAAAAGCAGTTATATGTTACATACAGATGGTCAGTTAGAAATGGCAATATTTTTGCAAGAGGTTTTGTAAAAAATTTCTTTTCAAGGGCATTATGCCCCATAATCTGTTTCACTTGTACATATCAGTTAATTCTATTTTTTCACATCTTTTTACTCATGTTATTTTTATTTAGCAACATTCTTCCCCCTATCCCCATACTGAGATATGTCAGGAAAATTTATTTCCTCTGTATTCTTTTTGTGGGTCAAGATACTGCTCTAAGCATAAATAGGACTAGAGTATATTCCAAAATCAATAAAATGAAAAATGGTACAGGACATATTAAAGTTACATTATGCATAATCAAGAATCATTATGTTATTTAATGAAAAGACTGATTTTTTTGTAGTCAGATGACACAGAGTTCAAATCCCACTTCTTTCATTTATTACTTGCTTGATACTGAGCAGGTCATTACACCCCTCTAGTCTTCACTTTGTTTATCATTTATTAAGGGGTTGGATTGGATATCTTCTTAAGTTCTTTTTAGCTCTAAAGCTCTGATACTATAATGATCCGTGGCCTTAAGCTAAATAGATGTAACCAAGACTGTTCAAAGCCAATCTACTGAGATGAAATAATCCAACTGTCCAAAAAAGAATAAGCCCTTCCCCTGCCAAAACAAAACAAAACAAAACAAAACAAAACTTGATTTTCTCTGTGGCCATCTTCAAATGAATTGAACCTAACCTTGTGATCTTAAAGATTTCCTCCCCCCCCCCTTTTTTTTTTCAAATATGGGAGTATAATAGCTTTATGTGGCTAGAGGGCAACTGGGAGAAATATTTGTTTGAATTATCTTGGATAGTGATTAGTAGGAAGGGAGTGGCTAACATTTTGAACATAGCTGATAATAGTAGAATGCTATTTGTGGTAGTGGTGCCAGTGCTAGTAGTGGTAGGGTGATTTATTTACAAAGGGCATAACATACATTATCTCATTTGGACCTCATGCTCATTTTGTGACAGAGATAGTATAAATATTGTTTTCCTTATTTTACAGGGAAACTCTGAACCACAGAAAACTAAGGACTTGCTCTGTCACTTAGCAAATCAAAAATACCTATGATTAATTTCTTATCTACATGTTCTATTTCCTAAACCCTCAAAAACTATTGGATAAAAACCCTTTCAGATGAGTGTGCTATTGATGGTTATGAGTTCTCCTTATGTGTCATCTTTTTATCAATTAGTGCATTTGTTAACTTGTAGAGTATGTTATAGCAAACAGTGTGAGGTAAGAGGAAAGAATACTTCATGGGATCAATTTTCTTAGCTCAAGGAATATTTTCATGAAGTAGTTTTAACTATTAGTGAGCAAAGATTATGACAGGAGCCTGCTTTTAGAATTATAGAACTTTATAGTGTAAAGAGGATCTAATGTAAAAACCTTCCTTTTTTCTATGAAAGACTGGAGCCCAGAGGGAATAGGTAATTTGCCAAAACATACATGGCTCATATGTGGGGCATCCAGGAATGGGATTCTTGATCTTCCAAACTCATTGCTCTTTGAACCATACTTCTCTCCTTTCCATGTTCTGTGAAATGCAAGGCAAACTTCCTTTGACAATTTCAAATAATTTATCATTTAAGCATGCACTCTATGAGATAGAAAGTATAGGTTATTTATTTATGTTTATTTATAATTTAACCATATATTCAATAAAGAAGAGTAGAGTTCAAATCAGAATAAAATTAATTTACATGAGACATGATGTCTAGGAGGGGCTTCAACAACATATTCCCTATGAGTGCCACTGGCTTCAATAGTTAACATGATGAAAACAACCTATTACCTCTCGAGATTACTTCCCAATTTCTGCAGCATTTCTATCCCAAGAACTCTATTGGGTAGGTGATAGAAATACGTATTTTTTCGGGTTTTATGGATGAAGTCCCTGCTTTTTAAAGGTTATCAGTGGTTAAGTGTTTCACCCACTGTCACATAGCTAACATATGTCTGATTCGGTTTTCAAAGACACATTTTCTAACTCTAAGACTCCTCTCCATCTCTCTTTCACTTAACTGTTTACTTAGCACTTCCAAGTAAACTCCCAATTGGCTCTCACATCAGTTCTATGAGATATATAAAGATCATTATCTCTATTTAATACAAGAAGAAGTTACCGGGAGGCATTGTGGGATATTGGAGAGAAAGCTAGCCTTGAAGAAAGAAAAAACTGGCTTCAAGTTTTGTCTGTAACATACACAAACCTCACGCAAATCTCCGAGCTTCGGTTTTCTCTTAGAGTGAAGGAATTGGACTAAATGACATCAAAGGTCCTTTCTGCCTTTAAACCTCTGACCCCATGATAATATGCTGATGTAATTTACCCAACATTACATAATAAGCGGCAGAGCCGGGATTAGAACTGTGCGGGATACTTCAACCAGTTTAGAAATAAAGAGGTGAAGCTCCAAAGCAATCACAGGTTTATTGAGAGGGTCCAAGTATCTCACGGCAAAGCTGGGTCATCAGATTTTCTTTATAACCTAAGACAAGTGAATGAGGGATGTCCTTCAGTCATATACCACTTCTGGAAAGGCACTCCTCCAGCCAGCCCCTACATGCCCGAGATGGTAACAAGGAACTGCCTTATATGGTAAGTCTCCCAGCTTCCAGAGGACAGACATGGTGCTGCGCATGCCCAGGAAAACCCTCCTAGGGTCTTCTCGAGACAGGTGTTCTCCGCATACCCCGGAGGAGCACAAACCTTCAGCCAAGGAAGCATGGTCTTTTGATCTGTTACTTGGAGAATGCTCCACTGAGTCACTCATTTCAGCGTAAGCAGCATAGGCTTGGTGGGACCACACCTTAGTGCAAAATGCTGGCTTTTGGTGAGTCACAAAAAAGGAACTTACAGTTAATAAGAAGTTACAGAGAAAAATAGCTAAATACATTACATTCAGTTTGCTATACAATCTTATATAATTGCCCAAATTATTCATCAACATCCCAAATTAATCAAAGGGTCAGGGAATCTCATTCTCCTCAGGATCTGGGACTTCTGCTACCAAGCACAGAATCATGCACTAAGAAACCAGTGGTGTTGCCTTTTTGCTTTCTATTTAATTAATGGGCTTCAGTCACTGTTGTTGCCCAGGCAGATATTACAGGTTTCCGCATTGAAGATACTTGGAAAACTGTCTTTCCTAATATTGGACCTTAATCTCTGATTATATAAAAGAAATCCTCAACTTTCCCCCCTAAATTCTTTGGAGTCATTTTTAACTTTCATGTCACCTGTGGTACCTACAGTTCAATCAGTTCCATTTAATTTTTAGATTGCAGTAACATTGGGGCAATCAGGTGGCTTAGAGAATTGAAAGCCTGACAGGAAGTCTTGGGTTCCAATGTGACCTCAGATACTGTGGTCACTGTATAATCCTGGGCAAATTCCTTAACCCCTATTGCCTAACTCTTACCATTCTTCCACCTTGGAACCAATACTTAGTATGAATTCCAAGACAAAAGTAAGTTGTTTTTTTTTTTTTCTGCTAAAAAATCAATAGCATTTATAAAGTACTTCTTTTCAAGGCACTGTTCAATTTTCTGGAAATATAAAGATAGAGAAACTATAGATTCTACTCATAAACTTGTAATATACATAACTATCTTTTATTTATTTTGTATTTATTCTGTATATGCTTTTTTCTAGACATACTTTTATATGTATATCTTATTTTCCATTATATAACATAACCTCCTTAAGAGCAGGGATTATTTCAGTCATATCTTTACATCCTATGCAGGTGGTAGATGCTATTTTTTCTAAACTGCTTAATTTCCTTTATTTTTTCATTTTATTTATCTTGAATATTTTTTATACATTGACACAATTTTAATAATAAATTTCTGACATTTTGAATCCATGTTTTCTCCTTCCCTCTCAATCTTCTTCTTCCCAAGATAGCAAGTAATATGTTTTAAGTTCTACATGTGCTATCATATAACTCATATTTCCATGTTCATCATGTTGGGAAAAAAGACACATAGTGCTTACACTAGAGAAAAAAGTCATGGAGGAAATACAGTGAAGAATGGTTTGCCTCAATATGCATTCAGTCTCTATTAGTTCCTTGTATGGTAGTGGATAGTTTTTCATCACAGGTCCTTGCTATGACATTGAAATTGCAGAGTGGGATTCCAGGTGCAAGAGAGTAGGTCAAGCCTTAGCTGAAAATTCCAGGGGAGCCCTGAGAACTCTGGGTGAGGGGTTAGTTTAAGGCAGTTAAGGGCACTTGATTCCTGGGGGTTGAAGTGAGCAGGTCACTCTGTTTGCTGTTCCCAGATCTTGGGGCCCTTGAGAACTGCCAACCTTGCTCTAGCTTGACTGGACCTTCAATCAACATTCATAGTTACCTCAAATTAGTTATTTAGACCATAAGAGAAGATTATCTAATAGGTTAGAGAGCTAATTAGCTAATCAAGATACCTTTTCCCTCTGGGGGGAGGGGCTGCCTGTACATAACAGCTTAGGGCTTCCCTGACCTTATTTTATCTGTCTTAAATCTCTCCTTCCTTCCCTTCCCCATGTATCATTAAACCCTTCATCATATGGGAGCTGTGCCTGGCTATTATTTAGGGGGATACTTACACCTCCTCAAGCTGAGCTCCTTCTGCTGTGTGACCCAATAGAAAAGCCTTTCCTCTGTACCTGAAAGCTTCAAGACATCAAGCTTTTACTATTTTCTCCTTACTCAAACCTGTGGGGAAATAGTTTAGAGAAAGTTAACATCCCTAGAAGTGTTGTCCTTCCTAGTTTCCTGACTGAGCCCAGAAGATAACAGATCAACCTCCATTTGTAACTGATTCCTAACTGCTTGGTGGGAGGAGAGGAAGTATAGGAGTACTCCCAAGATGGTCCTCCTGCCTTTTCACTCAAGCCTGCTGAGAGTCTGTGTGTGTGCTCTCCATATACTAAGGGACAATTAAGTCCTGATTGCTATAGACCACTGGCATTTTTACAGCTTCCCACAAATATCACTGTTAAAACCAATATAGCACTACTTAACATATCCATGTTGATTGACTATTTGTTTGACAGTGAGATGAGACCCCAAAATGGTAAGGGAAGAATTCCTTGAATACACAACTGAGATTCAGGCAAATATCTTTCATAAATTTAAAGGAGAGATCCCACTCAGCTGTGAGTGGGGTAGTGATGTAGTATTATATTAGTGTTATAGAAATCATACCATATTTGTAAATTGAGGAAGGGAAGAACTTCAGGGACGATAAGCTCAACAGACTGAGGAAGTAGTTTCTTCATAGGCCAAAGAAGGAAAATTAGTAAATACATGAGGACAGAGAAGAAAAAAGATGACATCCAAATACAATAATTAGAAGAGAGAATATCAGAAGTGGAGAGGAACTCCATGTGCCCAACCTATACTTGAACAGAAATCCTGTTAAAAGCTTTGTAAAATGCATTCAGGGTATGATAGAATCTGGAACTTGCCTAGGAAAATTGATTGTTAAATTTTCAGTATGAATATTCTTAATTTAGAAACCAACATGCATTAAAAAAAGAACGATTTATTGTTTGCTTGACTGTATAAGGCTTAAAAAATGGTGAAGAAAATATTAATAAAACAAATTAAGCTTAACAGAGTTATGAATACAGTTTTTTTTTGTATGACAGTGAGTACATTCCATAAAAGTAGTAGAGTGAGTTATGATTTCTGAAGTAAGTTGGAGGCAGATGGTGGCAGGCTTTGAAGTCCAAACAATGTAGTTGATTTTATGTTATTCTGAAGCAACAAAGATCTAATGAAGAGTCATAAATAGAGAAGTAATTTGGTCCACATGGTGCATTTGTGGAATGAATTTATAAAGCTATGTGAAGAATGGAGGATGAAACAGACCAGTTTGGAGACTGATATGATAATTAATCAACAAATTTTCATTAAGCATCTATTGTGTTCCAAGTAGTAGCCTAGGTAATAGGGTTACAAGTCCAAAAAAGGAAAGAGACCTGCTCATAAAGCACTTATAGTCTAATTGAAGGAAGAGCAGGAAGCCTAATGATGGCAGTTGTGATGGGGATGGAAAATAGGGGATGAAAAGGAAAAAATGATGTGTCACTGTATTGGACAGGATTTGTTAATTTATTGGGTGTTTGGTGTGTGTGAGAAGGAATAGTAAAAAATGACTGGTTTCTGAGTTGGATAAGTGAGAAGACAATGGAACCATCACATTTCAGATGAGTCCAATGAGAATAGCCTTGGTCAGAGAATATACATTTAGGATGGGGCCTGTTGAGAGTGAAGTGTCTTTGGAACTTCCAAATAGAAATATCTAGTCTGCAGTTGTTAATAGGGAAACAAACCTGTGAAAATAGATTGGTTCGAGGTGGATGGAGTTGGGAGTCATCTGCATAGTGTTGATAAATAAAAGCTTAGCATTAGGTGAGATTATGAAGAGTGGAGGAGAAGAAGAAAATAAGAGAAGTGAGGACAAAAGATTAGAGAACCGTAAACATTTAATTGGAGAGAAACTGGAGAGTGCTGCCATTTTTGTGGAGTCTTCATTTTATATGAAGAGGTGAAGGAATTTGAGAAGAAACTAGCTAGGATAGGAAGATTGTTAGCAATATATGAGGGATTCCAAAGAACAAAGAATGTTAAGTTTGATAGGACTTTGACTGGGGAGGTTTAATGCTGATGTGATTGACAAAGAGTATAAAGAGAAAGAGAAATAAGAGTGGTGTGATATTTTTTGCTATGGGGCATGAGAATTGGGATTCTAGGTCTAGGAAGATGTAAAATATTTGGTCTTTATATCCCCAGAGGTTAAATCACAATGCCTGGTCCACAATATCTATTTAATGAATGCTTGTTGAATGTTCAGTTTAATAAAAAGCAAGTTCAATGGGCATTCTAGCTATAGAAGATAGAAAGTTGTCAGAGGACAGCCATGGCAAGCAGAGTCGTTTTAGGATTCAACTATTCAAAGGAATTTTTGCACTCAACTTCTACAGTCTAATTCTTCTAGATAAGATTTTGCCTCTAATTTTATAGATGATCTCATTCCTTGGTTTCCTAGATAATGAAAGAAAGGAAGTAGGGACAGGATATAAGTTTCCATTGTTTAGTTCTACACAGGTGAAGTTCTAGAGGCAAAACAGAGTAAAGGAAAGAGCTCAGGAATGATTTCAGATGATTTATGTTCCAAACCTGACTCTAACCATGAAACTAATCATGGGACTTTGGGCAAGTCACTTTTTCTATGATTTAGTTGTCTCATTTGAAAAATTACATGATTGGGGACAGCTGGGAGGTTCAGTGGATTGAAAGCCAGGCCAACAGTCCTGGGTTCAAATGTGATCTCAGATACTTCCTAGCTGTGTGTCCCCTGGACAAATCACTTAACCCCCATTGCTTAGCCCTTACCACTCTTCTGCCTTAGAGCCAACCCACAGAATTGATTCTAAGACAGAAGGTAAGAGTTTAAAAAAAAAAAAAGAAAAAGAAAAAAATTACATGATTAACTATATGATTTCTATAAAGCCTTCCTGACCTAAATCTATGACTCTATGAATCAGAAGTCTCCTGAGGACTTAGAAAAAGCATGGAGTATTTGGAAAATAAAAATCCTTGTGTCATAGCATTATATCTGCCACTAAGAACTTTATGACCTTACTAAGTAATAGCGCACATTAAGAGAAGGCTAACAAATTTCTTTATGTTAATCATCTAATTTGGGCCTTCCAACAACTTTACAATTCAGTGAGACATGCTATGTAATGTTTTCCCCTTGTCACTGATGAAGAAACTGATTCCCAGAAAGGTCAAGTGAACTTGAACTGAGTCCCCACCAGGAATAGGTGATGGAGCCAGAATTTAATCACAAATCTCACTCTACATTGTTTCATTTCTTTGGGCCTCAGATCTCTACTCATTTGCAAAGTTAAAGGATTCATCTAGAATAATGTTTCATATCTAAACATCTAGCTCCTCTCTGATTCTATGTAATGAACAGCCTGGCATTGAATTAAAAAAACCGTGACAACCAGTCTCGGGGAAATGGATCATTTTGTCCTGATTTGTTATTTTTTTCTGCTCATTGAAGAATGGTTGCCTGTCTGTTGAAAAGTTTCTTCGCTTTTTTTTTCTCTCTGTGTGTTTCTCTCTCATTGTCTTCATCTCTCCTTTTACTTTCTCTGGGTCTCATGCTATTCAGAACTTTTCTGTGTTAATGTTTCCCTTTGCATTACACCTAACTCCTGGCTCTTGACAAAATGTACCATCTTTCTATATCTCAACCATGGGAGTATATTTCAGTATCTTTGGGACATGAGTATACTGGATTTAGTCTCTGAAGCAGAGGAAAGAGGAAAATAAAGTAATCCCAGCAACCATCAGGGTAACTCCAGTAATTATTGAAATTCAAATTCTACTTGGCAGACACATAAATGTGCTCTTGGGCTTTTCTGCGACTTCAGATTTGAAAACCATGTTTGCTTTTGTCAGTTAAAATTGAAAACATCTCTTCCTATTCACTTGAATTTTTAAAAAATTCCAATCTTTATCATCCCTCCTCAATACATTTTTTTTTTGGTAGCTCAAGTATGAGAAGCTGGATCAAATACCTTGGCAAGATGGGATTTGTGATGAAATGGTGGGGGAAGTAAATTGCTAAGAGGGATCTTTAGTTCCCTGAAGGGCAAATTTCTAACTCAGTATCAGGAAGGAAAACACTTGGAAAACCTGACAGATTACTCATGCTGTCTCACTACTAAAATATCCAAACTAAAATGTCAAGAACATTTAATAATGTGCATGGATGAGATGTTTTCATCTTTGACATACTAGAAATCTTTTTTGGACTTTACAGTGTTTATATTGAAAAGCCATTAGTCAAGGTTATTCCTTTGTTTCATGTAGTTAAGTGTGGTCATCTGATTCTCACCTTGCAAACCCAAGCATTCTATTATCTTGACAGCCATTAACATTGAAATTGAGTATACTTTCAAGTCAATTCAATTTACTAATTAGTTGTTAAGATCTCCTGTGTACCTAGTACTGTGTTAATTAATGTGTGGGACACAGTAAAAATATACACCCTAAACCTCAGTCTCACAAATCTTTAGAAAAATACTGAGAAAGAATGTCATAGATATGAGGATTTGTTTGGAAGGTAAACTCTGGTAAAGGGGCTCACTAATTTCTGTAGCACAGGTAAAGCAATGATCACATTTTTTAATTCACTTTAATTAAATACTTTACCAAACTTTTATTAAGCCCTCTTTGTGTACAGAATATTCTGCTAGTCACTGGGGCTGATTTGAAATTTAAATGAGGTCTATTCCCCATATCAATGGATTTACAGCAAAATAGATGGTTGTGACTCACATGCATTTTGTAGTCACCCCAATGTTTAATTAAGTCATTATATTTTGTAGTCTTACTACATTTGTTTGGTATTGCCTAATGTTTCAGTGATGGGAAATAAGTTACTTTTTTAATGTATCTATTTTATCAACTTTTCTTTTTTAAGGTACTAATAATCTCACACAAGAAAACTAAAAACAAGATGAATAAGTTGTTATTTGAAGGAAATTGATAAAAGAATAGTTAAAAAAATAATTAAATTTTCTATTACTCCTAAATCTACAAAGTCATTTCACATAAAGAATTATACCTCAATAATAAAGGAGAGAAAAACATTATTTTTCCAAACCTTAATTAATTTATAATTATAGGTACATTATTTATGACTTCTGTTCTTAAAATGTGGTACTAATATCTTCATTGTCTTTGTGTCAAAAATTACTTTTTTTCCCCTTCTTTCTTTTTTAAGTAAGTTTGAGAATGTTGTTGTTGTTTTAGCTACAATATATTCCCAGGACTTGCTGTGCTGTCACAAAACTGAGAATAAATAAATCCCAAATGACCAGAACCCCGCAGGCCCATCCTACAGAAAAAAGTATGAGTTGTATTCATTAATCATATAAGTCCAAATCTGCTTCAGGTATTATGTGGCAGGTGCACATCAGCAAAGTAAAAGCATATGGCTAACAAGATGCATTTTAAAATTAAAATACATTTTAGGGCACTTTTTACCCTGATATTGCTTGTAGTATTACAGTTTATCAAAAGTTGAATTTAAGTCAGTTAGCTAAAGTTCTTTCTTTTCCTTCAATCAAATTTCTTTTTAAATTTTATTTAATGCAATGAAGAATTTGATTATGAGCACAAAAACATGATATCCTAGGGCCTTTTGGTACTCAAATTCTATGGGTTGCCAAGATGCTCCAATAGGAAGTACAGACCATCTTTGAAGGAAGTTAGAAAATCATGACCATAATGAATGGGAAAACCACTTGCCCTGGTAAAGAAATGTGTTGATATTTTGATGCTAGAAAGAGGGGGAAAAAACTGGTTAGAAATCTCTGTAGGTTTTTCCTCAAATTATAGAATGTTAAATAATGCCCATCTTAGGACTTAAAGTGTTTGGTTTGATTATTTAAAATTTATTTTACACGTTTGACTTGTAAGTCTCCATTTTACTTTTCACTCAGCAGGTACAAAGTAAAGATTAGTGAAAGAAGTGAGGTCAGCCTTAAAAAGATATTATAAAACTCTCCCTTATTTCCATTAACAAAAATGTCAGCTCCCAAAGGATACATTATCCTAAGAGGAAGCATGGTGTAGTGAAAAGAGCACTGATTTTGGGTAAGAGTGTTAGAATCCCAATTTGCTATTGACTACTTTTGTGACCATGGTCAAATCACTTAATGTTTCTGAGTCTCAGTTTCCTCATCTCTAAGCTGAGAGAGTTAGATTAGATGACCTCTAAAGTCCCATCTAGTTCTAAATCAATGATCCCATAATCCTGCAATGTTTGATCCTAAGATCCTAGATTTACCTTAAATGAGAAGATTGATTTGGTGTAGAGGAAAGAGAAATGACATTCATGTCACTTTGAGACCTGTATTTGAAGCCTGATTTTTCTACTTAGAAATGTGACCTTGAGCAAACAACTTTTTAAAAATTTTCTTCCTTCCTTTCTTCTTTCCTTCTTTCCTTCCTTCTATGTGGAGTGAAATTCTGGGGGTCTCATGCCTCCAAAATCACTCTAATGAGCAACAGGAGACTTGATGCTGGCAGAGTTCACATAGCTTTATTCAGAGGCATGAGGGGGGGCATAGAGTGAAGGACACTGTCTGGAACTTAGACAGCAAACTCAGAAAGGGGCATGGATGAGGCATACTACCTGGGCATAGGTAGCATGCTCACTAGGGGTGGGGTATGGGGTGGGGAGCTAGGGCTAGTATTCTCACAAGGAGGAGGGGGCCTAAGGGAGAGGGAATATTTGACTGGGCATTACCAGTATCCCTCACAAGGCCTGGGGATAGGGAGAGAGAGAAAGAGAGAGAGAGAGAGAAGAGTGGCTCTACAGTCTGTGGTCCCAGAAACAGTAGGCCCGGATGCCTAGGTTTGCTCAGATTTTATAGGGATCCAACACAATGCTATCTCCATTTTTCCATCACTTGTATCATATTCCGCCCTCCTTCTTCTATCCTCCTCAAACCTTTTCCAGCTCTTTTGACATTTCTAAGCATATGGGAATATTCCTTAGGTTTGCAGTTTTTAGTTGAGTTAGAATTTTAAGCCTGTCCAAGGATTTATCAGTTTGCAACAATTCAAGCTGAAAACACTCTTTGAAACATTATTCGGGACATGTAGTGAAGATTTTTAACTTGTAAGTTTTGAGATTTCTCCCATAGGAATTAGGCCACCCCTAAACTTCTTCCCGCCAGAATAGAGGAAAAGGGAGGGCAGTTTCTTAGCCACATTTGAAAAAGAGCATATTAAAGTCCTATATTAATATGTGTATAAAGCTGCTCAGGGAGGGGGTTTCTTCTACTATTAATAAGGAAGTTGCTAATCTATAATTACTAATGCTAATCAATGCATATTAGGGAATAATGCACAAATGCACAAAAATGCACAAGTGACAAGTAATAAAGTACAAATTTTTGTAACTAGAAAGTTCTATGTAAGTGAACATTTATTTTCTTTTCATAATACACTGTTTATTAATATTTTATGGAGAAATATTAATGATATGCCATGTTTTGGATTTTTATTAAAATAATGGTTTCTGAAAGCATCATTTCATTTAGGACATTACTGATTTATTTTAGGCCCTGAGATCATAGAATAATGTAATTCTGTAGTAGGACAAAGAGATTCCTAAAGAATAATTTCTCTGATGTGGAGTGATCAATAAAAGACTTGGAACAATTACCATGTAAAATATAGTTCTTCTTCAACAGTCCCTTTTATTTTTCATTGTAACAGTTGTGAGCAATAAGGCCCAATTAGATTCCTGGTTTATTAAGCTCATTTGCTCCAACAGTCAGTTAAAAGTTGATTACCATTTTTTAGAATTTTCAATAACTAACAAAATAGAACAAAATGGAATAAAAATGGATCTTAATTATATTTGCCCCATGAATTCAGTAAATTCAGACATGACATAGAAAGGGTTTACTGATGATAAATATGTCTGGTAAATTGAGAGAACCTACAAATAAACTGTAAAATTTTGAGATTTTCTTGGTAGTAATGAATTTTTAAAAATAAAATAAGAGATCTGTCAAAACATAAGAAACAGCAAGCCTATTCAATTGCCATTTTTGCAAGGGCATTGTGCATTTTTTTTCCTGGTGCTAGATGTATTTGGGATTGTTATCTATATTTTCAGTAGTTTTTTACTGCAAAACAAATTTGATACATCAGTTTATAGTTTTTGCATCATATTGGAATCCTTCACAATCTATTCTTGATCTTCTCATTAATCTCTTTGCCAGTCCTTCTTTGTATGTGCAATTAAAAATAATAATTTCTTCCTTCTCCTGAACTCTTATCCCTTTGGTTGTCTTCTCTGATATACACGACTCAATGATATATAATAATTATTTGCTTTATGTCCTTATTGGATTATATATTGTTTAAGAACAGAAACCATGGCTATTTTCTTTAGTTTTGTTTGCACAAATCTTAGCACAATGCTTTTTACATGGTAGATACTTAATAGATATTTATTAAATTAATGAGTCCATTTGGGGATAATAGTCATTAGCCCTACTGTCAGCACCCCTGAGATCAGAGATTGTCAGGCTATGTGAACCAAGGGACATCGTAGACTACAACTCAAACATGGCACATTTAAGATGGCTCATTTCTCCAAAACCTCAATGGCCATTTTTCAGATGGAATGGGTGGGCATTTTGAAGTTCTTATTGGGCTTGAATGAAAATATTTGAAATGCATAGTCCCTCTTCTAAAAGTATGAAATTGTTGAAATAGAGAGATGTACTTTTTAAAATGGGAAGACAGTCTAATTCAATGGGAGAAACATTGTACCTAAATCAAGAAGATCTGACTCTAACTTCTTATTCGATTTTTTTTTTCACTATGATCACATCCCATGAGCATTATTAATGCAGTTATTTTGAGGATCAGATGAAATAAGTGATATAAAAAACTTTGTAAATGACAATGATTTTTAAAGGAAAAAAAAAACAGAAGAAAAGTGTGCAGTTTAAAATGTTCTAAGACCTAGGAGACTACAACTCCCAGGACTCCCTACCACAACTTCCTCAGACACCTCCCACTTCCTCTATGGGAGGTGTCTGAGAAAGTATAAGAGAGAGAGGTGCCCATGCTTTTGGCACCTTTTTCCCCAGAGTGGTTTTTTTTTTTCCTAGAGAAACCTTTGGAGATCTACTCTTAGCCTTTCCCTTACGTAAATTTTTCTAATCTAAATAAAACTCAGTTATATACCCCAGAGACTAGCCTGACTTTTTTCTACCTAAAGATCCTAGCCTACCCTCTGAAGGGCTCGAGTCTATTTCCCCCTCTGGGCTTGGGGCTACCCCAGCTAGGCTACCTTCCTTCCTATTTCTTTTTCCTTCCTATTCCCTTCCTTTCTCCCATCCATCCTTCCTCTTACCACTCACATCACAAAAGGCTTGATCAGACTAAGTATGGACGCACAAGTAATTCAAAATATATAAAACAAATTTGAAAAGAATCAGTTTTCAAGATATCTGAAAAAGGAGAAAAATGACAAATGATTGGGACAAAAGTCATCATTGAAATATAAATATATATGTATATAAGCAGATATATAGACATCTATCTATATATAAATGTATCTGTGCTTATCACTGACTACTGATATCTGTGTCTACAATCTCATATTTATAAATTCTTCATGAAATATATATTTGTCATGTATGCGTATATGTAAAGATGACATCAATGAAAATGTAAAAATGGAATAACAAGGGTTTAGGCTATGTAAGTGTGTATACATGCATTCATATATGAATCTATATCAGTGATGGGCAAACTACAGCCCGCAGGCCAGATGCAGCCCCCTGAAATGTTCTATCCAGCCTGTGACATTATTCCTAATCTGAAGAATACAATGAGTAGGATACAATACAATGAAACTTTGAAAGAGTTGCCTTAGAAATAGACTGACAGATGAGCATTTCCTTTCCTTTGGCCCCCTCTTTAAAAAGTTTGTCCATCATTGATCTATATCTATCTATCTATTTATCTATCTATCTATCACAAAATTGCACTACTGTTATGCCCAATGCCTTACACCTTTCTTTACTGTGTTCTTCCATTTGTACTAGCTAAGTTGGATATATCCATTTTACATTTCCTCCCAAAGAACTTTCTACCAGTCAAAAGTTCCTTAAACAGTACCTCAACCCCACCCCTAGCAGCAGTCCTATAGATCTCCTAGAATCCAGATAATCCCAGAATTTTCCTTTGGTAGGAAACATTTCGTCATCCTCCCTCCAATACTTGTCTTCACTGGCTTCAGGCTAGTATCACAGCTGATCTTCTATTTCTTTTCTTCCCCAGCTTTCTAATTGTTAAGCATCATCCCTCTTTTCCGTATAATTCCTTTCCCTCTTTACATCACAGTGGTCTTATTTTAATAAATAAGAAGATATATGTCATATGTATGTGTATAGGTATATATGTGTCTGCACATATATACTTCTACATATATATATATTATAGCAATCTAAATTCTCCCTGTTATATAGTTCATTATACACATTGATAAGAAATTTTTATAATATTGTTATTTTTTAAATTAAATAATTAATTAATTAAAATTTTGAATATTTTCCCATAGTTACATGTTTCATGTTCTTTCCCTCTCCCCAAACCTCACTAACTCCCCTTAGCTGACACAAATTCCACTGGGTTTTACATGTATCATGTATCATTTACATATACATGTATCATTGATTAAGACCTAATTCCATATTATTGATAGTTAGACGAGTTATTGTTTAGTGTCTGCATCCCTAATAATATCCCCATCAACCCCTGTATTCAAGCAGTTGTTTTTCCTCTGTTTTTCTCCTCCCACAGTTCTTCCTCTGAATGTGGCTAGTTTTCCTACTCATAAGTCCCTCAGTCTTGCTCTGGATTCTTGCATTGCTGCTGGTAGAGAAGTTCATTATGTTCTATTGTACCACAGTGTATCAGTCTCTGTGAACAATGTTTTCCTGGTTCTGCTCATTTCACTCTGCATCAATTCCTGGAGGTCGTTCCAGTTCACATGGAATTCCTTCAGTTCTTTATTCCTTTGAGCACAATAGTATTCCATCACCAACAGATACCACAATTTGTTCAGCCTTTTCCCAATCAAAGGACATTCTCTCATTTTCCAATTTTTTGCCACCACAAAGAGCACAGTTATAAATATTTTTGTACAAGTCTTTTTCCTTATTATCTCTTTGGGGTATAAACCAAGCAGTGCTATGGCTGGACTGAAAGGCAGATAGTCTTTTAAAGCCCTTTGAGCATAGTTCCAAATTGCCATCCAGAATGGTTGGATCAGTTCACAACTCTACCAGCAATGCATTAATGTCCCAATTTAGCCACATTCCCTCCAGCATTCATTACTCTCCCCTGCTGTCATTTTAGCCAATTTGCTAGGTGTGAGGTGATACCTCAGAGTTGTTTTGATTTGTATTTCTCTAATTTTTAGAGATTTAGAACACTTTCTCATGTGCTTATTGATAGTTTTGATTTCTTTATCTGAAAATTGCCTATTCATGTCCTTTGCCCATTTATCAATTGGGGAATGACTTGATTTTTTGTACAATTGATTTAGCTCCTTGTATATTTCAGTATTGTCTGAGTTTTTTGTTATAAAGATTTTTTTTTCCCAATTTATTGCTTCTTTTCTAACTTTGGTAGCATTGGTTTTGTCTGTACAAAACCTTTTTAGTTTGATGTAGTCAAAATTATTTATTTTACATTTTGTAACTTTTTCTAACTCTTATTTGGTTTTAAAATCTTTCATTTCCCAGAGATCTGACAAGTATACTATTCTGTGCTCCCCTAATTTACTTATAGTTTCCTTCTTTATATTCAAGTCATTCATAATATTGTTAGTTTATTAAACAAAATGTTCTCCTTATTCTTTTCTGTATGTTTATAATTTTTCCTCAGCTTCCTCTGAAACTATCTCTTTATCATTTCTAATAGCATATTATTCCTTTAAGTTCTTATGCCATGAATTATTCAGCCATTCCACAATTGAAATACCTCATCTTTGCCACTTTAAAAAGAGTTACTATATATATTTTATACATTGGGTTCTATTTTCTCTTTCTTTGAATTCTGAGATTTGGAATTAGTCATGCTATTCTTGAGTCAAAGGGTATGCACAGTTTAATATCTTTTTAACTATAGTTTTAAAGTACCTTCCAGAATATTTAGACAAATTTATAGTTTCAAAAAACTATATATGCCCTCCACAATCTCCCTAATATTTAACGTTTTTTGGTCAAATTCAGCAATCTAAGTGTGAGATAGAACTATAAATTTGTTTCAATTTTAACATTTTAAATATTATGATCTAGAATATTTTAAAATATGGCTACTGACAGTATTTATTTCTTCCTTAGAATATTTCCTGTCCATATCTTTTGACTGTTTGTTTATCATGTAATGATCATTACATTCTTTCTGGATCTTGAAAATAAAACAGAATAGAGAATTTCTAGGAAGATAGCTTGTTGAGGTACCTATTTCCTTTATAATTTTAGCTAGATAGAGTTTATTTCTACAAAATATTTTAAATTTTATGTTACAAAAATTTCCATTTTATCTTGAGAAATTATCTATCTTTTTTTGGATCATTAATTCTTTTCTTAGCTATAGTTCTCAAAAGTAATTTATCCCTTTCTCTTCTAATTTGTTTTTGGTATTTCTCTTTCTGTCTAAGTGATGTATCCATTGGAGAATGACTTAGGACAAAATGTGAGACATTTTATATCCAGTTTCTGAAAGATTACTTCTGGTTTTCTTAGACATTTTTTGTTGTTGTTTTTGAATATTGTCTTACTTTTTTGTTGATAGGGACTTGTTACTGAGTACCTAGACTTTTTGTTTTCAGTTTCTTTAACTCTAGACTACTATGATTATTTTCTTCTGTAAATTATGTAATTAACTCATGATACTGGTACATATCTTTATTTACTAATCAGTACCAAATTATTTTAGAGATTATTGCTTTGAACTTTCTTCTCACTAAAAAAAAAATCCCTTGATGTTTTTTTATTTTTTTCCTTCAGATGAATTTTATTATATTTTAAGCTCTGTAAGATATTTTATAGTGTGATTTTGTTTGGTCTGGCATTGAGTAGTATTCTTATTTTGTTTAATTGTCTCCATCAATCTCTGAAAAATTAATATTTATACAATAATTTAGATTGTTCTTAATTTGGGTAAAGAGTGTTTCAAATTACAATCAGAGTTCCTGTGCGTATCTTGGTTGATTGATTCTCAGTATTTTTATCCGTTCTCTTGTAACTTTAAGTGGAATTTCTTTTTCTATCCCATTCTGATACTATTATAGGTAATACTGTGAAACATGGACAGTTTATGCCAGTTTTTGATATCCTACAACTTTATTGAACTTGTTTCAATTAATTTTTAAATTGATTGGCTAGAGTTCTCCAAATAAATTATCATCTAAAAAGATATTTTTCCCTCTTTGTCTGTGCTATTTATTTTAGCCTTATTAATGTAACTAGAATTTCTAGCAACATATCAATTAATAACAGAGATAATGGTCATCTTTGCTTTACCTTGAATTTATTGCAAAGGCATCACTTCATCCCAATAACATAGTAATGTTGGCTCTTGGTTTTAGATAAATATTGTTTATCTCTTCATTTACATGCTTTTTAGCATTGTTTTTTTAAATAGGATTGGGTATTTTAGCTTATCTAAGACTTTTCCTATATATGCTAATATCATTATATGATTTTCTTGTTTCTGTTAATAGTATATTATATTAATGGCTTTCCTATTAATGAACCAATCCCACTTATTAAAAATTTAGCCTCATCATCTCTTGAAGCCTTTGTGATGTGTTCTAATAGTTTCTTTTTTATATTTATATAGGGTTATAGTTTTATATATCTATTTTGAGTGTTTGTAGTTAAGGAACCAGGATTATATTTATATCATAAAAACAATTTGATAGGATCTATTAGGCTTGTTTAAATTATTCAGACAAAAACCTGTAGTGGTGCATGGAGAGTATGAGTGAGAAAAACCTCTACCCTATAAGGATGTGAAGATTCAATTTTAATGTTAGTCAGTCTTAAGATAATCATAACTGTAATTTTAAAATAGTTAGCATAAGTCATAATTCTAGCAGTCTTTCTGTGAATGTTCTAGTATAAGTATTAAGGTTTTGAATTAAGTAAATCATTGCTGTAGCATAGGACTCAGTGTCAGCCCACCCACTCTTATCTTGTGCATCAATAGCCCAGAGACCTCTCCCCACCAATTCCCCCTCCCCCATAAACATCAATTGACTCTTAGGTCATGGTCAAAAAATTTCTTTTACCAAATAAGGGGCGCTTCCTAGTTGCTCTAACTAATGGACAAATAAAGGTTGCTTCCTAGTTGACGTAGCCAATGGATATTACTTGTGGGTGTTTTTGTTCTTAGAAGGGTATGATTATAATCTTGTACTGTTTTGGTAAAAAACCTTGTCTAACTCTTTTGGGTATAAAAGAAGTTCTCTCAGAGTGGTCAGGATATTCTGGTCTTAAACCAGGGGGTCCATCTTTGTTGGGAGACTTGACCCTCTTCCAATAAACCTAGTTGATTACCCAGCTTGGAGATTTTGACTCAGTTTATCTAAATTATGTAGAGTGTTTAGAAAAAAAATTACAGAACAGTCACTGCCTTCTTCATAGTTCTCTGTCTTCGTTCTCTAAGAAAGGCTCCCTGAATGTTGGATTCTGAATGACAGATGATGCTCTCGAGCTTTTGCAGTCACCAACAGAGTGAAGTTAGACTGTGTTCTTACTCCCATGCTTTTTAACATGATGTTTTGAATGATGTAAGATGCCTACCATCAGCTAGAATAGATGGTGAAGTGAATAAAAGACTATGTCTGGATTCAAGAAAACCTGAATTCAAATCCAACCTCAGATAATTTATATATATATATATATATTACCATGAATATGTCACTCCCTCAGCTTTAGTTTCTTTATCTGTACAATGGAAAACATAATATTACCTACTTCCTAGAATTGTTGAAAAGGAAAAAAAAAGAAGTTATATTTGAAAAGTGCTTTGTAATCCTTGAAGCACTATATAAATAACACTTTCCCAAATATTACAACATGTCATTCTCTGAACATATGGTCCTATTTCTCTTCTCTCTTCCCACTCTGAGAGTTCATATCTTCCTTATTCAAGTTCTTTTCTGTGAATGGGTTATATAATCCTTCTGATTGATTGTTCCACTGACCTGGGTTCTTTGTATTTTGTAAATATTCAGCAACTTCATGTAGATTGTCACTTTTATTGACATATTTTGTAATTTGGCAAAATAGTTTCTAATTAAGTTTTTTTTATTATGTGCTATGATTTTCACTGTTTTCATGAATGATGCTGTAATTTATTTTACTTCTTTCTTTTGTAAAATCAAATTAGTTAATAATTTAAACATTTTATTACTTTAATAGCTCTGTTTTACTCAACTTATTTATTTTATTCATTTATTTTGTCATATTTTATTTGTTATTTTTATTAAGTATTTTTGTTTTGCTAAACTGAAATCCCCAAATGGAAACACCAAGGAATGATTAAGCTAAATTTCCGAGTTCCCAAGTCAAAGAGAAAATATTATAAGCAACCAAAAAGAAACAATTCAAATATCATGGTGCTGCATTCAGAATCACCATAGATTTTAGCAGCTTCTAAATTAAATGAGCATGGACTTAGGATTTGACAGTCTGAAAGGCAAAGGAGTCAGGATAAAAACCAAGAATAACCTAACAAAACTGAATAAAATCCTTCAGGGGAAAAAAGGATATTTAATGAAGTAGAGAACTTTCAGGCATTCTTGATGAAAAATTCAGAGCTGAATAGAAAATAGAAAAAAAATAGAAAATAGAAGACTCCTAAAAAGTAAACATGAAATATCATAAGGAACTTCATAAGATTAAATAATGTTAAATAGTTTACATTTTATTTACAATAAAAATTTTTATTCTCTCTCTCAATGTATATATGTATATAAATGTAGACAGACAGAGACAGAGAGATACACACAGAGAAAGCATGTGTTTTAAGTGATTATGATGGGATCATCTGAAAATTAGGGATGAGAAAGAGGTAGGCATTGTAATAGGTGGTAAAAAAGAAGAAGAATGGAGGAAATTATCTTACATAAAAAGACACATAAGGAAGAACTTTTAGAGTAGAGGAGAAATGAAGCGGGGGCTGCGGGATCAATGCTTAAACCTTACATACACTGGAATTGGTTCAAAGGAAGAATAACAAAATCAGGTATAGAAATATATCTTACCCAGCAGGGAAGTAGGAGGGGAAAAGTGAAAAGAGAAGGAGTTGAGATAATACAAGAAAGGGTAGATTAAGGGAAAGAGTAGTCAGAAGTAAAACAGACTTATGAGGAGGGACCAGGTTTAAAAAAAAAAAAGATGGAAGATATATAGGGAGAAAATGAATAGAGAAAAATACAGCATTAGTAATCATAACTGTAAATTTGATTGGGATGAACTCACCTTCAGTGGAATAAATTAGACTCACAATTATATAGTAGTAAATGACTAATGTAAAATATTGTTTGAAAAACCCAAATATCCAAGCTTCTGGTGAAATGAACTCATTATTTCACAAAAACTTTTGAGAAATTTGGAAAGGAGTTTGGCAGAACTTTGGTTTAGATCAACATTTCATGCCATATACCAAGATAAGGTCAAAACCAGTATATAATTTAGACATTAGAATGATATCATGAACAAATTAAGGAAATATGGAAAGTTTTACATGACAAATTTATGAAAAGAAGAAAATTTGAATAAGATAGATATAGAGAGGATCCTGAGAAGTAAAACAGATAATTATGATTACATTAAATTTTAAAAGTTTTTACCGAAACAAAAACAATCAAGCCAAGATTAAAAGGAAAGTAGTAAACAATAAAAAAATTATAGCAAATTTCTCTGATAAAAGCTTCATTTCTCAAATATGTAGAATAATGAGTCAAATTTATAATACAAGCTATTTCCCCAATTGATAAATGGTCAAAGAATATAAATAGTTAATTTTTAAAAGAAGAAATCAAAGCTATTTATAACCATTTAAAAATGAACTAAATCAATAGTGAGTGGAGAAACACAAATTAAAACAATTGTGAGGAACCATCTCACACCTCTCAGATTGCCTAATTAAAAAAAAAAGGAAAGAAAGAAAAGGAAAATAATAAATACTGGTGGCATTTGGGAGAAATTGGGCTACTAATACAATGTTGGTGGAGTTCTGAATTGATCCAACTATTCTGAAGAACAATGTGGAACCTTGAACAAAGGGTTATAGATCTTTCCATATCCTTTGATCCAGCAATATCATTCCATGGTCTGTATCTAAAAGAAATCACCACAAAAGAGGATGCATATCAATCCGGGAATGACTGAATAAGTTGTGACTTATGATCATAATGGAAAGCTCATGGGCTATAAGAAATGACAAGTAGGATGATTTCGGGGGAAAAAAAAATAATTATATAAACTATTGCAAAGTGAAGTGACCAGAACTTGGAGAAATTGATACACAGTAAGAACAACAACGTAATGAAGATCAACTGTGAATAACTTAGCAATTCTGAACAATACAATGATCTAAGATAGTTCTAATGGAATTATAATGCAAAATGCTTTCCGTCTCCTGAGAAATGCAGATTTAACACTTATTTTTTAATTTTTATTTATTTTTCTTGGTTTTTTTGCATCATGACTAAAATGAAAATTAATTTTGCGTATTTCACAAGTGTAATTGATATCACAAATAAAAATAGGCAACTATGAACAGTTTTCTACTACTGACACTGCACTTCCGGAGTAAGATGGCTGCAGAATAGAAGCAAGGATCTTTTTCTCCTCACAACCAACCAATATAAAGTGGCTCAAAAGGACAAAAATAAAAATCATACGAGTGAAGGAGCTCTACTGTAGGGCGCAGCCTTGAAGATAGGCAGGGTTTGGGCATTTCCATGCTATAAGGGGGTAAAATTACACCTACCAAAGTGAGAGCTGATCACCCCTCCCCACTCCATCTACAGCCCCAGAGTCAGAGCGAGGTCTGAGGCAATCTCTACTACTGACAGTGGGAAATATAAAAAATAAGTAAAACCAAGCCACTCCTTTAAAAAAAAAAAGGAAAAAAGGAGGAAAAGTAGAGGGGTTGTTCAGGACAGAGAACCATTTTCTAATCTTTTTTGGCTATGGATTAGCCAGTCAAATAATTTATTACTTGGATATAAGTCAAATAATAAGCCTCTCCCCAATTAGCTATACTTGTCATCAATAAACAATATATCATTGGGACTGTACATAAAGTCTTTTGAACATGACAGAACCCATCAAAGCTTACATCCCACTGGCCTCATCATCAAGAACCCATAGTCACTTTTACATCATGACATGGCATTGCAGTAGGACTTTATGGAGGATTTATATAATAATTTACTAAATAATCAATTATTAAAAATAAGTTGTCCAAACTACTATAATGTCTCACTTTGCTCTCATATGGGGGAAAAGTAAGCAGAATCTATTTTGTTGGAAAAAATTTATTCAATTTAAAATTTTCTTGCTTTCTTTCTCTTTCTTTAATATTATTTCTTTTTCTTTTTTACTTTCTCTTCCTCCCTCCCTCTTTGCTTCTTTTCATCCTTCCTTCCTTCCTTCCTTTCTTCCTGTAGCAGAATTTATTATGTATGAACTGAATGCACAAAAGCAATCATATTCTCAGTAAAGGCAAACATAAGGTACAATTAGAATAAACAAGCAAAGACAATAATACTTAGAGAAACCATACAGAAAAAAAAACATATATAGCATGTACAAGATAAATACATAATGTATAGAAAGCAGTCTCAGAAGGGAAGAAATTACATCTGAAATAACTTGGAAAAACCTCTTGCAAAAGTTAGGATTTGGATTTGAGCTGATTCTTGAAGGGTTCTCTGAAAGCTAAGATCTGTGCCAAGATAAAATCATGGAATAAAAGAAGTAAAGGATAACTTCCTCCACATTCATCTAAAAGTTATATAGTTATTAGAAAATTAAAGGAGAAAATAGAGTAATGCATATTTTCACCCCAGAATCACAAATTCTATCTATAGGCAAGTGACCAGGTAACAAAGAATGGAACTGGGTAGTCCCAAGTTGAACAATTCAGGGCCAAAGGTCAGGAGTAGTAATTGATCTTAAACTCAGCTCTGTGCCTAGGCAAGCAGCACAAGGTTTTCCTGAAAGAACAGTGGCTTAGATGTAGTGCCTATGGCTCTGACTTCCAACAAAAGCATAGAGTTAGAACTGATAGTTCAGGCATCTGGACTGATTGTTCATAGCTCTGAGCTAGTACAACAACATGGGGGCACATAGAGCTAACTGTAGACTTGACTATGTGTCTGGATTGTGAGATCTCCTAGAACACCTGGGAATGTGAAGTCAAAACCCATAGTCCCAGACATAGAATCATTAAATAAGATGCTGAACTCAGTCTTCTTTCCAAGTTCAGGGTTCTTTTAGAAGGGATGGAATAACAGGGTAATTAATTTTTTAGCCATGGGAGCTCTGAAAAGGCCACCTACTGAGCAAAGAAGAGAATGATTGATTTCAGTGGGAAGGAACATGAAACCTGAAAAAATCACAAATATCTAGAGTATACACATAATAATAATTTATTCAGATTTTTTGAACCATTGGAGGCACATCACTGAGATTCTAGATCCACTTAATAATCTGTGTATTGTACAAAGGAGGATGGCCGTGAGATCTTTTTTTAATATGTTATTCTTTTCCAGATTACATGTAGATGCAATTTTAATAATCATTTTCTGTCATTTCATAATCCATGTTCTATCCCTTCTTCCCTTTCCTTTCCCCTCCCGCAGATAGGAGGTAATATAATATAGGTTGTACATATATTATCATGCAATATATATTTCCATGTTTGTCATGTTGTAAAAGAAGACCTATGTCACCTACATGAGAGAAAACTTAATGGAGGAAATAAAGTGAAGAATGGTATAGTTCAGTGGCTTTCAGACTCTAGCAATTCCTTCTTTATTTGTAGATAGTATCTTTCATCATGAGTCTCTTAGATTTATCTTGGATCACTGCATTTGCAAAAATATTCAGATGAATAAGAAACAAAGTTAATTCTCTTGTATCCTTCAATGAATCTTTAATGACATATTTATTTATTTATTTATTTATTTATTTTTAACATTTATTAATATACATTTTTAACATGGTTACCTGATTCATGCTCCTCCTATCCCCTTCACCCCAACCCCCCCGCACTCTCCCACCCATGGCCGATGAGCATTTCCACTAGTTTTGTCATGTGTCCTTGATCAAGAACAATTTCCAAATTGTTGGTAGTTGCATTGGTGTGGTAGTTTCGAGTCCACACCCTCAATCACGTCCACCCCGACCCTTGCGTTCAAGCAGTTGTTTTTCTTATATGTTTCCTCTCCTACAGTCCTTCCTCTGAATGTGGGTAGCATCTTTACCATAAATCCCTCAGAATTGTCCTGGGTCATTGTATTGCTGCTGGTACAGAGGTCCATTACATTCAATTTTACCACAGAATGTCAGTCTCTGTGCACAATGTTCTTCTGGCTCTGCTCCTTTCGCTCTGCATCAGTTCCCGGAGGTCTCTCCAGTTCGCCTGGAACTCCTCCAGTTTATTATTCCTTTTGGCATAATAGTATTCCATCACCCGCATATACCACAGTTTGTTCAGCCATTCCCCAATTGAAGGACATCCCCTCCTTTTCCAATTTGTTGCCACCACAAAAAGCGCAGCTATAAATATTTTCGTACAAGTCTGTTTATCTATGATCTCTTTGGGGTACAAACCCAGCAATGGTATGGCTGGATCAAAGGGCAGGCATTCTTTTATAGCCCTTTGAGCATGGTTCCAAATTGCCAGCCAGAATGGCTGGATCAGTTCACAGTTCCACCAGCAATGCATTAATGTCCCAATTTTGCCACATCCCCTCCAGCATTTATTACTCTCCCCTTCTTTCATTTTAGCCAATCTGCTAGGTGTGAGGTGATACCTCAGAGTTGTTTTGATTTGCATTTCTCTGATTATTAGAGATTTGGAACACTTTCTCATGTGCTTATTGATACTTTTGATTTCTTTACCTGAAAATTGCCTATTCATGTCTCTTGCCCAATTATCAATTGGGGAATGGCTTGATTTTTTATACAATTGCTTTAACTCCTTGTATATTTGAGTGATTAGACCCCTGTCAGAGTTTTTCGTTATAAAGATTTTTTCCCAATTTGTTGTTTCCCTTCTGATTTTGAATACATTGTTTTTGTTTGTACAAAAACTTTTTAGTTTAATATAATCAAAACCATTTAATTTACATTTTGTGATTTTCTCTAACTCTTGCTTGATTTTAAAGTCTTTCCTTTCCCAGAGATCTGACAAGTATACTATTCTGTGTTCACTTAACTTGTTTATAGTTTCCCTCTTTATATTCAAGTCGTTCACCCATTCTGAATTGATCTTGGTGTAGGGTGTGAGATGTTGATCTAGACCTAATCTCTCCCATATTGTTTTCCAAATTTCCCAGCAGTTTTTGTCAAATAGTGGATTCATGTCCCAAAAGTTGGGCTCTTTGGGTTTATCATACACTGTCTTGCTGACGTCATGTATCCCAAGTCTATTCCACTGATCCTCCTCTCTATCTCTTAGCCAGTACCATATTGTTTTGATGACTGCTGCTTTATAGTATAGTTTAATATCTGGTACTGCTAGGCCCCCTTCCTTCACATTTTTTTTCATTATTTCCCTTGATATTCTTGATCTTTTGTTATTCCAAATGAACTTTGTTATAGTTTTTCCTAATTCAGTGAAAAAGATTTTTGCTATTTTGATAGGTGTGGCACTAAATAGGTAAATTTATTTGGGTAGAATGGTCATTTTTATTATGTTAGCTCATCCTATCCATGAGCAATCAATGTTTTTCCAGTTGTTTAGATCTAGTTTTAATTGTTTGGAAAGTGTTTTGTAGTTGTTTTCATATAATTCCTGTGTTTGTTTTGTTAGATAGATTCCTAACTATTTTATATTGTCTAGGGTGATTTTAAATGGTGTTTCTCTTTCTACTTCTTGCTGCTCTAGTGTGTTGGAGATGTATAGAAATGCTGATGATTTATGTGCATTTATTTTGTATCCTGCAACTTTGCTAAAGTTGTTGATTATTTCTACAAGCTTCTTAGTTGATTCTCTAGGATTTTTTAAGTAGACCATCATATCATCTGCAAAGAGTGATAGCTTAGTCTCCTCCTTGCCCACTTTGATACCTTCAATTCCTTTTTCTTCTCTAATTGCAACTGCTAGTGTTTCTAGTACAATGTTGAATAATAGAGGTGATAATGGGCATCCTTGTTTCACTCCTGATCTTATTGGGAAGGCTTCTAATTTATCCCCATTGCATATGATGTTTGTTGATGGTTTTAGGTATATACTGTTTATTATTTTTAGGAAAGGTCCTTCTATTCCTATACTTTTCAGTGTTTTCAATAGGAATGGATGCTGTATTTTGTCAAAGGTTTTTTCAGCATCTATTGAGATAATCATGTGATTTTTGTTTCTTAGACTGTTGATATGGTCAATTATGTGGATGGTTTTCCTAATGTTGAACCAGCCTTGCATTCCTGGTATAAATCCCACCTGATTGTGGTGAATGATCTTCTTAATTACTTGCTGGAGTCTCTTTGCTAGTATTCTATTTAAGATTTTTGCATCTATGTTCATTAGGGAGATTGGTCTATAGTTTTCTTTCTCTGTTTTTGGTCTCCCTGGCTTTGGAATCAGTACCATATTTGTGTCATAAAAGGAATTTGGTAGGACTCCTTCTTTGCTTATCATATCAAATAATTTGTATAGTATTGGGATTAGTTGCTCTTTGAATGTCTGATAGAATTCACTTGTGAATCCATCAGGCCCTGGCGATTTTTTCTTAGGGAGTTCTTTGATGGCTTGTTCAATTTCTTTTTCTGATATGGGATTATTTAGGTATTCTATTTCTTCTGCTGTTAATCTAGGCAGTTTATATTTTTGTAAATATTCGTCCATATCTCCTAAATTGTTATATTTATTGCCATATAATTGGTCAAAATAGTTTTTAATGATTGCCTTAATTTCCCCTTCATTAGAGGTGA
>NC_058130.1:469304725-469330633 GCF_016433145.1 Gracilinanus agilis | reverse complement strand
TTTTATGAGCGAGTTCATCCCATTCACATTCAGAGTTATAATCATCAGTTGTGCATTTGCTGACATTTTCAAATCCTCCCCCATTCCTACCCCTTCTCCTTAAACTATTTCCTTTAAAACCAGTGGTTTGCTATTAAGACCCTATCCCTTATCCCCTCCCTTGATTAACTTCCCTTTCTACCTCCTCCCTTATTTTTCCCCCCTCTTTTTGTTTTTAAAGGCCTTATGAATTCCCTCTACCTTCTCCCCTCCCTTTTTTGACCTTCCCACTCCCCTGCTCCCCTTGGTTTATCCCTTCTGACTTTCTCAGTAGGGTTAGATAGAGTTTTTTATCCCAATGGATAATAAAGCTACTCTTCCCTCTCCGGGTTGATTACACTAAGAGTAAGGTTTGATTATTACCTCTTAATGCTATCTTCCTCTCCTTCTTATAATAGTATTTGTCCCCTCTCCCTCCCATGCCCTCTTTGTGTGTAATAGAATATTCTATTTTCTTATTCACTCAAGTTTCTCTTGGTGTCCCCTGCTATTTACCCCCTCTTTCTCATCCCCCACGCCATCTTAGATTATTTAGTGTTCTACCCTCACCCTGTGAATTATTCTTCTGATTACTATAATAGTGAATATTATAATAGTAAATAGAGTTCACTACAGAGAATTATACATAACATTTCTCTACATAGGAATACAGATAATTAGATCTCAATGAGGCCCTTAAAAAGGCAAATTTAAAAATTATAAGTTTTCTTTCTTTTCCCTCTGTATCTTATTTACCTTTTCAGGTTTCTCTCGATTTTTGTGGTTCGATATCAAACTTTCCATTTAGCCCTGGTCTTTTCTGTGCAAATACCTGGAATTCTTCAATTTTGTTGAATGCCCATACTTTCCCCTGGAAATATATAGTCAATTTTGATGGGTAGTTGATCCGTGGTTGCAGGCCCAGCTCTCTTGCCTTTCTGAATATTGTATTCCAAGCCTTACGGTCTTTTAGCGTGGAGGCTGCCAGATCCTGTTTGATCCTTATTGGTGCTCCTTGATATTTGAATTGTCTCTTTCTGGCTTCTTGTAAGATTTTTTTTCTTTTGCTTGAAAGCTTTTGAATTTGGCAATAATATTTCTAACCGATTTCCTCTCTGGGTCGAATGTAGTGCGTATTCTATGAATCCTTTCGATGTCTATATTGCCCTCTTGTTGTAGGACTTCAGGGCAATTTTGCTGAATAATTTCTTTTAGTACGGAGTCCAGGTTTCTATTAATTTCTGGTTTTTCTGGAAGACCAATTATTCTCAAATTGTCTCTTCTAGACCAGTTTTCTTGGTCTGTCACTCTCTCATTGAGATATTTCATGTTTCCTTCTATTTTTTCAGTCTTTTGACTTTGTTTTATTTGTTCTTGTTGTCTTGAGAGATCATTACCTTCCAATTGCTCAATTCTAGCCTTTAGGGATTGATTTTTGGCTATAATCTTTCGGTTTTCTGCCATAATCTTCTGGTTTTCGGCCATAATCTTCTGGTATTCCTTTTCAATCTGGTCATTTCTGGTGTTCAATTGCAAGATTTTACCTTTTAAACAGTTATTTTCTTGCCAGATCTCTTCCATTTTCCTCAAAATCTCAGTTTTGAACTCTTCCATAGCTTGGGAGGAGTTTTCCTTATTTGAGGAGGGTCCGGATGCTTGTTTGTTCTCCTCCTCTGTTTGCTCGGTTGTCTGGATTTTCTCTGTGTAAAAGTTGTAGAGTGTTAAAGGCTTCTTTTTCTTGTTGTTATTCTTTCTCTTCTGAGTTTCCTGAGTCTGGGTAGCCATCATTAGCCCAGCAGCTTCTTAGGTTTATCCTCGCGCTCAGTGTCTGTCTGCCATCTATTGGCTTCTGAGGTCTGAGTTCTGGTTTTTTCCAAGGTCAAGCCCCCTGGTGGACCCCCTTACTTGATCCTCTGCAGGAGGTTCCTTTACAAGTCTCAGGGCACTGCTTCCACAGTCGTATACCCGTCTGCACTGGTTCCCCACTCAGGTTTTCAGAGCTTTAGTTCCTGGTTGTGTCTGTCTCCACCCACGCCTCCGCAGGTGACTGTGCTCTCAGCCCCCGCTCTGCGCCCGGCGTCCTGCTCACGCGCTCAGATTTCGCTTGCGTTCTTTGGTTTACTGGGGTCTTAAATCTTGCTGCTCTCAGGAACAGGCCCTGGAGCTGCCAATGACTCGATGGGTGCCCCAAACTTGCTCTATTTCTTTTTAGCTGGCTTCAGAGCTCTAGATCTTGTGTGTGGAGGGGGTGGGGGTGGGGCGGTTGCTCAGCCCGCAATTTAGTGAGAACCCTTTATAGCCTGGAAATGTCTCGATTCCATGTACCTTCCACGCTGTGCCCTGTTGTGGGGTTCTTCCGTTCATCTGGACTTGTTTTTATGTCCCCTTGAGGAGTTTTGTGTGTTTCGGTCAGGAGAGGTTAAGAGCTGCTTCTTACTCTGCCGCCATCTTAACCCGGAACCGACATATTTATTTTTAAAAGACTAGCTCATCCTGCTTCTCCCTGTGGGCAAGAAATATAATGACCAAGCATGAGATTAATCTCATATTGATTAACATGGGAATTTTGACCTGCTTCATTTTGGAGATGGGTCAGTTCATCCTGCCTTAGTCACCTAATTTTCTTTTTCCCTATGGTTTACCATATTAATGTGGAACTTAGAGTAGACAATGATTAGTTTAGCACATTGAGATATAAAACTCCTATATCTCAATAAATTCACAAACCTCAGTTTCTGCATAGCAGTGATTAACTGCTTATATATTCTTGTTATTAAATGAATGGGAAATGCCTTGCCTCTTCCATTGGAGGAGAAACATTTACAATTAAAAAAATAAAAGCAATGATTCACTGTTTTTCTTCTTAACAAAATTTAGTAAAAACCAGGACTTAGATTCTTTATATCTATATGTAATTTGTTTATACATAAAGGTGGCTAGATAAAATCATTCATGTAACTCTGAATGTTCCTTTCTCATGTTTTAATCCAGATTAAGTTTGTTGTATGTATATAAATTTTTTAAATGCCTTTAAAGAAATTAGAATATACCCATGGGAATAATTTTATGTTTACATATTTTTATTCTTCTTTTCCCTCTTTTTGGCAATAACATTTAATTCTTTCTATCCTTTTTTAAAAATTAAATCTTGGCCCCTTTTAGATATATTTAATGTTCTTTTTATAATTTCCCAAGTTATTTTAAAATATTGTCACCTGAATGAATTAGGTAAATCTAGATAGTCTTTATAATTTCATATAAATCTAAAAATGCTATTGGTACTTTATGAAATAATACATTGAGGTAGAATATATTTTTACTGTGATGAGTTATAAGAATTCCAAGTTGATCACTCTCATGATGCCTCTTGCCACATAAAGGTAAGGAGGATCCTTATTCCCTTCCAAAAGAAATATAGTAAATAAAATTAAATATACATGAGTTTTAGGTGATTCATATGATTCACCAGCTATAGAATAACCCAGGTTTCCAATGTTGCAGTCATCTTCAACTGTCCATCTTTGTAACTGCTCAAAACCCATGTTTTAACATTTTAAAAATTAGATCACATGTGTTAACTTATTTAAAGGTTAATCATTCTCAGTCTGCTCTTAGCCTGATAGTCCCTCCTGGCCAATCCACCCAAATGGCTTCTATAAGATCTTTAGACTCACCATTCTACAGGGAAAGTCCTCAGTCGTTACCGAGAGTATATTCCATTTACTTGTTGCCTACCATAGGTTTCAGTCACTAAGCTTCCCAGATGCTCAGGATCAAATTCTGAGTCTTTCTGAGGCTTAAGATGAACAAGGTCACTTCTTTCCATTTTCCTTTCCAACTTTTGTCCTCTCCACCCTACCATGAGATAAAAGCATTAGAAGCAAAGAATAAAAGCTGATAGGATCTGGTTGTATTTCTTCAGTGATATCATAGCTTATGTTCCAGTTAGAGAGACTTTTTTAAAAAAAGAGTCAAATTTTGTATTAGCAACATACTTATATATAATGAAAGATAAACATAAGAATTATGCCCAAATGGGGAAGATCACTTCAAGGAGTAAATTAATTAATGTCAACAAAAGAGATATATCTACTGGAGTACATTTTATACATGACATAATTTAGTGCAACAATCTCAATATTTATCATAGCACCTTTTAATTAATTTGTGTATAATAAATATTTGCTGAATTGAATGTATGCATCTACATATATCTATATATCTACATTATAAATATGTGTGCATATGCATAAAATACACATTCGATTTAGTAAACCTTTATTAAGCAACTAATAGCGCTTAAAAGTTTGCACATAAAACATTCAAGTCAATTAGTCAATATGAATTGTATTTAGATAGATTTAATTTATTTTATCGTATTCCATGTAATTTTGATAACTTCATCCAAAATATGGATCATTTTAAAAATCAGATAAGCAACAATTGAGTGCCTACTGGTTATTACATATTCTATTTCTCTGGATATAAACATTTTAAAAATAGCACTGTCCTCAAGGAATGTTGAAATTATGCTATAATGACAATGGGATAAGTGATATATAAAATATAATTCATTTCAGTATTTTAAAGTAAGGAATCAAGATCTGGTTAATGACAATGCTTTTTAAGATTTCAATTATTAGGATATAAATATACACACATAATTTTTAAAAAAATTTTTCTTTTTGCAAGGTTTTGTCAATTCTATATGCATTTTGGAATATAATTCATATTGAAGCTTATTTATGGAAACCTATTTCCTCTCATATCTTAGAACATTTCTAGTTTATCATCATTTTAGTTTAGAACATTATCATAAATTTTTTGTTCACTGTGTAATTTTAACATTAACTCAAGGTTAAAAAAATAAAAAAGTTTAACTATTTATAGTTTCACAGTTTTTCCTCTTCTTTCACCAACATTTTGTTCTTCTGCCGAATCATGATCATAAAGACTGCCCTGGGTTGTCATATGCTATGGGAGCTTAGGCACTAATTCAGATAGTTTATATAAAACCAGGAGTATTGGAACTAACTAATTTTTGAGGAGACAGAAAGGCATCCTGGCAACAAAGTTTGGAAGGAATCCATCAATGGAAGGTATTAAAAATGTAATAATTATCTTTTGAAAACTGAAAATATTCATACCATATTGGGTAAACAGAGCCTTCAGAGGATCATTCAATTTATACAGAGAATAAGCAATGTCTTTCTTTAATTAAAAATTATTTTAATTGAAATGTTGACCCTACACTACAAAGGAAAAAATGTACATTTTTATGAATGAATATGTACATATTTTACTCAGTTGCAAAACTTTCCAGGATTCTGAGTAATTATTATTACTTGATGTTACAAAGCTGTAATGATAGTTGCTTGAGTATACACCCTTAGTTTTAAGTAATGTTGAGAATGACACAGGCACCAAAGCTGTTCTCAAATGTCTACACATTTAAGTGGGTATAGTGGTCATATGTATATTGCCAAAATTCTCCATCAGTTACAATGCTGTCTTAAACAGTCGGGTATGATTTTAGGTATTGGCTTTCAGAAAAGAAAAGTGATCAAATAGATTTGTCTGTCTTAAAGTTGGAAAAAATTAAGAGGAATAGTATTACTTAAGGTGGAAATTAAATATTTTGAACATTTTACCTCTTAAATAAATAAAGCATTTCATACTTTTCATTATTTCAAATCTTTGGGGTTTTTCTTAGTTAAAAGTTAAGCTTAACTTTCAAAATCAAGTCCTTAGAAAGTCATCAGTCTTATTCATCTTACATATTGAAGTAAATTTTTTTAGCATAGATTCAAGATTTGAATGATATAATTTTATATCCTCTCTATGGAAGATATAATTTTATTCATATATTTTGTCAGTGATTCACCTTATGCCACAGGATTCCTCTTGGATATAGGCACTTCATAAATTGTTCATCCCCATACATTTCTTTTCCTGGATCTAAATCCCTGATGAAGCACTTAGGAGTGCTATTATGAGTAACTTTGTTAATTTCTAGGTCAACTTTCTGAGACATAATGTCATGTATAGACAGAATTCCCAAGAACAAGATCATGGGGTCAAGTGTTAAGCAAAAGAATTAGTTGTCCAAAAATGCTTAGCTGTGTCTTTTAAAAGTTATAACAATGACAGGGAATATGAGTACCTTCTCTGCAATTATGAGGAGTAGGAAAAATTCCCCAGAAGTACATGAATAATATCTAAATTATGTTAGTATTCTCTGAGGGAAATATTAATTAGATAGAGAGTATATATACAGAGCAAACCAGTAGGCTGTTCCCAACAATTCTAATAAGAAATGGATATATTTCTTTAATATTTTCCAATATCCTTGTGGCATATGTGTTATATTACTCTCCCCGTTTTTAGAGTCATGGAAACTGAGACTGAGAGTGGTCAAAATATCATGCCTTGTAATACACAAGTAGCTAATATCTGAGGCAGGGCACAAAATCAGTTCCTTCTTATTGATATTTATCTCCACTATACTATCTTCAATTCATTTCTTAGGTTATTTTGAAAGAAAGTGGAAAGAGCTCTGGATTTGGAATTGAAGGATCTGTCTTCATATACTAGTCTTCCACTTCATAACTAAATGACTTACAAAGTCATACAACTTCTCTGGGCCTCTTTTCTCACCTATAATATGGGAGAATTGGTCTATGGTTTCTAACGTTCTTTCTTACCCTATGATAAGATCTATCTCCCCATATTCTAGGCACAATTCAACCTGATTAAGAGTAAGCCTTAGCAATCACTTCTTCTCTATGTGACCCTGAGCAAGTCATTTAACTTTCATTGCCAGCCCTTATTGAACTTTTGCCTAGAAAACAAAACACAATATTGATTCTAAGGTGGAAATTAATGCTTTCAAATATTAAATTTTTTTAAGAGTAAGCCTTAGATAGAAGGCCCTGGTTTGAAATTTGGTCTCAAACAGTTTTGAGTTGTGTGACCTTTAGCAAGTCATTTGACCTGGATTGCTTAGTCCTTAGCACTCTTCTATTTTGGAGCCAATACACATTATTGATTTTGAGGAAAAGGTAAGGATTTTTTAAAAAAGAGTAAGCCTTTTGGCTTCCCAGTGCATTCTAGAAACTAAGATGGTAGAATAAAGGGATGCTCAGCTCACCTAAACTCTTGAAGCAGACAAAAATATAAAATAAAGTGTCTCAAAAGAAAGTAAATCAGGAGGGAGATGTCTTACTGGGCTGAGAAGGAAGAGTAGCCCAGTGACTGATGCTTTGAAGTTTGTAGAGCACACACTAAAATAGTCCTGTTTGCTGCCAAGCAGTCTGAGGCAACGAGGCCGCAGGCAAAGATCTCAAGACCAGCCCTACAGATCCCTGAAGCATTCAAACAGTTTTGGAGGGGCACTAACTGCTATTGAACACCTTAAGGCAACAAGAAGTTAGAGTAGAGGAGTAGCCGAATACTACCCTCTTCTACATGGCATGAGGCAACAAAACTGCAGATCATTGAGCAGCCCAACAATAGCCCTACATGCTTGCACATAGCTGGAGTCAATGAACTCACAGAGTGGTCAACAGTCCAACATGAAAGATTATAGGGAATCAAAAATAGGGAAAGTAGAATCCAGCTGGGAAAAAAACTGCTTCAAGAATCCCCAGAAAAAGCTAGTTTGGCCACCCCCTGGAAGTACACAATGATTAACCCCAAACAGTTGAACCTGTCTTCAAATGCAAGAGGATGCTATAAAGTTTGGAACATGCTCTCTCCACCTCAAGAGCAGAGCAGAACCTTAACAGATAGTCAAAGTAATGAGGGAGAAAAATTTATAACTAGAAAAATAATCAAAACACACACAAAAACCCTAAACTTAGAAAGTTACTTTAGTGACAGTGAAGATCAAAATATAAACTAAGAAATGGACAACAATGGCCAAAAAAAGGATACATGTGAAGCTTTAAAGGAAAGTGAGAAAGGACATGAGACTCTAAAAACACTTTTTGGAAGAATTGAAAAGAAGTGTAAAAATCAAATAATAAAAAATGATAGAAAGTTTCAACAACTTGGAAGCTATAATGGACCAAATAGAAATAGAGGCCCCCTCAAAAAAAACTCAATGAATAAAACAACTTCCTAAGAACCAGAATGTGCTAAATGGAAAATGAAATACAAAAGTTCAAGTTAGAAAATAACTCACTAAAAATTAGAGTCGAATAAATAGAAGTGAATAATTTCATAAGGCATTAGGAAAGAATAAGATAATTAAAAAAATTAAAAACAAGAAAATCTGAAATATTTCACTGGAAAAACAGTTACTATTGAAAATAGTTTCTGGAGAGATAATCTAATAATAATTTGAATACCTGAAAGCTATGACAAAAAAAAGGAAGAACATAAAAAAAGACCCTGGAGACCATATTTCAAGATATCATCAAGAAAAACTCCTCTGATATCCTGAAACAAGAGAAAAATAGGAAGTGAAAGAATCAACTAATCCTACAAGAAACCCTAATATAAAACATCCCAGGAGTATGATGACAAAATTCAAAACCTTCCAGACCAAAGAAAAAATACTGGGAGAATCAAGAAGGAAATAATAAAAGTATTGTTGAGTCATCCAAATTTCTTTTGTCACATATATAGTTAGGAAATATAATCAGGATTACACAAGATTAACAGGTTCTACATTGAAGAACCACAAGGCATAGAATATGACATTCTGAAAGGCAAAGGGTCTAGGCCTGTAATCAAGAATCACAAACTCAGAGAAACTGATCATAACTGTTCAAGGGGGAAAAGTGAAATTTAATGAAATGCAGAACTTATAGATATTCCTGACCAAATGCAAACAAACAAAAAACCAGAGCTGAAAGTAAAATTTGATTTCAACACTCAAGAGAAACATAAAAAGATAAACAGAAAAATGAAAATTTAAGTGTTACAATAAGGCTAAATTGAATTCATTCATACCTGGGAAGTTAATATTAAGATACTTATATATGCTACTTGAGTCACATAAAATACTTATAGTATTCAAGATACTCAAAGTACTTAAAATATTTAATTTTATCTCTATTAGAAAATGGAAAGAAAGAAGGGAATAAATGGAATATCATGAGTTGAGATAAAAAAGTCAGGAAAAAGATATACACAAGAAGAAAAGGAAAGATAGAAGGGAGCAAATTATCTCACATGAAGAGACACCCAACAGTCAATACACTAAAGGAGAATAGGCAGGGGAAGGCATGGCAGGCAATGCTTGATCTTTATTATAATCAGAAATAGCTACAGAAGCTTACCTTACCCTAAAGGAAGGTAGGAGGGAAAGGGGAATAAGAGAAGGAGAGTAAATTTGAGTAGAAAGTAGTCAGAAGCAAAACATTTGTGAACAGGGAAAGACTGAAAGGAGTGAGAGAATGGTAAATGGAGAAAATAATATGGAGTGGAAAACAACAAAAGAAAAATATAACTGCTGGGACAGCTGTATGATTCAGTGGATTGAGAGCCAGGCCTAGAGATGGGAGGTACTATATTCAAATCTGGATAAAAAATCAAAATCCCATAGCATGCTCTCTATAAATAATATTCTTTTTTATTTTAATTTTGAAAGTTTTCCCATAGTTACATGTTTCATGTTCTTTCCCTCTCCCCCAAACCACCCCCATCTCCCTTAGTTGATGTACAATTCCACTGAGTTTTACTTGTATCATTGATTAAGACCTAATGCCATATTATTGATAGTTGGACTAGAGTTATTGTTCAGTGTCTACATCCCCAATAATATCCCCATCAGCCCATGTGTTCAAGCAATTGTTTTTCTTCTTTGTTTCTCCTCCCACAATTTTTCCTCTGAATGTTGGCTAGTCTTCTTTCTCATAAGTCCCTCAGCCTTGCTCTGGATTCTTGCATTGCTGCTAGTAGAGAAGTCCGTTATGTTTGATTGTACCACAGTGTATCAGTCTCTGTGTATAATGTTCTCTTGGATCTACTCCTTTCACTCTGCATCAATTCCTGGAGGTCATTCCAGTTCACATGGAATTCCTCCAGTTCTTTATTCCTTTGAGCACAATAGTATTCCATCACCAGCATATACCACAATTTGTTCAGCCATTCCCCAATCAAAGGACATTCTCTCATTTTCCATTTTTTTTACCATCACAAAGAGCGCAGTTATAAATATTTTTGTACAAGTCTTTTTCCTATAAGGAATATTCTTAAAGCAGGGAGACACACTCAAAGTAAAAGTAAGGGGATGGAGCATAATTTATTCTGCTTCAGTGGAAGTAGAAAAAAAAGCACCAAAAAAACAAAAGAGTAGTTCCAAACATGATCTCAGATAAAGCAAAAGAAAAATTAATCTACTCAAAAGAGATAAGGAAGGAATTTGCATCTTGATAAAAGGCACCACAGACAATTGCATAATAACAATGCTAAACATTTATACACCAAATGGTATATAATTCAAATTCCTAAAGAAATTACATGGCTAACAAGAGTAAATAAATTGTAAAATGTTACTAGTGGGGACTTCAACCTTCTCCTCTCAAACATAAATAAATCCAACAAAAAATAAATACTAAATAATTTAAGGAGATAAAAAATTATAATGTAAGATATGATAAATCTCTGTAGCAAAATAAATGGGAATAGAAAGGAATATAGCATTTCTTAGCATTGCTAGCACCCTCACAAAAAAATTTCCATAGAATATGGCACAAAATCTCAAGACCAAATGTAGAAAAGCAGAAATATGAACAGCCTCCTATACAGAACATAATGCAATAAAAATTATATTCAACAAAAGGCTGTAGAAAGACTAATAATTAATTAGAAAATAGATAATTTATTCTAAAAAATGAATAGATTAAATAACAAATCATAGAAACGATCAATAATTGCATTAAAGAGAATGACAGTGGCTTGACAATACAAACATTTATGGGATGCACTGATGGCTGTTCATAAGGGGAAAACATATATATATATACATACATATGTATATACACACACATATATGTCAGTAAATGCTTACAACAATCAAATAGAGAAAGAGTAGAACAATGAATTGGCTATGTAAGTAAAAAAAACTAGAAAAAGAACAAATTTAAAATTCCTAATTGCACAGCAAATTGGAAATCCTGAAAAAATTAATTAAAGGAGAAATAATAAAAGTGAAACTAAGAAAATCATTGAACTAATAAATAAAACAAGGATCTGGTTTTATGAAAAAAAATAGATAAATCATTGGTTAATTTTATTTTTAAAAGGCAAGAAGAAAAAACAATATAATGAAAAATGAAAGAAGTAAAATTGCGAGCAATGAAGTAATTAAAGCAATTTTTGGAATATTGTTTATCCACATGTCAATAAAAATGATATTCTATGTGAAATAGATGAATATTTACAAAAATATAGACTGCCCAGTTTAAGAAAAGATAAAGTAGAATACTGCAACAACCTCAACATAGAAAAAAGAAATTGAACAAACATCAAGATGAATTCCTTAAGAAAAAGGCCTCAGGGTCAGATCAATTCACAAGTGAATTCTACATTCAAAGAATAATTAACTCCAATACTATATGCATTCTTTGGGAAAATAGTTTAAGAAGGAATTCTGCCAGATTTCTTTTATGTCACTAATAAGGTAATAGCAAAACCACGACAATATAAAACAGAGATATAAACATATAGACCAATCACCCTAATGAATATTGACGTGACAAATTTAAATAAAATGCTAAGAAAGAGATTATAGCATTATATCATAAGGATCTTACAGCATGACCAGGTGGGTTTATTCCAGGGATGAAGGGTTGGTTTAATATTTAGAAAACTATTAGCGTAATTGGCCATATCAGAAAGAAAACAAAAGAAATATCATTATCTCAACAGAGAGAAAAATTCTTTGATAAAATACAATACCAATTTCTTATAAAATAGTGAAAAACACTGGAATAAAAGGAGCTCTCCTGAAAATGAAAAGGACACCTATCTAAAATCATTAGCACATAACTGTAATAGTAATATAGTACAATCCTTCCCAGTAAGATTAGAGCTGAGAAAAGAATGCGCATAATCACCACTACTATTTAATATTTTGTTAGATACACTAGCTCTAGCAATAATAGCAGAAAATGAAATTGAAGGAATTAGAATAGGTTTTTTGAGAAACCAAAAACTATCATCCTTTGGTGATGATATGTTACATAGAGAACTCCAGAGAATAAACCAAAAAACTAATAGAAACAATTAAGGGTACAAAGTAAATCCATATACAATCAGCTTTGTATTTAGCACCAACAAATTTCAACAGCAAGAGATAAAAAGGAAATTCCATTTAAAAGAATGGTAGATAACATAAAATAACTGGGAGTATATTAAAAGAACTGTAGATAATATAAAATAAGTAGGAGTACCATGAACTCAAAATGAACTCAGAAACTATGTAAACACAATTATAAAATACTTTTCATACAAATAAAGTTAGAACCAAACTGGAAAAATATTAATTGCTCATGGATAGGTTGACTCAATACAATAAAAAAAATGAAGAAATTTCCTAAAGTACTTTATTTAGTACTATACCAATCAAAATGCCAAAAATATATTTCCTAGAAGCAGTAAGAATAATAACAAAAGTCATTTGGAAGAATGAAAGTTAAAAAATCTCAAGGGAATTCTTGGAAGAAAATATGGAGGAAGGAAACTTAATCAAAATATACTCTAAAGCAATAATCCTCCAAACAGCCTTATACTGAGAAATTAAGTAGTAGATAAATGCAAAAGTTTAGGAAATCAAAACATAGAGTAATGAATGACCATAGTTACCTAGTGTTCAATAATCTCAAATATTCAAGCTATTGAGGGAAGAACTCACAATTTGACAAAAATTGCTGAGAAAATTAGAAAATACAATGGCAGAAACAAGACAGAACAACATCTCACATCATATAACAAAATAATATCAAAATGAATACTTGACTAATAAAGAGGGATACCATAAATAAATAGGGTAAAATAGAAAAGTTTACCTTTAAGATTTATGATAAGGGATGATTATATTACCAAAAAGACAAAGAGCATTACAAAAATTAAATGGATAATTTTTATTACATCAAATTATTGTTTATAAAAACAAAACCAAATGCAACCAAGATTAGAAGGGAAACAAAAATCGAAAAAATAATATAGCAAAAATCTCTGAAAAAGACATTTTTATCAAATATATAGAGCTAACTGAGCCAAATTTATAAGAATAAAATATTCCCCAATTGACAAATGGTCAAAGAATATGAATAGGCATTTTTCAAAGGAAGAAATTAAAACTAAGTAGTCACATGAGGAAATGTTCCAAATCACTATTGATCAGAGAAATGCAAATTAAAACAACTCTCAAACATCATCTCTTATCTATCAAAGTGGCTAATATGATCAAAAATGAAAAAAAATAAATGTTGAAGGGAATGTGGGAAAATTGAGACGCTATTGCACTATTGATGATACTATGAACTGTTAGAACCATTTTAAAGAGCAATTTGAAACCATACTCAAAAAGCCATAAAACTAAGCATACTCTTTAAACTAATCTGTATTCCAAAGTGATCAGAGATGAGGGAAAAAGACCTACTTGTACCAAAATATTTTAACAGTTCTTTTTGTAGTAGCAAAGAATTGGAAATGGAGGGGTTGTCCATGACTTGAGGAGCAGACAAGCTGTGGTATTTGGTTGTAAATGATGAATATTGTGACAGGATGAGTTCAGAAAAAAATTAACATTTATATGAGCTGATGCAAAGTGAAGAGATAAGAGTAAAGATAGCAGAGTATACAGTAAAATAAATATTGTATGTTGATCAACTATAAAGGACTAAACGATTATTAGCAAAACAAGGTTTCAAGATAACTTCAAAGGGACTCAGGAAAAAAAAAACACAAACAAAAACACCATGCAATCCACAGCAAAAGAAAGAAATTTTGGAATATCATTATAAATCAAAGCATACTATCCTTCACTTTATTTCCTTCATGAGTTTTTTATTGTGCAAGTGATAAATGTCTTCAGTAATTACTTGAGTAATATGGAAATGTGTTACATTCAATCACTGATATAAGCCTATATGAGACTACTTTATTTTTACTTTTAATTGATTGTTTATTACACTAAAATTTCCATGTATCTCCCTTCTTGCTTTCCCTCCCCACATTAGAGTAGACATCATCTGACAGAAAGGTATATGTATATGCAAAACCATTTCTTGGTCAATTCAATTAATTAGGTCTTTCTATGGAGGTGGACACACACAAATTATTCTTCATATACTATTTCTATTGCTGTAGATAATGTTCTTTGGTTTTATTCATTTCACCTCAAATTTTCACATAAGTCTTTCTATGTTTTAAAAAAAAGTTAACTTGCTTGCCATTTCTTAAGGTACAGTATTATTCCAACACAATCATTAACTCTACTTGTTTAGCCATTCCCCAAATGATATTCATTCCCTTAATTTCCAGTTCTTCACCACCAAAAAGAGAAATGTTATAGACGTTTAAGAACATATAGGAAAGTCCAATACGTTCAGTTTTACCACAGTGTATCTGTCTCTATGTATACTATTCTCCTGGATCTGCTCCTTTCACTCTGCATCTGTTCCTGGAGATCTTTCTAGTTCACATGGAATTCCTCCAGTTTATTATTCCTTTGAGCACAATAGTATTCCATCACCAGCATATACCACAATTTGTTCAGCCATTCCCCAATTGAATGGCATTCTCTTATTTTCCAATTTTAATAAAATAAAGATCTAAAAAAATAAAGAAAAGAGAACATATAGGTTCTTTCCTTTTTTTTCCTGATCATCTTAGGAAAGAAACCCAGTAGTGATATTTTTGGGTCAAATGAATGCACAGTTTGGTAACAATGTGGACACAATTCAAAACTGATCTCTAAAATGGTTCACAATTTAGCGACAGATAATAATTATTTGATAATGTCATAAGCATGAGCAAGTTTCTTTATTCAATCCAAATATAAGTCATGTACAATGTAAATACAGATGTCCCTTGGTTAAGTAATTATGGCTAAAATGGCATAGGATAATTTTAATCTTAAACTTACAACTTCATCCATACATAAAACATTTTTTACCTTTTTTATTCTAATAAATTTCCACTTAAGTTTTCCAAAATTATGTTATCCAAATTATTTCCCTCTCTTCTTCCCTCCCCCTTCCCAGAGCTAGTAAGTAATGCAATCTGGGTTATATATATTATCCCACAAAATATATTTCCATATTATTCATTTTTGTGAATAGTCTCATAAACCAAAACCCCACAACATATACCCAAATAAACAAGTGATAAATCATATGTTTTCATATTCATTCCTACTCCAACAGTTTGGGTTTATTTTTCTGTGGAGGTGGGTGGTTAGCATTCATCTTTATAAGACCCTCAGAATTGTCCTGTATTGCTGTTAGTAGCAAAGTCCATCACATTTGATCATTCTACGATATTGCTGTTACTGTGTACAATGTTTTTCTGGTTGTGCTTATTTCACTCTGAATCAGTTCATGTAGGTCTTTCCAGCTCTTTCTGAAATCATCCTGTTCATCATACCTTTCAGCACAGTAGTATCCCATTCACCACTGTATATCACAATTTGTTCAGCCATTCCCCATTTAGGGACATCCTTTTAGTTTCCAGTTCTTTGCCACCACAAAAAGAGAAGCTGTAAATGTTTTTGAACAAGCAAGTCCTTTCCCATTTTTCATCTCTTTGGGATATAGAACTAGTAGTGATATTGAGGCATCAAAGTATATACTTTTTTTTAGTCCTTTGGCCTTAATCCCAGTTTGTCTCCAGAATTGTTGGATCAGTTCACCCCTCTGCCAGCAAAGCATTAGTGTCCCAATTTTGCCACATACCTTTCAACATTTATCATTTTCCTTTATTATCATATTGACCAATGTGATAGGTGAGAGGTGGTACCTCAGAGTTGTTTTAATTAGCATTTCTCTAATCAAGAGATATTTAGATCATTTTTTCTGATAATTATTTATAGCTTTGATTTCTTCATCTGAAAACTGCCTATTATATCCTTTAATCATTTATCAATTGGGGTATGATAGATTTTTATAGATTTGATTTAGTTTTTTATATATTTAAGAAATCATATCTTTATAAGAGAAAATTGTTATAAATTTCTCCCCCGTTCACTGTTTCCCTTCTATTCTTGGTTTAATTGTTTTTGTTTGTACAAAACATTTTTTTAAATTTAATATAATCAAAATTATTCATTTTACATCTTCCCTTCTCCGTAGATCTGACAGGTAAACTATTCTAGATTCCCCCAACTTACTTATAGTATCACTCTTTATATTTAAACCATATACCCATTTTGACTTTATTTTGTTAATAGAGTGTGTTATATTGATCTAAAATCAATTTTTATAATACTATTTCCCAATTTTCCTAGCAGATTTGGTCAAATAGTAAGCTCTTATCCCAAAAGTTGGGATCTTTGGATATATCAAACACTAGATTGCTGAAGTCTTTTACCACTAATCCATTCCATTGATCCACTCTTCTCTTTCTTGGACAGTACCAGATCACTTTGATGATTACTGCTTTATAGAACAGTTTAACAGTTTAGGTAGGATTATTATTTTATGTTAGCTCTGTCTACCCATAACAATTAATGTTTTTTTCCAATTGTTCATATTTGGTATTTTTTTTTTGGTGTGAGAACTGTTTTGTAGTTATGTTAATATAATTCTTGTGTTTCAACAAATAGATTCCCAATTATTTTATACCATCTAGAGTGATACAAATGGAGTTTCTCTTTCTAACTCTTGCTGTTGAACTTTGTTGGAAATATATATGAATGTTGATGTAATATTTGTATCCTGTGACTTTGCTAAAGTTATTATTTCAACTAGTTTTTAGTTGATTTTCTAGGATTCTCTTAGTATATAATCATATCATCTGCCAAGACTAAGAGTTTAGTTTCCTTATTGCCTACTTTAATTTCTTCTATTTGTTTTTCTTCTCTTACTGCTGAAACTAACATTTCTAGTACAATATTAAAAAATAGTGGTGATAATGAGCATCTTTGCTTCACTCCTGATCTTATTGGGAAGGCTTCTACCTTATCCACATTGAAGATAATTTATTAATGGTTTGAAATAAAACTACTTATTATTTTAAGGAAAGGGTCTTTTAATCCTAAGCTTTCTAGTGTTTTTAGTAGGAATTGATGTTGTATTTTGTCAAAACCTTTTTCTGCATCTATTGAAATAATCATGTGATTTCTGTTAGTTTGGTTTTTTTATATGGTTAATTATGCTGGTGGGTTTCCTAATATTAAACCAGCCTTGCAATCCTGGTATAAATCAGACCTGGTCATAGTATTATCCTTACTATTATCTTAATTAAAATTTTTGCATCTATATTCATTAATGAAATTGATCTATAATTTTTTCTCTGTTTTTGTTCTTCTTGTCTTAGGTGTCAGCACCATATTTGTGCTATAAAAATAATTTGGTAGGGTTCCTTTTTTGCTTATTTTGCCAAATAGTCCCAAACATGGGACTAATTGTTCTTTAAATGTTTGATAGAATTCACTTATGAATCTATCTGGCCCTTGTGAGGAAAAAAATCCCCTACCCCATTATATGGAGATTAGGTTTTAATGTTAGCAATAGTCTTGAAATGATCATAATTGTAATTCTAAGATAGCATAAGTTATGATTTTAGTAGGCTTTTGTGAATATTCTAGTATAAATATTGAAGTTTTGAATTAAAGAATTGCTTTAGCATAGGCCTTAGTTGTTAGCCCCACCCTTCAAACTTGGGCTCAGAATCAGGTACTATCCATCACCACCTACTCTTAGCCTAGGCATCACTGATCCCCGTCCCTTTCCATCAAGTTATTCTTAAGTCATGGTCAAAAGATTTCTTTTAACAAATAAGAAGTACTTCGTAGTTGACCTAACCTAAGGACAAATAAGGATTGCTTCCTAGTTGACTTTAACCAATGGACATTGCTTCTGGGTGTCTGTTCTTAAGGGTATAATTATTTTGTACTATTTTTATACTGGTATAAAAGTTATGTAATTTTGAGGGGTATAAAAGAAAGTCTCTCACAGTGCTTGGGGTCCTTCTGGTCTTAACAGAGGTCCAGCTTTGTTGTGAGACTGCCCCCTTGCCCCACAATAAACCTATCTTTCTTTAGAGAGTTCATGGATAGTTTGTTCAGTTTCCTTTTCTGAGATGAGATTATTTAACTTTCCTTTTTCCTCTTTTGTTAATTAAGGAAATTTATATTTTTGTAAATATTCATCCTTTCACTTAGATTATCAGTTTTATTTTCATGTAATTGGACAAAATAGCTCTAATGATTGGTTTAATTTCCTCTTCATTGGCAGTGAAATTATCCTTTTCATTTTTGATCCTGATAATTTGATTCTTTTCTTTCCTTTGTTTAATCAAATTAACCGTAGCTCTATTTATTTTATTTTTTGTAGAACCAATTGGTAGTCTTATTTGTTACTTCAACACTTCTTTTACTGTCAATTTTATTAATTTATTCTTCTATTTTTAATATTTAGTCTTTTATTGGGGATTTAATTTTATTCTTTTCTAGTTTTTTTGTTGTTGCATGCTTAATTCATTGATCTGCTTTTTTCCTATTTTATTGATATTTCAGGGGATAAATTTCTCTTGAGTACTGCTATGCCTATTGTTTCCTCATTATCATTCTCTTAAATGAAATCAGTGATTTTTACCATGATATGTTCTTTGAACCACCCATTTTGAAGAATTAGATTATGTATTTTCTAACTAATTTTTTTTAACCCTTACCTTCTGTCTTGGAGTCAATACTGTGTATTAGCTCCAAGGCAGAAGCGTAGTAAGGGTAGGCAATGGGGGTCAAGTGACTTGCCCAGGGTCACACAGCTGGGAAGTGTCTGAAGCCAGATTTGAACCTAGGACCTCCAGTCTCTAGGCCTGGTTCTCAATCCACTGAGCTACCCAGCTGCCCCCCTAACTAATTTTTAATTTGCCTTTTGCTGAACCTTTTTTGATTATAATTTTATTGCATTATTATCTGAAAAAGTTGGTTGGGAATTTTTTTTTGCCCTAGAACTGGTTAATTTTTGTATATTTACCATCTGCTACTAAAAAGAAGGCATATTCCTTCCTATCCCTATTCAGTTTTCTCCACATATCTATTAAATCTAACTGTTCTAAAACTTCATTTACTTCCTTTACTTTTCTTTTTTTTTCTTTTTTTTTTTTGTTTGTTTAGATTCACCTAGTTCTGATAGGGGAAGGTTGAAGTCCCCCACTAATATATATTTAAAAATAATTTTTTACATTTTTTTAATATTGAGACCCAAATTTACTCTCCCATCCCTCACCCCATTGATATAGAAAACAATCTGACATAGATTTACATGTGCAGTCATGTTAAACATTTTCCCATGTCAATCCTTTTATGGAAGAAACTCGAACAAATTTTTAAAAAAATTTAAAAAAAAGTTTGCTTTTGTTTGAACTTAGACTGACTCAGTTCTTTCTCTGGATGCAATTGAGCCTTTTTTATCACAGCTTTTTAGGATTGTTTTGGATCACTGTTGCTGAGAATAGGTAAGTTATTCATCATGTATGTGTATGTTCATTATATAATTTTGCTATTATTGTATACTCTTTTTGTCTTACTGTTATTGTCTATTGTTTTCCTAGTTCTGACTCCCTCTTCATCAGTCATGTATGTCATTCCAGGTTTTCTGAGCTCTTCTTGCTCATTATTTCTTGTACCTTGATAATATTTCATTACAGTAGACTATTACTTACTCAGCTATTCCTCAATTGATGGAAGTCTTCTCACTTTACAATTATTTGTCACCATAAAAAGAATTCCTTTAAATAATTTTGGACACATAGTCCCTTTCAAATTTTTTTTAACTCTTTGGGACATAAACCAAGTAATGATATTCACAGGTCAAAGGATATGTACTGTTTAATATCCCTTTTGACAAAGACACAAATTGTTCTCCAGATCGGTTGAATTGGTTCAAAACTCCAAAACAATGCATTAGTATCTCAATTTTCCTCTATCTCCTCCAATTTTTATCATTTCCTTTTCTCTCTAAAAAGACAAACTGATAGGTTTGGGGTGGTACCTCAGAGTTCTTTTAATTTTTTTTCATTTTCAATAGTTATTTAGAGCATTTTTTACAGAAGCATAGGCAATTTTAATTACTTTGAAAAATACCTATTCATAGCCTTTGACTAATAGTAGGGGAATAACTAGTATTCTTATACTTTTGACTTATTTCTCTATGTATCTGAGAAATGAGACCATTATTAGAAAAAACTTGAAATCATTTTTTCACCATTGTGATTATTTTGTATTACTCTCCAACCTATCTGTCCCCTCCCATTTATCCTTTTCTCTCTCCTTTCATTCTGACCATCTTCAAAAATTTATCTTCTGACCACCACATCCCCCAATTTTCCTTCTTTTTTATGAACTCACCAATTTTATTTCCTCTCCCTCCTACTTTTCAGGAGTGTAACACAAATTTCTCTACCCAGTTGATTATGCATGTTCTTCTTTGAACCAATTATGATGAGAGTAATGTTCAAGCACTTCCCTCTCCACCTCCGCCATCTTCTTCTCCAATCCAAAAGTTCTTTCATGTCTCTTTTAGATGTGATAAATTACTGTATTCTAATTCCATTTTTTATATGATGGCTTTTTAAAAATTTTTATTAATTTAAAAAATATTTTCCATGTTTACATGATTCATTTCCTTTCCCTCCCCTTTTCATTGCCCCTCCCAGAGCTGATAAGCAATTCTACTGGGTCATACAAATTTTATCACTTGATACCTATTTTCATATTATTTATTTTTGCTAACACCTTTTAAAGCCTAAGCCTCAATTCAAATACCCATATATACATGTGATAAGTGATGTCATATGTTTTGCTTTTGCATTTCTATTCCCATAGTTCTTTCCTTCAATGGGGTTAGCATTTTTTTACATATATCCTTCAAAAGTGTCTTGGCTTGTTGCATTGCTGTTAGTAGCAAGGTCAAAATTACATTGCTTTGCTTTCTGTGTACAATGTTCTTCTGGTTCTTCTCATTTCACTCTGCATCAGTTCATTGAGGTTCTCTCAGTTCATATAGAAAACCTCCAGATAATCAATCCTTACAGCACAACAGTATTCCATCACCATCATGTACTACAATTTGTTCAGCTATTCCCCAATCAAGGGAAACCCCTACATTTCTGATTTTTTGCCACCACAAAGAATATGAATATTTTTGTACAAGTATTTTTCCTTATTATTTCTTTGGGGTACAAAAGCAGCAGTGGTATTACTGGATCAAAGGGTATGCATTCACTTAAAGCCCTTTGGGCATAACTCCAAATTGCCTTCCAGAATGGCTGGATTAATTCACGACTCCACCAGCAATGCATTAGTGTCCCATTTTGCCACAATTCCTCTAAGATTTATCATTTTGCTTTACTGTCATATTGACCAATCTGCTAGGTGCAAGGTGGTACCTCAGAGCTGTATTGATTTTCATTTCTCTACTTAGGAGGGATTTATAACATTTTTTCATGTGCTTATTGGTAGTTTTGATTTCTTCATCTGAAAACTGCCTATTCATCTCCCTTGACCATTTGTCAGTTGGGGAATGACTTGATTTTTTTGTACAATTGACTTAGTTTCTTATAAATTTCAGAAATTAGACCTTTGTCAGAGGTTTTGATTATAAATTTCCCCCCAAATTGTTGCTTCCCTTCTAATATTGTTTGCATTGGTTTTATTTGTACAAAACCTTTTTAATTTAATATAATCAAAATTACTCATTTTACATTTTATAATTTTTTTTATCTCTTGCTTAGTCTTTAAATTCTTTCCTTTCCCATATATCTGACAGGTATACTATTCTATGTTCACCTAATTTGTTTATAATTTTCCTCTTTAAATTTAAGTCATTTACCTGTTTTGAATTTATCTTGGTATAGGGTATGAGATGTTGATCTTAACCAAATTTCTCCCATACAGTTTTCTAATTCTCCCAGCAGTTTTTGCCAAGTAGTGGATTTTTGTCCCAAAAGCTGGGGTCTTGCTGCTCTCATTTACACCAAGTGTATTACATTGATCCAACCTTCTGTATTTTAACCAGTAGCATTTGTTTTGGCAATTACTGCTTTATAGTTTAGTTTGAGATCTAGTACTGCTAGGCGTCCATCCTTCATATTTTTTCTTTCATTAGTTATCTTGATATTCTTGATATTTTGTTCTTCTGGATGAACTTTGTAATATTTTTTTCTAATTCAATAAAAAAGTTTTTTGGTAGTTTGATAGGTATAGCACTGTATAAATAAATAAGTTTAGATAGGATTCCCATTTTTCTTATAATAGCTTGTTCTACCCATGAGTAATTAATGGTTGTTTTTTTTAATTTAGATTTAGTTTTATTTGTGTGAAAAGTATTTTGTAGTTATGTTCATATGATAAATGAATTTGTCTTGCAAGGAGATTCACAGATATTTTATATTGTCTAGAGTGGTTTTAAATGGAGTTTCTTTTTCTAACACCCGCTAGTTTTGTTGGAAATGTATAAGAATGTCAATGATTTAAGTGGGCTTGTTTTGTACCCTGCATTTTTAAATATACCAGCATGTCATCTGCAAAGAGTGATAGTTTAGTTTCCTCATTGCCTGCTTTGATCCATTTAGTTTCTTTTTCTTCTTTAATTGCTACTGCTAGGATTTCTATTACAATATTAAGTAATAGTGGTGATAATGGGCATCCCTGCTTCACTCCTGATTTTATTGGGAAGGCTTCTAACTTATCCCCATTGCAGAGGATAACTTGAAGGTTTTTAATAAATTTTGCTTATTATTTTGAGGAAAGGCCCTTTTATTCCTGTACTTTCTAGAATTTTCAATAGGGATGGGTGTTGTATTTTGTCAAAGGCTTTTCTTGCAACTAATTGAGATAATTGTGTGATTTTTTTACAATTATGTAGATTGTTTTCCAAATATTAAACTATCCTTGCATTCCTGGTATGAATACTACCTGGTTATAGTGAAAAATCCTTGTGATCACTTGCTGGAGTCTTTTTGTTAGTATTCTATTTAAAATTTCCGCATCTATGTTCATTAAGGATGTTGGTCTATAGTTTTCTTTCTCTGTTTTTAGTCTTCCTGGCTTGGGAATCAGTACCATATTTGTATCATAAAAAGAATTTCGTAAGATTTCTTTTTGCCTATTTTGTCAAATAGTTTGCAGAGTATTGGGATTAATTTTTCCTTAAATGTTTGATAGAATTCACTTATGAATCCATCTGGCCCTGATTTTTTTTTCCTTAGGGAGTTCCCTGATGACTTATTCAATTTCTTTTTCTGAAATGGGATTATTTAAGTTTTCTGCTTCCTCTTTTTTTAATCTAGGCCATTTATATTTTTTTAAATATTTGTCCATTTGCCTAGATTACCTTATTTATTGTCATATAGTTGGATGAAATAGCTCTCATAATTGCCTTAATTTCCTTTTCGTTAGTGGTGAATTCTCCTTTTTCATTTATGATATGGTTAATTTGGTGTTCTTCGTTCTTTTTTTAATTAGATTAACCAATATTTTATTGTGAGGCCCACTGAGGAAAGTGGCCATTCTTGCTTGAGTTTGCTGGCAAGACCCCAATCTCTCACACAAAAGCACTGCTCCTGGCCAAAGGTCATCATTAAATTCTGAGTCCCCCTTTACTCTGAAGAACAAAGTAGTCCTTGTAACATCTTGACTATAAGTACCAAACCTTCTTTGACCTAAAAATAGATTAGCAATCACTGTTTCTTGACTTGCTTACATCTGTAATAGCAACTCTAGTTAAGTTTGTGTGTAAAGTCATTTTCGTAAACATTATCCTGTGGGAAAATAAAACCCTCCAAGAATGTTGTAATGCTTAGTATTCTACTTCCTATAGAAGTCTTTCTCTTTGTCATAATAAACAAAGTTCATAGCCCCCAGTCATGGTGCTGTGATTATTCTGCTTGGTCCTTCTCAGGCATGCTGGCCTAAATCTTTCCTGTTATTCCTTCTTCTTATCTCATTCTCTCGTTCTAGCTGCTACTCTCCCTAGCAGGCAAACTCTCTCTCTCCACTTCTAGGATGACACTCAGATTCAGTCACTCCATGCCATTCCCCCATACATGGCCTTTTGACAAAACTATTTTATTTGCTTTTTCAAAATACCAGTTCCTAGTCTTATTTATTAGTTCAATAGTTCTTTTACTTTCATTTTTATTAATTTCTCCTTTAATCTTTAGGATTTCCAATTTTATCTTTTTCCCAGGTTTTTTAATTTGTTCCTTTTCCTTTTTTTTTTACTTGCATGGCCAATTTGTTAATCTCTTCTTTCTTTTTTTTTCTTAATATTGACATTCAGGGATATACATTTTTCCCTCACTACTGCTTTGGCTGTATCTCATAAATTTTGATATGTTGCTTTCTCATTGTTATTCTCTTCAATGAAATCAGTCATTTGTTTTATTTGTTCTTTAATCCACCAGTTTTGAAGAATTCAATTATTTAATTTCCAATTAATTTTTAATTTGCCTGTCCAGGTAACCTTACTAATTATAATTTTTATTGAATCTGAAAAACATGCATTTATTATTTCTGCTTTTCTGAATTTGTTTGTGATGTTTTTATGCCTTAATACATGATCATTCTTTGTAAATATGTAATGTGCTGATAAAGAAGGTATATTCCTTTTTATCCCTTTTCACTTTTTTCCATGTATCTATTAACTCTAATTTTTTTCTAAAATTTCACTCCTCTCATACTTATTTTTGTTTATTTTGGTTTATCTATATCTGATAGAGGAAGGTTGCAATCTCCCACTAGTCTAGTTTTATTGTCTATTTCCTCTTTAAGTTCCAATAGTTTCTCTTTTAAAAATCTAAATGCTATACCATTTGGTGCATATATGTTGAGTGCTGATATTTCTTCATTAATTTTACTGTCTTTTATCAGGATATTATTACCTTCCATCTCTTTTAATCATATCTATTTTTGCTTTAGGCTTTGTCAGATATCGTAACTGCTACTCATGCCTTCTTTTTCTCAATTGATGCCCAATAAGTTCTGCTCCAGCCTCTTACCTTTATCTGTGTGTGTCTACCTGCCTCATGTGTATTTATTTTATTTTATTTTTTTTTATTTTTTTTAACATTTATTAATATTCATTTTTAACATGGTTACATGATTCATGCTCCACCTTTCCCCTTCAACCCCCCCCCCGCAACCCCCCCACCCTTGGCCGATGCGCGTTTCCACTAGTTTTGTCATGTGTCCTTGAACAAGACCAATTTCCAAATTGTTGGTAGTTGCATTGGTGTGGGAGTTTCGAGTCTACACCCTCAGTCATGTCCACCCCGACCCATGCGTTCAAGCAGTTGTTTTTCTTATATGTTTCCTCTCCTGCAGTCCTTCCTCTGAATGTGGGTAGCATCTTTACCATAAATCCCTCAGAATTGTCCTGGGTCATTGCATTGCTGCTGGTACAGAAGTCCATTACATTCAATTTTACCACAGTATATCAGTCTCTGTGTATAGAGTTCTTCTGGCTCTGCTCCTTTCGCTCTGCATCAGTTCCCAGAGGTCTCTCCAGTTCGCCTGGAACTTCTCCAGTTTATTATTCCTTTTAGCACAATAGTATTCCATCACCCGCATATACCACAGTTTGTTCAGCCATTCCCCAATTGAAGGACATACCCTCCTTTTCCAATTTGTTGCCACCACAAAAAGCGCAGCTATGAATATTTTCGTACAAGTCTGTTTATCTATGATCTCTTTGGGGTACAAACCCA
>NC_058130.1:469180726-469299725 GCF_016433145.1 Gracilinanus agilis | reverse complement strand
AATCTTCTGGTATTCCTTTTCAATCTGGTCATTTCTTGTGTTCAATTTGCTTATCAGTTCATTTGGTTTCTGAGCCTCGCTTTCCAGTTGCAAGATTCTACCTTTTAAGCTGTTATTTTCTTGCCAGATCTCTTCCATTTTCCTCAGAATCTCAGATTTGAACTCTTCCATAGCTTGTGAGGAGTTTTCCTTATTTGGGGAGGGTCTGGATGGTTGTTTTTTCTCCTCCTCTGTTTGCTCGGTTGTCTGGATTTTCTCTGTGTAGAAGCTGTCGAGTGTTAAAGACTTCTTTTTTTTGTTATTATTCTTTCTCTTCTGAATTTCCTGTAACTGATTAGCCATCATTAGCCCAGCAGCTTCTCAGGTTTATCCTCTCTCTCTGTGTCTGTCTGAGATCTATTGGCTCCTGAGGTCTGAGTTCTAGTTTTTTCCAAGGTCAAGCCCCCTGGTGGGCCCTCTTGCTTGATCCTCTGCTGGAGGTTTCTTTACAAGTCTCAGGGCGCTGCTTCTACAGTCGTATACCCGTCTGCACTGGTTCCTCACTTAGGCTTTAGTTCCTGCCTGTGTTTGCCTCCACCCACGCCTCTGCTCAGCGGGCGCGCGCCCAGCGTCCACTCTCTGCTCCTGCGCGCTCAGATTTCGCATGCGTTCTTGACTTAATGGGGTCCTAAGTCTTGCTGCTCTCAGGAACAGGTCCCGGAGCTGCCGATGACTCGATGGGTGCCCCAAACTTGCTCTATTTCTTTTTAGCTGGGTTCGGAGCTATAGGTGAGTGTGGAGGGGGTGGGGGTGGGGCGGTTGCTCAGCTCGCGATTGAGCGAGAGCCCTTTTTAGCCTGGAACTGTCTCGATTCCACGTACCTTCCACGCTGTGCCCTGTTGTGGGGTTCCTCCTTTCGTCTGGACTTGTTTTTATGTCCCCTTGAGGAGTTTTGTGTGTTTTGGTCAGGAGAGGTTAAGAGCTGCTTCTTACTCTGCCGCCATCTTAACCCGGAACTCCTCATGTGTATTTATTTTAAAAAATGTATGGTTGGATTGGGGTTTTTAATCCATTCTATGTGCTTCCATTTTATTGGAAAATTCATCCTATTCATATTCAGAGTTATGATTACCATCTGTGTATTCCTCATCATTTTGATTTACTCTTTTAATCATGCCCTTTCTTCTTTTACTATTTCCCTCCATACCAGTGTTTTGATTTTAATTAGCCCCCCTTTGCTAACCCTTATTTTACTTTCCTCACCCCACCCCCTCTTATTCCCTTCCTCTTTTTCTTTAGGATTTTTTAATCACCCCCTCCCAACTTTTCCCTTCCTTTTGATACTTCTCTCCCCACATAACCCCCTTCCTTATTCCCTTTTCACTTCCCTACAGGGTAAGATAGATTTCTATACCCCGATAAATCTAGCTGTTTTTCCCTCTCAGAACCAATACACCTGAGAGAAAGGTTTAAGTATTACCTGTCACCACTCTTTTCCTCCCTTTTACATAACAGTATCCTACCCCACTCCCATTCCCCTCTTTATTACCCTATTTTAATTCTTACTTCACATTTAATTTTCTCTAGTTTTTAAAAATATTTTGACATATTCTAAACAATCTATCACCACACTCTCTATGTATACTTCTTCTGCTATTATGATGATAACAATTTTAAAGAGTTACAGATATCACCTTTCTATATAGGAATACATGCCAATTGACCTTATTGAAGCCCTTAATGAAAGGACTATAGGATGGAGGTATTTTACTTCACACACCTCCTTTTGCATTTGGTCAATTAAATATTGAGCTTTTTTTTTCCCTCAGTGAATTTTGTATCTCTTTTCCCCATATAACCATTTCAACCATATAAAGGATTGTCATAAGTTAATTTTTGTATATCATTTTCTACATGACCAATTCTTCTTTTTCAGAAGTTCTTCTCTTCAGTGTATTTTGTGCTGTTTTACCATTTGACCTATTCTGTTTTTAATATATGATTTTCTTCAGCATTTTTTGTGCCTCTTTTCTCAGTCTATCATCTTTTTTTCCCTTGATTTTTGTACCTTGTTCTCATTTCTTTTCTCATTTTTTCTCTTACATTTCCTATTTTATTTTTAAAATTATTTTTGAGATAGTAAATTAATTATTTTTGGGCTGAAGAGCAATTTTTTTTTGGATACAACAATATCAACTTTGTTGACTTATTCTAAATTCATGTTTTGGTCTTTCCTATCACCAAAATAACTTTTTATATTGGGTTTTGTTTTAATTAAAATATGAGTCTGGCTGTAGGCTTAACAAATTTATTATGAATTATTGATATAGGAGAAGGAAGGGAAAATGAGAGAGGGGTAATTTCCTAATCTAGTTTCCCCATTTCTGTTGCTTCTCCTCAAGCACCTGGGGACCCCCATAATCTCCTTCTAAAATTTTCTCTTACCACCCTATCCCCTTGCCCTTACCGTATATGACTGAGAGTTCTGGAAGTCTTTGTTACTGTTTTAACTGCCCCCCAAGGTCTATGCTGGCTTGTAGTATTGGGACCTGCCTTGGGTAGCTGATCTGAATTCCACTTCCACTCTGATGGGAGAGATGTTTTGTGCTGGCCTTCTAAGTTATTTGAGTCTAAACAATTATTTAACCTCATCCTTTTGTTTTTTTCTGGTGTTCCAGAATTTGTCTTAAGGCATTATATGAAAGTTGTTTGATGGGTAGTTTGACAGCAATCAGCTATGACTGTTTACTTCTCAGTCATCTTGGTTCTGTCCTAATGTAATCCTTACCTGTTTCTTTTCTTAAATGAAAAATCTTCAATTTGTGACAATATTCTTAAAGGATTGCTCCTATATTAAAACTGATAAGAGTAGAAGATATCAATCACAGAACCTTTCACTTTGAAGATACTGCATACATGCCTTTGACATTTAGCTCAGAATTGTTTTTAATGGTCTAGGGAACTTTCATAGAGATGATATTCAGTTGGATGAAAGCTGATATTATAGTCAATCTCCTCTGCTCTTTGCCCCATATTTTTTATTTTGAGCTGAAATTTTTTATGTGGAAAAAAATGGACCATGTTTCTCATACCTTTAAAAATATTTTGTATATATTAAATGAAGCAAAATAATAGAGGCAGCTAGTTGTCACAGTGGAATGAGAGTTTTATCCACTTTTTATAACCTAACATTACATTATACAATGTTTCTCAGTGTCTCAGGAAACATCTTTTCTATCCAGCTATCCTTTCTATACAGATATCCAGATGTCTTTTTATCTGTGGGTGTGGTGCTCAAACTTCTTTAGGAAATGCCTCAGATTCTTAATTGGTTATGAGAAGTTTGAAGTCACCACCACTCTTCCCATGGTTGGAAAAAGGTCAAAGCACCCACCACTCATCACCAGAAAATGCCTTATATGGTTGGTAGGCCTTCCACTCAGTTCTGCTTATAGGGCAGTTACCCAAGATTTTATGCTTACTTGATGAGTACATCCTTCCCCCTCCCCCCCTTAATCAGGCAGAGATTTTATCAACCTTTTACTTGCTCTACCATTCAGATTTTAAAACACTTTTGGGTGATATTCCATCTCTTGAATTGTAGCAAATAAATTAACACCAAAAAGCTACTTTTAAAGCACACAAAGTGGCAAAACCCTACACAAACTAACCAGTATCCTTGGGGGAAAAAATGCCATTTGGAAATTTTGCTGTGAATGGAAGTCTTCTCAGGCAAGTAGTAGGTCCAAGGTCTTCTCCATCGCCATTTCCCCCTCTTCCAGCAGGTCTTTCTTTCCCATACCACCATTACAATTCCTGGCAATACTACCTCTTCATTTGGACACCTAAGGGGTGACTTGAGGAGAACATGAAGCAAAAGAGATACAGAGGTCCAGGGCTACCTCTCTAATCTCTTCTAGGGAACATTTTCTTAGCTTTGCAACTGGCTGCTCCTCCCAGGCCTTATTTTGTTGTCGTCATCATCATCATCATCATCATCATCCTCCTCGGAGAACCCCGGAAGTTCTTTGGAAATAAGCATCCGAGCCAGCTGGATGTTGAGTCCTTCGTTGTAGTGAAGCTTTCTCTTCATCTCAAACTGACGCCGTTTTTCCTGCTCTTCGAGGGTCAGGTTCTCTTCCTCTTCACTGCTCTCACCCTGAACGAGGAACTTTGTATCCAAGCCTTCTGCAGCTGATAACTTCCGGGCCAAGACTTCTGGGATCAGGATTTGATTCGTTTCAGAGTCACTCAAGGCGTCCTCATCGTTTTCACCAACCATACTGTGGTAGGGAGTGCTGGGCTCATCTATTTTCATTAAACCATAGTCTTTGTCTGCTGGATGATAGGTTGCTAGGATATTCATTTCATCCCACTTCTGGGATTTTTTACCGAAGTCCTCTTCAGTGGCCACGGAGCTGGACGGCTTCGGGCGCCGCCGCACGGTGGCGCTGGAGGTGGAGGCGGAGGGGGTCCGGGGCAGGATGACGGAGCCCTGGAGGCTGCTCTTGTTCTTCAGGATCCCCTTGATGGACTGGTGCGAGGCCCCCGAAGCTGCCATGGCCTCCGAGCCTGCCGGCCCGCTCCACCGCACCCGCTCAGACAGCGCGCCACCCCCCAAACACAGGGACTATATGAACCATATGACCAAGCTAGTGCCCAGTGGCCCAAGGACGAAGAGTACATTCTTTTGCAAAATCCTAGTGTATAGAGAGTTATAGTGAAAAGAGAAATAACTGAATATATATATGTAAGTGTGTATATATATATATATATATGTACGTAGTTTAGCTTAATAATCTTATAAAATAAAGGGTTTTTGTTATAATTCTATTAACCACTAACCAATCTCCCGGATTAAGCAATTCCTCCTTTTAAATACTGATTGATTCTAATATTTTGGGCCATATGTAAAGGGAGGGTCAGGGAATCTCATTCTCTTCAAAATAGAAGATTTTTAAAAATGATTAAGAAACATCTTAAGACAAATGCTTAGCAGTCTTTCTTGGGTGACTTCCTATTGATGACACCAGGAAATCATGATTGCTCACATTTAGCAGATCTAGGTTACCAAAAGTTTAGGTTCTATAAAACCTATGCTTATTTGTAAAGCACTCATTATTGCTGGAATGCATATAAGTTCCATATTAAGTAGTTCACTATCCAATCTTAATTTTATAAAGTAAAAGCATTCAAGCTGTACTCCTGGGCTTTGCTAATGCACTAAACATTAAATTAAAGAAGATTCAGGAATCATACATTAACCAGAAACCTTTGAATTAGCAAGCAAAAGTTTAGCATTATACACAAAGGGACTTTTCTCATCAGAAGGTAATTTAAAATTCTCAACTCTGCCCACCCCCTTTTTCCTTAGAGGATGCTGAGCTTGTTTTTCAAAGTTTCTTTTAAAGTGTGGTAAAGGTTCTATTACAGGGGCAGACACTGATGTATAAAGCATGCCAGTACCTTATTTTTTGAGATTAGGAATGATGAGGATGGTAAAGATGGTAAGGAAAATAGAAAACTTCCTACATGTATTTGCAAAAGCAAATAAAGTAAGGAGTCAAGAATATTATAGACAAAGAGTATCAGTAGAAAGCATGAATAAAAAGGAAGGTAATCTGTTTAGGAAGAAGGGATTCAATAAAACTCATGGCCGCATATGTCTATAGGCCAATGCATGCAATCTGAGTAATAAATATAATGAATATCTTAATGAATGGTAGGAACTTTTACTGCATCTGTATATAGAGATTCTTAAAGGTATATGACTCATAAGAGTCATGACTCTTTAATGAAGAATATAGTTATTTTAAGAAAAGAAAGCCAAAGCTATGATTGAATCAGTATGAGGTACTCTCTATAGAGAATATGCCTACATTGATGCAGAAAACTTTGTATTTCTAGATAATCATCTGGGGGAAATGAAAAATTATATGATTTTTATTTATTATGAGATAGCTAGTCAATTTCTAAGGCAGATCTTGAACCCAGGTCATTATGAATCTGAAATAAAGTTTCTAAATAGTATACCATCATGTTAGCATAGCATGAGGAATATAATGTGGGAAAGGATAATAACAAAGTAGCAATTCAAGACAAAAAAACATTCCTATCTATGGAAGGCCATAAATATGTGGGAAATATAAACTGATGTGCTAGTAAATGTTTAATAGCTGACTCTATGAAGCCGTGAGGCACTCTTTTAAGTTTAATTTACAGTGTTAACATTTGTTCCATCACTTTCTTAAGTTTAGAACATGGGTTGGGAAAGTGCTGATTGAGAATCAAATCTGACAAAGAACAAAACATTAAATTAAGCCCTGTTTTGTAATCTATGCATATTTCTGCAGTATAAATGCTTACATTGTAAATTTGACAATTGGCTCACCAGGGCTTTTGTGACCTAGCTGGTACATACTTGTGCAGACTTGGAAACAAGGTAGATAGCATTTGAGTGAGAACCAAAGAAGAAAGAAAGAGAGAATATCTTGGGAGTAATATTTCATCGACCATATATATAGGCTGAGGAGTGTGCAAATGAAATCACAAACCTATCACAGAGCAAAGATGAAGCTGTTCGAAGGACCATGAAGTCTCTATCAGAGTCTCCAGCTTTGAAAAAAGGGAAGTAGCATCATTTCTTTAAGTAACATCATTTTAAGTACTTATTTTATTGTCTAAAATATCAACAATCCTGAGAACACTATATCCTAAAGTCACAACACTATAGACAATGAAAATCTACTTAAGTCTTAAAAATATTCAATTTTGTTTTATTTACAGTTCTAGATTTTCTCTCTCTCCCACCCTCTCTTACATAATTAGAAGGAAGAAATACAAAACCCGTTATGGATATGAAATAATGAAAATAAATCATTAGTCATTTTCTAAGGTAAAATAGAAAAAAGGAAAAAAATCAGTTATCATTCTGAAGTTGAAGAACATTTTTCATCACAAGTCCTTTTGAATTATAGTGAGTAATTTTGTTGATCTGTTACCAAGTCAATAGATTATCTTTACAATATAAGTGATTATGAACTGCTTTCCATGTTTCTGCTTATTTAACTTGGTATCAGTTAATGCTTTCTAGGTTCTTCCAAACCATCCTTTTTAGAATTTCTAATAGTATAATATCATAATATTTTTATATCATAATCATATACAACAACTTATTCACCTATTACACAATTGTTAGGCATCTTCTCAGTTTCCAATTCTTCACTAGAACAAGAAGAATTGTTAAAAATATTTGGGTACATATGAGGCCTTTCACTTTTGCTTTGATATAATTGAGGAATAGACTTAGGCTATGCAAAATTACTAGATTTTTTTTGAGCATAGTCCCAAAAAGCTTTCCAAAGTGGGTGGACTACAGTTCTATCAACAGTGCATTAATGTACTCATTTTCCCACATCCATTCCAACATTTACTATTTTCCTTAATTTAAATCTTAGCCAATCTAAAGGGTTTGAGATGATACATAAGAATTGTTTAAATAGGCATATCTCTAATTATTAGTGGTTTAATTTTTTTTTAAAATATGACTGTCTTCCTTGGAAAACTACTGGTTAAATCCCTTGATCCTTTATTGGAGAATGGTTAATATTTTTTATAAGTTTTCTTATATTATATTTAAAAAATGAGATCTTTATCAGTGAAACTTAGTATGTACATATTATCCATATTTCTTGATTTTCTTTTACTTTTTAGATTCATTGGTTTTGTTTGTTCAAAAAATTCATTTTATGTAATTGAAATGATCAATTTTACCTCCTGTCAATCCTCTATCTCATGTTTGGTCATTTCACATATGCATTGAGATCTGACAGGCAATTTCTTCCATACTTTCCTAATCTGCTTATGACAATAGCCTTTATGTCTAAATCATGTACACATTCAAGCTTATATGGTATATGATCTTTGTGATATATTATTGTAATATCCTTGTTAATATTTTGTTTAAATTTTTAATAACAATTTATTAGGTAAATTAGTCTATGGAGATTTATTTCATTTATTGCTACCAACTTCATGAATTAAGACCATATTTGTGGCATAGAAGGAATTTGGTAAGATTCCATATCTATTTTTTTCAAATAGGTTATGTATTATTAGAATTAATTATTCTTTAAATTTGGATAGACTTCAGTTATAAATTCTTCTGGTCCAATTTTTTCCCCTTTCAGAGCTCAATTATGATTAATTAATTTTTTTTCTGATATAAGGATAAGTATTTTATTCTCTGGTAATTGAACCTGGGAAATTTTTGTTTTTGTAAATATTCATGTAATTATTTGGGACTTTCAATTTTATTGCCATATAGATAGCTAAAATTACTTCTAACAATAGCTTCTATTTCATTTTGTTAGCTATGAATTTGCTATTTTGAGATTTTGACACAGATTTGATTTTCCTTTTTTATAAAAGAATTAAATCAATATATTGTAAATGTGCTTTTTTTCATAAAACAGGAATGAAAGAAGCAACAAGGAGCTAGAATTGAGAGAGAAAAATCCCCTTATCCCTTTATATGAAGATTAGATTTTAATATTATCAGTAGTCTTGAGGTAATCATAATAGTAATTCTAAAATAGTTAGCATAATTCATGATTTTAGCAGGTTTTTGTGAATATTCTGGTATAAACATTAAAGTTTTAGAAATAACTACTTTTGCATAGGCCCTAGTGTCAGCCCCACCCTTCAAAGTTGCTGTATCAGTCACCCTAACTTGTGATTCATTATATGTTATGTTAAATTGGGTCAGATAAGCAATTAGCTTTGACCCCTCTCAGAATCATGAATGCTACAGTTGGGATGCCTGACCTTTAGTTCAGAACCTGGTACCACTCAACCACCAACTCTTAGCCAAGGCATCACTGCTTCCCCCTTTTCCATCAAGTGATTCTTAAGTAATGGTCAAAAGATTTCTTTCACCAAATAAGAGGTGCTTCCTAGTTGACCTAATCTATGGACAAATAAGGAGTGCTTCCTAGCTGACCTAACCAGTGAATATTGCTTCTGGATATCTCTATTCTTTGAGGGGTATGACTATTTTGTACTGTTTTTTGTACAAGTATAAAAGTTGTCTAATTCTTTGAGGTATAAAGGAAGATCTCTCACAGGGCTCAGTGTCCTCTGGTCATGACCAGAGGTCTGGTTTTGTTGTGGGACTTCATTCCCCCACCCCCCAAACCTATCTTTCTTTATGGCTTGGATATTTTGCTTATCATTTGTGTACCTGTGGTTAGAAAAATTATGCAACAGAGTGAAGCCACTTTCAAGAAAAGAACAACCAGAAAGGTAGGCAGGGAACATCTGGGGCACTGGAGTAAGAGGGGAGCACAGCCAGCAGGTGGCTGTTTGAAATAACAGCAATACTGGATGATGATTATCTATGAAAACTTGACTATTCTCAGCAATGCAATGATCTGGGACAATCTTGAAAGACTTATGAAAGGGAATGCTATCCACCCCCAGAGAAAGAACTGTTGGAGTCATCTTTCACATCAGTGTATCTTTAATTTTATTTTGGGGTTTTTGTTGTATACGAGTGTGCTCTTACAACAGTGACCAATATAGACGTTGTGTTTTGCATGACAATAAAAAAATGAAAAAAAGAAAAAAGAAACATTTGCAGAGTTCTATACAGAAGCATTAGAAAAAAATGTAAATAGTTTTTAGTAAAACTTGTTTTTGGCAAGTGCTCCCAAAACAAAACCAAAAAATCCTTCCAGAAATCTTTATCCCCAAAGATTCATGTGCCAATATTTTCTACAAACAAAGAGTTCACTGGTTATTTTATGACAAAATATTTAAAACAGTTAATGAACTTAAAGACATTGGGTATTTTATTTCAATAAAGGCAATTGTCTGTGGTTGAAAAAAGATATCAGTTATTTCAATTAGTCTTATGATTGATTCCATATATCATCATATCATTTGCAAATAATGATAGCTTTATTTCCTTGTTGCCTATCTTAATTCCTTTAATTTTTTCTTCTCATATTATTCCAGATAGCAATTTCAGTACAATATTGTAGTAGTGATAATAGGCATTCTTTTTTCACTCCTGATCTTACTGGATAATGTTTTCAAATGATTTTCGATAGATGCTCTTTATCATGTTAAGGTATGTTCCATTTATTACAATGTTCTCTGGAATTTTTAATAGGAACGTGTGTTGTATTTGGTCAAAAGATTTTTCAGTATTATTGAAATAATGATGGTTTTGGTTGGTTTTGATAATGAAATGGTCAATTATGCTGATAATTTTCCTAATATTGAAGCATCCTGAATTCTTTGTATAAAACCCACTTCCTCCTAGTGTTTGATCTTTTTGATACAGGGCTGCAATCTCATTTTTAGTATTTCATTTAAAATTTTTCATCAGACTTCCTGGTTAAGATGGCTGCAGACTAGAAGCAGGGCTCTTTAACTCTCTTCACTACCAACCACCAGCATACCTCTAAAGGACAAAAAAAAACAAATCCAGATGAAATAAGGGACCCCACAATAGGGCACAGTATCAAAGGTATGTGGGATTTGTGCACTTCCGTGCTATAAGGTGGGAGGGAATAGCTACCATCAAAATGAGAGCTGAACAACTCTCCACCACCCACCCACAGTACCAGAGTCAAAGGCTGTACTCCAGAGTCAGAGCAAGTGGGGGCACAAAATCTTGCTCCATGGCAGCTAACTGGCATCACTAGGAGCTTGCTCCTGAGAGCAACAAGACTTGAGACACCAGAAGGATGGAGAGTGCAGACCTTGGGCTTGGGAGTGGGGCTGAGAGAGGTAGTGGACTGTGGAAGCAGCCCAGTGAGCTGAGACTCAGGGGAAAACCTCAGGTGGAGGAGCAAGTGTGGACCAATTTCCAGGCTCTGGGCAGTCTCTAGGACCATGGTGGTTTGACTCTAAAACAGCAAGACCAGAGACCCCAGGAGGCTGGGGAGTGCAGACCTTGGGGGAAGAAGTGAGGCTGAAGAGGGGCCGCAGACAGCAGAGGCCTGGCAGATGTGGAAGCCAGGAGACATGCAAAGTAACCTCAGGCAAAAACTGCTACTTTGCTCCATACAAAGAGAGTAGACTTGTCTTACTCAGACTTCTGGCTAAAAAAATATAATGATGCCAAACATGGCCCAAGAAATAAACACCAAAAAGACCAAGAAAAAAGATCTAACACTTGATAACTTCTGCACAGAAAAAACCCAGAAAACAGAGGAGGACAAACAATTAAAGACATCCAAACATTCCCCAAAAAATGAAAATTGGTCACAAGCTCTTGAAGAGTCCAAATCTGAGATCATGAGAAAGATGGAAGAGATCTGGCAAGAAAATAACAGTTTAAAAGGCAGAATTTCACAATTGGAAAGTGAGGCTCAGAAATCAAATGAAATGATAAGCAAATTGAAGACCAGGAAGGACCAGCTGGAAGCCTTGAAGAGCCAGATAGAACAGATTGAAAGGAAAACCAAAAGATTATAACCAAAAACCAGTCTTTAAAGGCTAGAATTGGGCAAGTAGAAGTCAATGATCTCACAAGACAGCAAGAATTAATAAAGCAAAGTCAAAAGACTGACAAAATAGAAGGAAATGTGAAATATCTCAGTGAGATAATAGATCAAGAAAACATGCCTAGAAGAAACAACTTGAGAATTATTGGTCTTCCGGAAAAATCAGAGACAAATAGAAACCTAGATATCATATTACAAGAAATTACCAACAAAATTGCCCTGATGTTCTTCAACAAGAGGGCAAAATAGACATTGGAAGGATCCATAGATCATCCTCTACACTAAACCCTCAAAAGGCAACCCCCCAGGAATATAACTGCCAAGTTCAAGGGCTTACAAGTTAAAGGGAAAATATTACAAGAAGCCAGAAAGAGACAATTCAGATATCAAGGAGCACTAATCAGGATCACAGAGGATCTGGCAGCCTCCACACTACAAGACCTCAAGGCTTGGAATATGATATTCAGAAAGGCAAGAGAACTGGGTCTACAACCAAAGATCACCTACCTATCAAAACTGACTATATACTTCCAGGGGGAAGTATGGCCATTCAACAAGATAGATGATTTCTAAGCATTTGCACAGAAAAGACCAGTACTAAATGGAAAGTTTGATATCCAACCACAAAAATCAAGAGAAACATGAAAAGGTAAATAAGAAAGAAGAAAGAAAAAATAAGATCAAATTATTTGTATTCCTATATGGAGAAATATTATATGTAATTCTAAAGAACTATACTCACTATTATAGTAATTAGAAGAATTAGTAATAAGGAGAGGTTGGAGTACTAAATGGTCTAAGATGATATGGGGTGTAAGTGTGTAGGGAGGAATCAAAGATGGCACCGAGAGTAACTTGAAGGAAAAAGAAAAATAGGATAATCTATACCACACAAAAAGGGCATGGGAAGGGGAGGGGATGAATACTATTATAAGAAGGAGAGGAAGAAAGCATTAATAGGAAATACTTAAACCTTATTCTCAATGGAATTAATCCTGAGAGGGAAGAGTAGATAGATCCATAGGGATATCAAATTCTATCTAACCCTAAGGATAAAGTCAAAAGGGATAAACCAACTGGGGTGGGGAATTCATAAAGGGAGGGGAAGAGAGGAGGGAAGGAATTCATTAGACCTTAAAAATAATAAGAGGGGAAGGTAGGTGGTGGAAAGGGTAATAAATCAATGGAGGGGACAAGGGGAACTGTTTTAAAACAAAACACTGATTTAAAAGGAAATAGCACAAGAAGAAGGGGTAGAACTAGAAGAGGATACCAAAATGTTGGGGGATACAGAGCTCATAATTGTAACCCTGAATGTGAATGGGATGAACCTGCTCATAAAGCAGAAGCAAATAGCAGAGTGAATTAGAAACCAAAATCCTACCATATGTTGTCTGCAAGAAACAGACTTGAGGCAGGTGGACATACACAAGGTTAAGGTCAATGGCTGGAGTAAAATCTTTTGGGCTTCAACTGAGAAAAAGAAGGCAGGAGTGGCAATAATGATTTGTGATAAAGCCAAAGTAAAAATAGATATGATTATAGGGAAAGTAATTACATCCTGATAAAAGGCAGTAAAGATAATGAGGAAATAACAGTACTAGACATGTATACAACAAATGGTATAGCATTCAAATTTCTAAAGAGCTCAACAAGGAAATAGATAGTAAGACTATACTAGTGGGAGATCTAAATATTCCTCTATCAGATCTAGATAAATCAAACCAAAAAATAAATAATAAAGAGATAAGAGAGGTGAATGAAATCCTAGAAAAATTAGAGTTAATAGATATGTGGAGAAAAATAAATAGGGACAAAAAGGAATACACCTTTTCAGCTGCACATGGTACATTCACAAAGATTGACCATGGGCATAGAAACATGGAAAACAAATGCAAAAGGGCAGAAATAATAAATGTAACCTTTTCAGATCATAATGCAATAAAATAATAATCAGTAAGGGCACCTGGACAGGCAAGTAAAAATTAATTGGAAATTATATAATATGATTCTCCAAAATCAGATAGTTAAAGAAGAAATCATAAAATTTCATTACAGAGAATGACAATGATGAGACTTTCTACCAAAATCTGTGGGATGCAGCTAAAGCAGTCCTCAGGGGGAAATTTATATCATTGAGTTCATATAATAACAAATTAGAGAGGGCAAAGATCAATGAACTGGGCATGCAAATAAAAAAAACCCAGAAAGGGAACAAGTTAAAAATCCTCAGTTAAAAACTAAATTAGAGATTATAAAAATCAAAGGAGAAATCAATAAAAATGAAAGTAAAAAACTATTGAATTAATAAATAAGACTAGAAGCTGGTACTTTGAAAAAACAGATAAAATAGATAAAGAACTGGTCAATCTAACTTAAAAAAAAGAAAGAAGAAAACCAAATTATCAGTATCAAAGATAAAAAGGGAGACCTTACATCTAATGAAGAGGAAATCAAGGCAATCATTAAATATTATTTTGCCCAATTATATGGCAATAAATATAGTAATCTAGGTGATGTGGATCAATTTTTACAAAAAATATAAATTGCCTAGATTAACAGCAGAAGAAATAAAATACTTAAAAAATCCCATATCAGAAAAAGAAATTGAACAAGCTATCAAAGAACTCCCTAAGAAAAAATACCCAGGATCAGATGGATTCACAAGTGAATTCTATTAAACCTTCAAAGAACAACTAATTCCCATACTATATGAACTATTTGACAATAAGCAAAGAAGGAGTTCTACCAAACTCCTTCTATGACACAAATATGGTACTGATCCCAAAGCCAGGTAGATAAAAAACAGAAAGAAAACTACAGACCAATCTCTCTAATGAACATAGATGCAAAAATCTTAAACAGAAACTAGCAAAAAGACTCCAGCAAGTGATCATGAGGGCTATTCATTGTGATCATTTGGGATTTATACTGGGAATGTAAGGATGGTTCAACATTAGGAAAACATGCACATAAATGACAATATCAACAAGCAAACCAACAAAAACCACATGATTATCTCAATAAAAGCTGAAAAAGCTTTTGACAAAATACAACACCCATTCCTACTGAAAACTCTAGAAAGTATAGGAATAAAAGGGCCTTTCCTAAAAATAATAAACAGTATCTATCTAAAACCATCAACAAACATCATCTGCCATGGGAATAAATTAGAAGCCTTCCCAATAAGATCAGCAGTGAAACAAGGATGCCCATTGTCTCCTCTATTATTTAACATTGTACTAGAAACACTAGCAGTAGCAATTAGAGAAGAAAAAGAAATTGAAGATATCAAAATAGGCATGAGGAGACCAAACTATCACTCCTTGCAGATGATACAATGGTCTACTTAAAAAATCCTAGAGAATCAACCACAAAGTTAGTGGAAATAATCAACAACTTTAGCAAAGTTGCAGGATACAAAATAAATGCACATAAATCAACAGCATTTCTATATATTTCCAACACGTCGCAGTAAGAAGAGTTAGAAAGAGAAATTCCATTTAAAATCACCCTAGACAATATAAGATACTTAGAAATTTATCTGTCAAGACAAACACAGGAATTATACAAAGACAACTATAAAAGCCTTTCTACACAATTAAAACTAGATCTAAACTACTGGAAAAACACTGAGTGTGCATGGGTGGGATGAGCTAACATAATAAAAATGACTATTCTACCCAAATTAATTTACCTATTTAGTACTTTACCTATAAAACTACTAAAATACTTTTTTACTGAATTAGAAAAAACTATAACACAGGTCATTTGGAAGAACAAGTGATCAAGAATATCAAGGGAAATAATGAAAAAAAAACATGAAGAAGGTGGCCTATCAATACCAGATATTAAACTATACTATAAAGCAGTGGTTATCAAAAAATATGGTACTAGCAAAGAGACAGAAGGGAGTATCAGTGGAATAAACTAGGGGTAAGCAACCTCAGCAAGACAGTTTTCAATAAACCCAAAAAACCAAGCTTTTGAGTCAAAAACCCACTATTTGACAAAAACTGTTGGGAAAATTGGAAAACAATCTGGGAGAGATTGGGCCTATTTCAACATCTCACACCCTACACCAAGATATACTTAGAATGGGTGAATGACTTGAATATAAAGAGGGAAACTGTAGGTAAATTGGGTCAGCACAAAATAGTATACTTGTCAGATCTATGGGAAGGGAAAGATTTTAAAACCAAGCAAGAGTTAGAAAAAAAATCACAAAATGTAAAATAAATAATTTTGACTATATTAAACTAAAAACTTTTTGTACAGACAAAACCAATGTTATTAAAATTAGAAGGGAAGCAACAAATTGGGAATAAATCTTTATAACAAAAAAATTAGATAAATGTCTAATTATTCAAATATACACGGAACTAAATCAATTCTACAAAAAAAATGAAGCCATCTCCCAATCGATAAATGGGCAAGGGACATGACATGAATAGACAATTTTCAGATGAATAAATCAAAACTATCAATAAGCACATGAGAAAGTGTTCTAAATCTCTAATAATTAGAGAAATGCAAATCAAAACAACTCTGAGGTATCACCTCACACCTAGCAGATTGGCTAAAATGACAGCAGGGGAGAGTAATGAATGTTGGAGGGGATGTGGCAAAATTGGGACATTAATGTATTGTTGGTGGAGTTGTGAACTGATCCAACCATTTTGGATAGCAATTTGGAACTATGCCCAAAGGGCTTTAAAAGACTATCTGCCTTTTGATCCAGCCATAGTACTGCTTGGTTTATACCCCAAAGAGATAATATTGAAAAAGACTTGTACAAAAATATTTATAGCCATGCTTTTTGTGGTGGAAAACGAGGTTATGCACTTCTATTGAGGAATGGCTGAACAAATTGTGGTATATGCTGGTGATGGAATACTATTGTGCTCAAAGGAATAAAGAACTGGAGGAATTCCACGTGAACTGGAATGACCTCCAGGAATTGATGCAGAATGAAAGGAGCCGAACCAGGAGAACATTGTACACAGAGACTGATACACTGTGGTACAATCGAACATAACCTACTAGCAGCAATGGAAGAATCCAGAGCAAGGCTGAGGGACTTATGAATAGGAAAACTAGCCACATTCAGAGGAAAAACTGTGGGAGGAGAAATACAGAAGAAAAACAACTGCTTGAACACATGGGTTGATGGGGATATTATTGGGGATGTAAACAGTAAATGATAACTCTAGTCCAATGATCAATAATATGGAATTAAGTCTTGATCAATGAAACATGTAAAACCCAGTGGAATTGTGTGTTGGCTTAGTGGGGTTAGGGAGTTTTGGGGGAGATGGAAAGAAATTGAATATATAACTATGGGAAAATATTCAAAATGAAAATTAAAAATTAAAATAAAATAAAATTTTTTTCATCAATATTCATTTGGAAGGTTTGTCTATGTTTTTTTTCTGGTTTAAATTTCAACACCATATTTGTGTCATTAAATAAATTTGGCATACTTCCTTCCTCGACTATTTTTTTCTAGTTTAAGTAGTATTGGAATTAATTATTCTTTAAATGTTTAATAAAATTCCCTTGTGAATCTATCTGACTGGATTTTTTCTTAGATTTGTGTAATTAAAATTATCTCAGAGACCTCCATCCTGTAAAGACAACATAGTAATTAGATCCATGTGTCTGATGGCCTGACGCTGGCATCCCAGTACGGGCCTAACACATACAGGCCTGGCATGACAGATTGACGGTGTCATGGAAACCAGATGGCATGAAGTATGAAGGCTGTTGGCCAATTAAAGGATATGGAAGGATCAAAGGGGACAGGCTAAGAGGGAGGTTTTAAAAGTCAGATATGGAATTGAAGTCACTCTCTTTGCTCCCCTCTCTCTTGTTGATCTTACTCTTTAACCATCCTGGTGTTATCTCTTATCTCTGGCAAGTGGCAGCTTGGGGGAAAACCTCACAGGCTGCAATCCAGGACCAGATTTTTACCTTGAATTATCTGACTAGAAACCTTCTTTCTCTCTTTCTCTTTATTAATGAATACTGATAAATCTAGTAAGAAGCCTCTAAGATTAATTTTTATTTATGACAGGTTTTTCATAGATAGCTTGTTCATTTCTTTTTCTGAGATGGGATTTAAGTGTTCCATTGTAGAACTTCAGGGAAGTTTTGCTGAATAATTTCTTTTAGTATGGAGTCCAAATTTCTATTAATTTCTGCTTTTTAAGGAAGATCAATGATTCTCAGATTGTCTCTTCTAGACCTGTTTACTTGATCTGTCAGTTTCTCAGTGACATATTTCATGTTTCCTTCTATTTTATTAGTCTTTTGACTTTGCTTTATTTGTTCTTGCTGTCTTGAGAGATCATTGGCTTCTACTTACCCAGTTCTTGTCTTTAGAGACTGGTTTTCTGCTATAATCTTTTGATTTTCGTTTTTGATTTTGGTCTCCAATTTGCTTATCAGTTCTTTTGATTTGGGGGCATCTTTTTCTAATTACCCAATTCTAGCCTTTAGAGCCTGGTTTTCGGCCATAATCTTTTGGTTTTCCTTTTCAGTCTGGTCTGTTTGGTTCCTCAATGCTTCCAGCTGGTCATTTCTGGTCTTCAATTTGCTTATCAATTCATTTGATTTCTGAGCCTTAGTTTCCAATTGCGAAATTCTGCTTTTTAAACTGTTATTTTCTTGCCAGATCCCTTCCATCTTTCTCATAATCTCAGATTTGAACTCTTCAAGAGCTTGTGACCAGTTTTCATTTTTTTGGGAAGGTTTGGATATGGTTACTTGTTTGTTCTCTTCTGCTCTTTGCTCTGTTGTCTGGATTTTTTCTGTGTAAAAGTTGTAGAGTGTTAAAGATTTCTTCTTGATCTTTCTCTTCTGTGTTTCTTGTGTCTGGCTTGCCATTGTTATCCCAGTGCCCTCTCAGCTTTATCCTCACACCTAGGGTCTCTCTGCATTCTTTAGGCTCCTGAGGTCTCAGGTCTAGTGGTTCTCAGGGTCAAGCCTCCTGGTGGTCCCCTTGCTTGTTCCTCTGCCCAAAGCTCCTTTAAGAGTCTCAGGGTACTGGTTCCACAGTCATGCACCACCTCTGCACTGGGTCCCCACCCAAGGTCCATGCCTGTGCTCAGGATCTGTGTCTGCACCTGTGTCCATGCCTGCGCTGAAGGTCTGTGTTCAAAGTCCATGTGTCTGTGTAAGGATACACACACCCACAGTGAAAAGAAGTTGAAAACAAAGAGACAAGAAATTGGTCCTACAAGCACTGCCCAAATGGTGAGTGCTAGCCAAATTAATGAACTATGATTGGTTCCTGAGATATGACATGGAAGAGCTAATGGGTAGAGAAAACAGCTTATAAAGGTTTTTTCAGAGGAATGGACACACATTCTTGCTTTGTTGACACTAGATGGAGGTACTACTGCGCTGGTGATCCTTACTGAAGATTCTCTCATGGACTTCTGACTGATTGGACTTGAAGAAGCCCTTGTTGGTGATGGACCTCATTCCATTAGAATGTCAATTAAGGTATTTAGCTAAACTGCTCTTTAATTTTTTCCTACATTTCCATCTCTTTATTATCTCTACTTTGATTAAACTAAATTGTTAAGGCTACCAACAGACTCATAATTTTAATTTTAATTATTATAATTTGGTGACCCTTTTTAACCATTACACAATTCACATGGAATTCCTCCAGTTTGTTATTCCTTTTAGCATAATAATATTCTATCACCAACAGATACCATAATTTGTTTAGTCATTCCCTAATTGATGGACACGCCCTCATTTTCCAATTTTTTGCTATCATAAAAGGCGAAGCTATAAATATTTTTGTATAAGTTTTTTTTTCCTCCTTATTATCTCTTTGGAGTACAAACCCAGCATGGTTTGGCTTGGTCAAAGGGTTGCCATTTTTTTTAAAGCCCTTTGAGCATAGTTCCAAATTGCCCTCTAGAATGGTTGGACCAATTCACAACTCCACCAGTAGTATGTTAGTGTCCCAATTTTTCCATATCCCCTCCAAAATTTATTACTTTCTTTTGATGCCATATTGGCCAGTCTACTAGGGGTAAGGTGGTACCTCAGAGTTGTTTTAATTTGCATTTCTTTAATCAGGAGGGATTTAGAACACTTTTTTGTGTGCTTATTGATAGTTTTGATTTCATTTTGTGAAAACTACCCATTCATGTCCCTTGACCATTTGTAGATTGGGGAATGGCTTGAGTTTTTGTAAATTTGACTTAGTTCCTTATATATTTGGAAAATTAAACCTTTGTCAGAGAGTTTTCCTATAAAAATGTTCTCCCAGTTTGTTGTTTTCCTTCTTATTTTGGTTGCATTGGTTTTGTTTGTACAAACCCTTTTTAATTTGATGTAATCAAAGTCATTCATTTTACATTTTTTAATGTTCTCTATCTCTTGCTTGGTCTTAAATAACTTCCTTTACCACAGATCTGACAGGTATACTATTCTATGTTCACCTAATTTATTTATGATTTCACTTTTTATATTTGTTATATATCATTTTGAATTTATCTTAGTATAGGGTGTGAGATGTTGACCTCAACCTAATCTCTCGCACACTATTTTCCAATTTTCCCAGCAGTTTTTGTCAAATAGTGGATTTTTGTTCCCAAAGCTGGCTTCTTTGGATTTGTCATACACTGTCTTGTTGAGGTCATTTACCCCAAGCCTATTCTATTGATCCACACTTCTCTCTTAGCCAGTACCATATTGTTTTGATGACCACTGCTTCATAGTACAATTTAAGATCTGGTACTGGTAGGTCTCCTTCCTTCACATTTTTTTTTCATTATTTCCTTTGATATTCTTGATCTTTTGTTCTTCCAAATGAACTTTGTTATAGTTTTTTTTTCTAATTCAGTAAAATTATTTCTTGGTAGTTTGATAGATATGTTAGTAAATAAGTAAATCAATTTTGGTAGGATGGTGATTTTTATTATGTTAGCTCATTCTACTCATGTTTTTTTTCAACTGTTTAGATCTAGTTTTATTTGTGTGGAAAGTGTTTTGTAGTTGTGTTCATATATTACCTGTGTTTGTCTTGGTAGATAAATTTCTAAGTATTCTATATTGTCTAGGGTGATTTTAAGTGGAATTTCTCTTTCTAACTTGCTGCCAGGAATATAAGATATATATTTTTAATTTAATAGGTATGGCACAAAATAAGTACATTAATTTAAGTAGTTTTGTCAATTTTTATAATATTAAATAGGTGTTTTGTAGTCATGTTTATATAATTCGTATGTTTGTCTTGGAAGATAAATTCCAAATATTTTATGTTATCTATGGTGATTTAATTTCTCTTTTCAACTCTTGCTACTGATTTTTGTTGAAAATATATAGAAATGCTGTTGATTTATGTGGGTTTATTTTGTATCCTGAAACTTTGTTAAAGTTATTATTTCCACTAGCTTTTTAATTGATTTTCTAGGACTCTCCAATTATACCATTATATTGTTTGCAAAGAGTGATAATTTAATTTCCTCATTGCTTACCTTAATCCCTTCAATTTCTTTTTCTTCTCTAATTGCAAATGTTTGCATTGTGAGTACTATATTAAATAATAATAGTAAAAATGGGCACCCTTTTTTCACTCCTGATCTTATTGGGAAGGCTTCTAACTTATCCCCATTGCTAAAATAACTATTATAAATATACATTATACTTTCTATAGTTGCCTCCTTTGGTTGTTGTTTTTTGTTGTGTTTTAGAAAACTGCTATTTACACTGTACTTAAGACATCTGTATTATCACCCTTTGAATCAACTCATAAGGAATTTTATGACAAAAAGATCCTGAACATATTTATATCAGTTTTAGTACCTTAATAATTTAGTTACCCATCAAATCAGTAACATACAGAAACATGCATCATGAGAAGTAAAAATTATATCTCATTCTTTCCACATAATAGTGACTTGTTACTCCTGAGCAGAAAAGCTCACTCACATCAATGAGATATGTTAACATTCATTTTTCACATTCAAATTGAATGAATGATTGAATGATATGAGTACAAATGCAAATATTACAAACAATTTCTTACAAAAAGTATCAATCAAAATAATGCATTTTATGGAATTTACTACAAAATATCATAAAACTATCTTCATTTAAGTCCTTTCTCCCTATATCCTGTAAGCCAACTGGATATGTTTGGGCACAATAGTGACTTATTGGCATGGTTGACACATATATTAATATGTTCAAAGACAACCACTAAATATGCTTGGCTAGCTTCCTGAAGGGCACTAATAGCTTAACTCTGGGATCTTAACTCTATTTTGAACTCCTGAGACATCTCCTTCACCAACAACTGAAAAAATGTTTTCTCATCAGAAGACCTGCTGGCGTCTGGTAAGGACAAATCTCACAAAAGGCCACAGTAAGAGGTCAGTAGCAGCGAGGCTTCTTCTGGCAGCCTTTGTGGCTGGCTGTTTTCATAGGGCTTTCCCACCAGTAGACTTGCCAGCCATCTGCTTTGTACAAGCCATCTTGTCTTACCAAATGAACTGTCAATATTTCCTCCACTGTATTCACTGTTGATGCCACTGCTTCTATTCACTTAACACTGTTATTGACTCTACCTCTCTCTTAGTTAAAAAGTTCAAGAATACTCTGCACTCCCTTATTTTTCTTTCATCTTTTCTTATGGCAGTTTCAACATTGTCTTTTTCTGAGTTTGCATTTTCATCTCTCCTTCATCATAGAAGCTTCCAATGGTCAGGTTCCTTTTTTATTGTTTGCTCATTTTCCAGACTATTACTTGTCTTTGAATTTTATGTTAACATTGAGCTCTGTTCCTGGTGTAAGGAGGAAAGGCATTTTCTAAAATGTAAGGATTTTGGGTACTACGTTTTCAGAGCTAAATCTGGGGATTTGTGGTTTCTGAGTGGTATAATTCCAGATGGGCATGGTGCCTACTTTCCCATATCTTAACTGTTCCTTACCCAAGAAGGTTCCTTGATTCCTTGTTGTTTCAAGTTATATTTTACCTCAGGGCTTTGATCTCTCTAGACTGAAAGTGCTCCTCTCTGCTGTTGAACTGTGACTCAGAAGTGAGTATATAGAATGGAGTTGCCAAAATATATTCAGTTCTGAACCCAGAGCTAGCATAAGGGTTCCCTTCTAATCTCATTTTCACTGATTGCCCCATCCCCTTACCTTTTGACCACAGAGCTCCTCAAGCTTTGATTGGTTTTTGCCCCACCAACAAATTTCATCAGTGCTACTGCATCCATATAAAGTCTAGTCAAGCCTGCACTCCTGTGTTACAGGTATCTCCTGATCTAATTGGGATAGAACAATTTTTTGTTCATTCTGTTACTGCAGAATACAGTTTGAGTCAGTATTTCAAAATTGTTTAGTTCTACCATCATAAGCCCAAGAACAAAAGAATGTATCTTCTCCCGTGGGGAGGGAGGATGAAAATATACACAGATAATTTTAATATTGATAAGGAGTGAAGGGGGAAAGGAAGAAATGAGAAAACATCTAGGAAAATTTGATAGCAAGAGAATATTAACAACTCTGAATGGAGGTGGGTGGAGAAATATAAAAAGACTTTCTAGAGGAATCACAATCTGGAGAGATTCTTGAAGGAATATAAGAGTTCTGAAAGAAAGGCAGGAGGATAGGATGAATTTCAGGCTTGAGAGATGAATTGTAAATTTGAAGAAGTTTGAGATAAAATGTTGAATCTGCCAAACAGAAAAATATTCTAATTCGTGTGAAGCAGAGTTTATATGGAGAAGGATGAAGCAAAAGAGTGTAGGTGGGAGGAAGATTCTGAAATGTTTTAAATAACAGTTTAAGGAGTTTCTATCATATTCTGATGGAAAGCCTTTCAGGATTTTTAAGGAACAAGGGTCATGATGAAACTTTTATTTGAAATATTCTTTTGACATTGTGTTGAGTAAATTGGCAGAAGATAGGATAGATTAAAGGAAAATCCAAAGAAATGATTAATTTCTTCCCCTCAAAATGCTAATATGGCTTACCAGGAAATGTTTTGGAGAGATTATCAAGAGTTTTTTGGATAAAATTTTTTGGATAAAATATGAGGAATTAAGGAAGAGACTGAGTCAAATTCAGCATTTATGAATCTACACGATTAATTTGGAGGATATCGTCAACAGTAGCAGAGACTTTTGGAGGAGATTAAAAACATTTTTATTTTTACATAAGTTATTTTGAGGAAGAAGAAAAATAAGTAAAACAAGTACATTTTAGGCAAGTTGAGTTTTAAGTACTAGGTGAATGGAGGCAGTCATACTTAATAATCAGTTGAATATTTAGGATTGGAATTTCAGGGATTGATATTTATTTAAATAAGTGTCATGTGCAGTGACTATTATTTCTTTGACTGTAGACAAAATAAACAAGAGAAATAATGTACAGGATGTTAAACATTTTTATGTCCTAGAATTCTTTGGCATTGTTTTCAGAATTATATCTTAAATATAAAATTCATATTGTAAGGGAAACTGATTATATAGAAATACATTTGTCAAAAATTATTGAGAAGGAAGCAAAGGCATAAGTTATGGTTGGTCATTCATTCAATCACGTCTGACTTATTGTGACTGATAGCCCATCAGGCGCTTTTTTCCTTTACTAGCTCAAAGACAGTCTAGGCCTTTTTAATTGTTTCCATAAAATTATCTGGCCATCCAATCTTTTGCAATCTCCTTCTTTTGTCTTCAATCTTTCCCAGCATCAGGATGTTTTCCAATGAGTCCTGTCTTTTTTTTTTTTTTTTTTTATGTAGTCAAAGTATCTAAGCTGCATCTTTAGTATTTGGCCTTCTAATGATTGGTCTGCAATATTTTGTTTAAGTACTAACATTTTGATCTCCTTTCCAAGAGAATCTCAAAAATCTTCTCTACCACTCTCAACTTTTCTTATGGTCCAGCTCTCACAGCTACGTATTACTACTTGAAAAAGAATAGGTTAAATTACATGGACTGTTGCTGGCAAGTTGAGTACACTGCTTTTTAGTTTGTTCTTCAGATTTGTCATATTTTTCCTTCTAAGGAGAAAGTGCCTGTAATTATATTTGAGACCAAGAAATGAGAAATGAAACCAAATTTTGAAAGAAAAAAAAAAGTTGGACTTTTGGGGTTTGTTTGAGGAGAATTAGGAATTCAATAAGAGATAAGGAGATATTGAGGAACATGATTAATGGAAGAAAAAATGATGTAGCAATTCTTCTGAGTTTGTGCTCCTTCAATACTTTTGTTATGAAGAATATAGTGAGATAATACTGACAGAAAAGGAGGACGTTTTGTCTAAGAAGTGCTTTTGATTTTTGTAATACTTTTAGAACTCCTAGAGATATGACATTAAACAATTCCTCTCATTCATTTCTGGGCCAATATCAAGATTCATCATTAATGGATCATGGCTGATGATGTCAATGAATAACAATGACATTCTATAACAATCTGAACATTGTCTGTCTGTTCCCATATATTTATAAATATGACACCCATTTTTGACACCCATTAAGAGCAAGCTTAAGGATAATAGAAGTGTGATACAGTAGAAGGTAGGCATATGTCTTATTAGTGGTTCATATGATCTTGATCAGCTTCCTTTTGTAATAGTACTGCTGATAATATTTTTCAAACTCAAATATTCTTATTTTTAAAAGATAAATTTAAAATGAGCATTTGAATACCTTAACATCTTATTGCTGATGAAACCTGATTTAATTTGCTTATATTTTATGATCTTCTGCTGTCATTCTTTTGAATAACATTTCTAATTCCCTATCTAACATCTGAGGTCCTATGATATTAGAATTCATTTACTATGTTCTTCTCATCATTGATAATAATAAATCTCTATATGAATGTTTATTGTTTCATTATGCATTTTTGTCCTTTGTCTAGGTTTCTTTACCCTACAAATAGCCTTTGATCTATTAACTAGTTTATTTAGATTTAATAACACATATACTGAATCACCATCCCATATTTAGATATGATAGTTTTTTTCTATTTTCCTAACTTTTTTGGGAAAATTTCACTCTTCCTGCTATTTCCCATGGCTTTCCAAAAGTAATGGAACCAAGCTTTTTCTGACTAAGAAAATTTCAGTTCTCTTTTAGCTATCATCTCTGTCATAAATTTTATATTGACTAAGCTTTTTTTTCAAGGAATATTTTTTTCATTAATTTTCCATCTCTCAGAGTCAATAACTTGCTTAAAGGAATTCTTGTAATTTTAAATATTATCTTCTTGACACTTTTAACCTTTCATTTAATTTGGTGTTTGTTCTGGTCTTTATTCCAAGTAATGCATGAACTGACTACTTCAGATTGTTATAAAGAATTGTGTTAATCTTGGTTAAGGGAGGAATAAAGATGGTGAGGTGATAGGAGGAGGAATGAAGGGGATAGCTGAGTGTATGGAAGGGATGAATGAGGTAGGTGGTATACAGGAAGGTAAGGGAATGGATGGGAGTATACAGGAGGGCAGCTCAAACAGGCTTTTTCACTGAGGCTTGAGACAGAGGATACTGGGGGAGATAGCTGGGTTCTTCAGGCAGGGAAGATATCTCTGAGATACAAAAAGAGTTGGGCCAGTCAGAAATATTTTAAATCTGGCTGGAGGGCTTCTCTTGTTAATTTCTAAAATCCCTTGAGGGAGGAGTCAAAGGGCTCCTCCCTGCCAGTGAAACTGATGGCTGCAGGAAGTCTTGGTAGGTACTTCCTGCCAAGATGGATGCCTGCGGTTCCCTCAAGAAATAAAAAGAAAATAATTCCTTCCCGCTTTAGCCCTTGCCTTAATTTTTGATACAATGATTCACCAGAGGCTTTGAGTAGGTAACAAAGGGGATTTATTAATGTTAAGAATAATCAGAAGGAGAGAGGGGTTTCGGGTTTTGTAATAGCCGCTAGGGAGAAAGCTCGTGTTGGGGGATGGGTCGTAGAAGAAGGTTATACTGAGAGAGTCTGGCTCTCCCAGTCAGGAAGGTTTGACTGCCTTTGAAGTAAAGTATTTATCAAATCACTAAATGGGGGTAACTAGTTTTAGGATGCCCTACTTGCCTCCTAGATGTTATCAGTTGATTGGTATAATGGTTCCTCACTACATGTGTTTAAAAATAAAATGGGATGGTGTTTCAGAGATCTCTTGGGTATGTGTAAATAAATTTGTCCATCTGGTTGACATTGGATGATTACTGCCAATTTGCATAGAAGATCTCTTCCCACGAGGTTTGAAGGACATGATGGCATCAATAGGAAGGTGTGTTCAAGAGTCAGAGGTCCAAATTTTAACATTTTAATTTTTAGCTTTGGGATTTGTTGTGTTACCCCAGAGGCTACTCTTACTCTTAAACTGCCTTGAAATTGACATCCTTCAGGTGGTTCTCGTAGTACGGAACAAGTTGCCCCCGTGTCCAGTAGTCCCTCATAGTATACCCCCCCAATTTCTAGAGTAACTAAGGGTTCTCCACTGTCATTGGACTTCACTGGCACTAAGGGTAATAAAGAATCCTCAGTATTTTGTGTACACTTATCATTGATTCTGTGTTGCATATGGTCTTTTGTCTCTAAACCCAAACTTCCTATAGCACCATTAGGTAAGTTCAGTTTAGAATCAGGATTACAGAAAGCAGGCTTAAAGAGCATACTCGCATTGAGAGCTTGTAAGTCATTGTCATTATTGCAGATTCCATGTTGGCTTTCGTTAAGGGCTTGAGAACTGGAGGTTTTATCTGATTTATCTTTCACTCTGCTCCTTAAAGAACTGTCAAGACTCAAATCAGCAATCTTTCCTTCAGTAGTATCTGGGAATGTATGACAGTTAGATTGTGTTCCCTTCAACACATCAGGTACAACTACTGATTCAAAAGCTGACTGATGTTCCCTATTTTGCCCTACTGTTTTTGTGACTGACATTAGATGATTTTTGTTATCACTCACAGCAACAGTCTTGATGTTATGCTTAGCTACACTGATTGCAGAAGAAGACAACTGTTCCCTATCTCTTCCACAAAGTTTAGGATGAAATTCTTTAGCTAAGGGGTTGAGAAAGGTGGATTTTGACTTCCCTACAGAGCTGCTATCATCTTTTAATTCAGTGGATCGTTTCTTTAAAATCAAGTTCTTGCCAACATCTAAACGTTTTTGCTCTTTAACCTCTAACTGTGATATTGTGTCTAAAGCAATTGAATGGGAAAGAATTGTTGCATCTAATTCCCCTGAGGTTACTGAAAGTGTTCCTTTCTGGAAACTTTGTAAATCCTCTCTATAAAGTTCTTTATCCAGTCTGTCCCTTTGCTTTATACTTGGAATAAAGAGAGGAATTTTAGTTTTTGATGATTCTAAACCAGTTTGCAAAATTTCTTGATGTGATTCTTTGCAATGGTTTGATTCATGCTTCCCACCCAATGTGTGTGATATGGAATGAGAAAGCTGATCCCTTATATAATCATCCTCCTTAATGCCAAGATTTCTTTGCACATTTGCATTATCTCTTCCCATTGCTCATTATCTACCACAGACCTATGTGTATCCTCTATGTAGATTACTTTAGACACTTTTTCTATTTTGCCCAGATTTCTCATTTTGCTTTCATCATTTCTATTAGACTCTGCCACACCCAAATTACACTGATTGATAGGTTTTAAATCAGGAATCTCGATTCATAATGATTTTTTCGTTTTTGTTCCCATTTGTACATATCTCTCCATGTCATCTAATGAAGGTGTTTGACTGTACTTTTTGCATGTATGATTGCAGCAAGTACCTTCATGTTTATCTTCATCACACCTTTTTGATTTATTATTCCTAGCCCATTTTGAATTATAAAATGTCTTTCTATTATCTCTTTGATTATTGGGTTTTGAAAAATCTATTTGTTGCTTATATCTACACACACGAATAACGTGCCCAATCCTCCCACACAAATAACAATGGGGTGCTGATTTTGATTTTGGGGTGCTGTTGGCAGGTTGTCTAAATTGATTTCTACTTGTTTGGAGAGCAAAATTCTTTACCTCCTCAATTTCTTTCTCACGTCTAGGTTGCTTCAATTGACGCTTCAAATCTGCTATGATCTCATCTTTCTCATTGTCAGATTGCCTAGCCATTCTTACTTCTTTCTGTTTTGAGTCATGTATATATGCCGCATGTTGCCTAATATCCTCCAGTGGTAATGATTCCCACTGTGGACAACTTTGCCTGAAATAATTTTGTATCGGGATTGAGGTTCCCTTTACAAATTGCCTCCTTATATGATCAATTGTATCCTGGGCATGTGTGTCTCTAAGTCCTAATATTGTTTCTGCTGCTTCAAAAACTCTATCTAGAAAACTGCTCGGGTGTTCTTCTTCCCCTTGGCTCAGTTTTTCAAATTTCTGCGAGGCATTTGGTCTTTTTGCAAATGATCTTATTGTAAGATCAGCCCTACATCTTAACAAGTATCTCATTTTAGCGTGTTGAGTGAAATCCAGATCTTGATGCACTAGTGGCCATGACTCTAAATTGGGATTTGTCCTAGTTTCATTGAGGAATTTTTCCTTTTCCGAGGGAGAGTAAAATTCCCCCAAAAGAAATTCGACATCGTTGAAACTAGGGTTGAAAAGAGAGAACACCCACTTTAATTATTTTAGGCTCTTGTAAGGCTTTTCCTAGAACCTGGGAAAATGCCTTTTTAAAACCTCCATGTCACTAGGAGTGAATGCCTTGTATGTTTTGACATGCACCACCCACTCACCAGATTGCACAATAGTCCTGTCCACTGTTGGTAGTACAGAGACCACTGCATTTTGCATCGGTTGCTCTTTCTCAGTTTCCTTTTGCCCCCAAAATTTTGATCCTACAATTTCTAGTTGTAAAATCATGTGCTTATCGAGTTCCTTTCCTTCACGTACTTGCTTTAACACTTGGAACAGTAGTTTGATGACACATGGAACAGTAGTTTGATGTTCTCTACTAGTTCCTTGCTATCATTATCTTGTTTTGGATGAGATGCCTTGTAATAATTGAACAGATGAGTCAGGACCACTTTTGAAATTGCCAAAAAATGCCATAGAGACAGAACAATTGCCACAGCTGTTGGTATGAAGCATATACACTCAGCTAAAGTGAATGCAAACCATTTGTAATACTCATAGATTTCAATTAATTGTTGTATCAAATTTGGTACCTTTATCAGCCAAAATGTATATAGTCCCTGCATAAAAGACCAAATAAGCAGGGAAAGACTGCCTAATACAAAAAATTATTCTTGTGAAATTCATTTTCTTTTGCTTCAGAAGATTGTAGGTTTTGTTTGACTTGGCTCGCCAGATATAAAGGGAATAAATGATGATTAACCAATTTCTTTAGATATAATACTGTCAAATTATAGTTAAACCCCTCACAGATTTGAACTACTCTCTAATTTACTCTCCTTATTAACTCCATAGTCATTTAAGGTAAGGGAAGAAAGGTAAGAATAATACAGGGAATGAAGATACAAAGGGCTTATCTAACTAACAATTCTTAAATAAATATATTCCAAAGCTAGGCTAAATTTCAATTTTTCATATAGGCAAGGAAACAGCTCTGTTGGTCTGAACCCTCTCTCCACGAGATTCCCAAACCAACTGACTTCTTTCCCTCAAGATTCCAAACCCCTAACTGATTTCAGAACTCAGCCAAAGCTTGGAAAAACTATCATGACCCCCTCTCTCTGTACTACACTGCATAAAACTAAACTCACAATGTCCAATCACCAAGCCACCCTTCCTCTCAGGGCCCAAAGGGAAATTCAAGGAAATAGCAGGGATGTAATGGAGAGATCAGGGAGAGTTCCAGAGAAATCAGATAGGTCCAAATTTCCCCAAGACAAAATAAGCACAGGCCAATGCCTAAGCCAAAATGCCAAAGCCAAGCTGAAAAGCCAAAGCCAACAGGCTAGGCCAAAGCCTAAAAAGCAAAAGCCCCTAGTCAAAGCAAAAGCCAGAAGGCAAAAGCCCAGTCAGTTGGACTTCAGACATAATTATAGCCTCAGGCTCCAACTGACTTTCTGAAGATTCTAAAACCTCCAACTGCCTTTCTGTGATAGTTTGAAATTGCAAAAGCAAAAGGCTTCTGCTAGCAATCTTGCATTACAAGATAGACGACCAGTTCTGAAATGACTCACATCTCTGTACCTTGTCATTTTCTATCTGTTACGATTTATTCAGTTTTGTTTTAAGTTGGTTTCTTGCTCTCACCATGTTCACTGTGTTTGGACCTTTTTTTAAAGAACATTTTCCTAAAGTACAGTTCATAGTATTATTAACTTAAAGCTTAAGGGGACCTAAGAGTTCAGTTAGGTTGACCTCTTCTATTTACAAATGAAAAACTTAGAGGACCTGAAAGCTGAAATGATTTGCCAAGGTCACACAGACAGTGCAGGATGAAGTAAGGATTTAAAACAAAGTACTCTGCCTCTAAAAGCAGTGTCCTTTCCAAGTTTTGTGGTTTCTTAATAGGTAATCATATTTTATCTTAATATCTTAATATCTAAATCCTATTTTCTAACATTTTGATCACCTTGTGGCATATAAAATTATTGTAAGCCCTGGGAGACTATAACTTCCAGGACTCCCTGCTACAACTTCCCCCCACATCTCCCACTTCCTTTGTGGGAGGTATCAGAGAAAGTATAAAAAGAGAAAGTTTGGTGCCTTTTGGAGCTCTGCTTTCTTGAGCCCAGAGGCTGAGTGAATCTCTCCAATCCTGGACTCTCTCCATTGGGAAGACCCTTTTCCCCTACCTAACCTTTCCCTTTTCTAATTTAAATAAAAACCTAGCTATTCTAAACCCCAAGTTGCTCTCTGACCTTTAATTTGAATCCCAAAGGGCTCTGGTCAATACAACCTTCCTTTCCCTTCCTCTACCTTCCTCTCTCCTTTTTCCGCATCCATCCTTCTTCCTATCTATCTTCCCTTTACCCCCTCACATTCCTCTGGATTTGATTTCTGGTAGATTAGACTTCAGAATGAAAAAAACAAAAAGGGAGAGAGATACTTACTGGTCATTCTATTGTTAACAAAAAAGAGATTTACATATCCCCAATAGTAGGAAAGGTATTTAGAACAGGCATTGAAGGCAACATATTTGATTTAAGTGAGGGAAGCTTCTTTAATAGAGTTGTCACCAACCAAGCAACAGAAATCTTTATTCAGCATAAAATTTCAGAGATCCCTAGAGCTCCTTATAGCTACTTTTTACTCACATGAAAAAGCGTCATCACAAGTCTGAAATATTAGCCATATTAGCCACTCATTTGCATGGAGTAAAGACTTGGAATATTTTCTTACAATTATCTGTTTCTATGTATGGTTGTATCTAAGCCTACCTGAATTATGCTATATTTTGGGGAAAGATTTTGTTCAATTCTTTATAGAATTTATCTATTTAGTTATCTTTTATATTTTTAAAAATAAATCAGCTGCATGTTTTGTGTGGCATTTATGTGTATGATCATAATGTCCACCTCATAGAAATCATCTCATGAAAGTTTTATTTCCTTAGCATCTCAATAAATAATTCTACCAATTTTACCAATTTATTTATTTGTTGCTTCTAAAAAAAAATTAAGCCATTCTACCATTTAGGTCCAGTAGCATCTCTTTTGGGTTCCCTTTATTTTGTGACTGCAAAAATTGTTGAGCTTAAGTTTCTCTAATAGCTTTAGGGATCATCAATCAGAGTAAACAAAGATATCATTTAAATCACTATTGAATTAATTTAAAATAATAATTATCATCGATGTTTGAAAATTATCATTTTTAATATAATACCTTTTCTGTTACTCTTTTTCCATTATCATGGCATCAGAAAGATCAACAAGCATATTGAGTTTTGCTTCTGTGATGGATTTCCATTGTCTTCATTGATAAGGAGAAATTTATTGATCTCTACTCCTAGCTAACATTGTCTCAGATGATATTTAGAATCATCCGTTGAAAGCACAAGGTGTTCCATAATCTGAACTCCACTGGTATTACTTTTGCAAAATGAAATTTTATATGATTAAATATAAAGTGGTAGAACAAAATGAGGTGCAGTTGAGGATGATTATGGAGAAGTAGATTTCCATTTGATATAAGAATATTTTTAAGTATTTGGATTATTTCAAAAGGGTTATCTCAGGGAATGTCATCTTCACTAGATGTATTCAAGAAGTATGAGTAGTATGTATCTATATTTATCTATCTGATCTATATCAATCAAAATCAATGTAAATATATAGAGATAGACCTATCAACATATCTATATTTGTTCATCTACAGTCAGGTAGATAGATAGATAGATAGATAGATAGATAGATAGATAGATAGATAGATAGATAGATAGATAACTATGNATAGATAGATAGATAGATAGATAGATAGATAGATAGATAGATAGATAACTATGGAGATGGAGATGGAAATACATTTATTCTTGTTGGCAGTAGGATATAGGGAAAAAAGAACACCAAGCTAAGAGGAAGATGATCTGGATTAAAGACCTAAAGTCTGTATTTACTGGGTATCTTACCTTGGGAAATCTATTAATGCTTTAGCTTCTTCAAATGAAGAAACTTTTTTTCTTTCAAATGAAATCATCAAAATAATTGATAATTATAATGATTAGCCTATAGTTATTTTAAGGAAGATGCCCCACATGCTCATTATTCTTAGCATTTTCTTTAAGGTTTATTCCTCTGTATCTAAAAATGTAGGAAAACTAAAAAATTAGGTACCCCCAAATCAAGAGTTTTCTGTCTTTTAGTTAGTCCTCTTCATCTTTCAGCCATTTTTTCCTACTACTTCCCGGAGTAAAACAGATTCATTTGTAGAAGACCCCAAAGTTTTATGTTTTTAAAACCTTCTCATATCTAATTCACCTCATAGTGCAAGGTTTTTAAAAAAAGCAATTACATAGTTGTAGTTTACCTTCCTTTACATACTATTTCTAAAGGGGAGAGGTTGTTCTGTCATTACATCTAAAAGAATTTGAGGTCAAAGCTATTCACAGGTATATATATATAATGCATAATCATAAAAACATTTGTAAAAGCTGCATTTGAAATAATATCTCTTAAATATTAATATAAAATGTTTATCTATTAGGATAAATGCATAATGGATGGTCTGACATACATTTTCATAAGGATTACATTTTCTTTCTGAAGAATTCAAAAGCTTTACTCCATAGTACAAAGTAAACCCCCATAACAATACATTTAAAAGTTTTTGTTCCTTTTTTCTTAGGTTTATCTGAAGATAGTTTTAAGATGGTTTACTGATCAATAAATGCTTTCTGTTTTGCTAACAAAATAACTTAGGCTGCACAATTGTACTTTTCTGAACAAATATGCAATTATAAATTATAAATACTGTATTCTAGGTTGCCACCTTCTTATCTGACTTAGTAGATTTTCTACCCAATAAAAACTTATATCAGTTTTTATGTTCTAATTTATGTATTTTTCCAATAGATAATAAGTTGCTGAAATTACCATTATCCTGAAATTTAAATTTAGTTAATAATTTTTTTAAAAGTCTAAAACTATTTAAATGAGATAATTTTAACTCCGGGAACTTTCATTCAATCACGAAGTTAACACTAACAAAGTAAGTACAACACACATCCAGCGAGTTAAAATATCAAGACACAACAAATGCCATCAATAATAAAAGTGAATTATATACATATATATACATATGTTTATATGTATATATATATATATATATATATATATACACACATATGTTCTTTTATGTTTGGCAAATGACTTTCCTCATAGCAATGCTGTGCTGTAGCTAGTAAAATTTATAATCAAATAGGTGATATAGTCAGAACCTCTGATAACTGCTAACCAAATAATCACAAATGTATCACTTACCTCTTTCCTCTTTTGTTAAATGATGATAATAGTGCTTGTCCTGCCTACTTCATAATATCATTTTGTTATGAATGGAATAATTGGAATAAAAATGTGAATATATTATATTAGGGAGGAAGAATGGGGGAAATATATTTTCTCTAACACAAATAAATGAATAACTATTTGAAGAAAGTTTACTTTTTTATAATCACATATAATTAATATTGGATCTGAAAATATTTGCACCATTCTCCTAGAACATATTTATTAATTTTCTTGTTGACTGTCAGTTAACTGGGACTAAGTTAGAAATTTGAAGTCCTGTAACCTTAAAACTGGTTCTAGTTCGAACTGGTGATATATAATATAATTTAAAATAGTCCAAAACGTCTCTTCCATTAACTCATTGGAAATTTATGTGTTGTGAAGGTACCAGATATGTAAGAAAAGAAAAATCTTGTTCCATTGTTTAATTTAAACTATATTTTAATTAATAGTGAATCATCTTAAATTCACTGGTGAATTTAACTATATAGAAACTAACAAAATTTAAAGTGCCAAAAAAAATTACAACAGCAAGCCAAAGAAATCATTCAAAATATCATGTATAAGTGGAGAAATATGCAGACACTAAAGATAATCTGTGTTGTTATGAGTGGCAGTTATAAAAAGTGAGTTTGGCAAGATGAGAGAGCCATAGCTCTTAATGAGAGCTGGAGAGAAAGACTAGCCCAGATGGTGCTAAATCAAAAAAAAAATCCTAATCAATTGAAAGAAATTGACTCCTCCCTAGTCAATCCTTAAAGGCTCCATAGAGAGTGATCCTTAATACCTTGTTATTGCATAAAGAAGAAAGTAATGGAGACTCCAAGAGCTCTTAACCATGTTATTTAATTAGAGAGAGAACCTTTGTCCAGAAAAAAGCAAACTTCCCCCGTGAGTCATTTATTACCCAGAAGCCTCTGGTGTTTGTCATTTGCCTCCAGATTTCTCAGAAATAACTATCAGATAATCAAAATTTTGACCAACTTTACTGCCTACTCTCTTCTGCCAGGTAGCACATGAGCATTATAAACAATGATCTTCAGGAAACTGTATGTTAATGTGAAGAAACAAATCTGAAAAACTTAAGGCAAACTATTAAGGGCAATGTTGGATACAAAAGCCTAAAATTTGAAAAGGAAAAACATCAATATTTTAGCCAAATAGACTAGACTTTCCAGTTCATTGTCTATGAATTCTACCTAAAATTCCACATCAGGACATCATGTCACTTTCCTTGGCTACTTAGTCCCTCCTTTCTAGCACTTTATAAAAATTGTTGGCTTTTAGAAATGAACAGATGGACTTAAACTAAATGGAGGAGAACAAAAAGAAAAGAAAGTACTTTTGCTTGAATACACAAAATAGGAAAATGAATGAGGTTCCTTACTGATATCACTATGTAGGCCTGAAAATATTATAAAACATGGCACCAAGTATTGGTTTGAAAACCAGTTCTCTGATTTATGTCTTGTTAGTTTATGTCTTAGAATGTTGAATTTCAGAACAATAAAGTATGTCTGTACAAACTAGAATATACTGATCTAGTGATTTCTTAAGGAAAGTAAATTGATCTTTTTTTAGCACAGTTTCATAAGATATAAAATGGGAGTAATATGTATTTTTTTATAGTGATGAGTAATTAAATTACTTGGCAAAAGATAAAGTGGTATAGTTGCTAATGTATATTTATGTGCATCACTACCTATGTATGTTATGTAAAATATCACTTTAGTTTTGTAAAAAGAAGCATGCTACTGAATAAAGTATAACATTAAAATAGTCTATATCTAGTATATGTTAATATGGGAATCTGGAAAGTTAACAAAATTTTCTAAAACGTACAAAGGGGGAAAATGACAATGACCAACAAAAGCCTTTATGCACTATGCACTTGCAAGGCAAACTGTAGGAAGGTACTCGTTTACAGTAATCAGAGTTGGTGAGCTCCCTGTTATTTGGCTTATGCATTGGGTGAATTATAATTGAATATCATTTTCTGTCACAAAATAAAGCAAGAAAAAAGAACTTTGATTTAGAAATATAAAGTCGTATTTGGTTTTCAAATTTGATTTTAAAACTATAGATTTCTTGGTTGATGGTGCCAATTGTTTAATATCTTAAAATACTAGATTTTGTTGTGTAATTTCTAACCACAAGAATGTAATTTAGGTAATCTGAGTCTCCAAGCCAAAAGGAATTAAGTTTATTGTAAAAAGGCCAAGTCTCACAATAAAGCTGGACTTCTGGTCAAGACCAAAAGACCTCAAACGTTGTGAGAAACCTTCCTAATATACCCCAAAGAATATCATAACTTATATAGCATTACAAAAATAATTCAGGACACTGACAAAAACAGAGAGATGTAGATTGGTTGAGGTAATCAGGAAATAATTCTCATTGGTAGAAAAAGTCACTTGATAGAAAAGGGGGGAGTGGGGAAGCCTGAATCCTACTTTCTAAGCCTGATGATGTCAAGGATGATTGTATACTAAGATGGCCAGGGTAAGGAGGAGGTATCAGGCCTTAAAATGGGGCAAAAGCCTGATGATGTATACTAGGATGTTATCCAAGGTGAAGGGGTGTGACTAGGCTTCTAACCTAGGCAAAAGCCTCTCTGCTAATGAAGACCCAGTCACAAGTTCAAGACCATGATTGCTGAGGAGTGCACGATATAGCAATTTTGAGGCTAAGGCTAAAACAGAGGCCTCTGCTAACAATAATTAACTATATTCAAGCAGTTATCTTACCTTAAAGCTTACACTGAAATAATCACAAAAGGCCATTATTTAACTATCTTCAAATGACCATTATGATTATCTAAATACTTCTGCTAACATTAAAATCTAATCCTCATATAAGGGGGTAGGGGATTTTTCTCTCATAATTTCAAACCAGTAGTTTTAAAATTAAGCACAATCAATGTTGAATGGATATTTGAAAGCAACCAAAAAAAAATGACAACTTGTATCAAACAGCTGCTATGAAAAAAAGAACATCCTTATCCAAGGACCTAAATCCCATTCATTTGCTACAAAGGTATCCACCTTGTGGGTGAAAAGATTAATTTCTATTCCAGTAAAAATAATGCATGCACAGACCACATCTAAGTACACAGTATGGATGGTATGTGTGGTGAAATGGTCCAGTCATTAACTCTTCATTTTCTCTCTCAGTGCACAGAATCTTTATTAAATGTAATTTAATATATGTTCAAAGGCTTAAACTTTCATTCAATAAACCAGATCCTATATTCTTAAAGAATATTAGTTATAAAATAATGTTAAAAAGGGTTGTGGACTCGAAACTACCACACCAATGCAACTACCTACAATCAAAACTAGTGGAAATGCGCATCAGCCATGGGTGGTGGGGGTGGGGGGGGTTGAAGGGGAAAGGTGGAGCATGAATCATGTAACCATGTTAAAAATGAATATTAATAAATGTTAAAAAAGGGTTATTAAGTGAGATATAAATAAAGCAATTGTTTTTCTTTGATAATCATCAAAGTATTTTTCATTTATCTTCCTCTTCCCCACTAAGATAACTTTTTTTACCCTAAGGTTATTTGCTCAGGGTTAATCTGTTGCCACAACAAGACCTATGAATACATAAGATAATATGTAAATACAAAGGGAAAAAATGAAACATTTGAAACATCCTAATTCTATTCTTTTCATACGTTTCAAAATTTTTTCTAATACAATTTCCAATTTTTACTCAAAATGACATATTTGAATTTTCTAAAATATTATCAAAAGAATCCATATGGATATATATGGATTACATATGCAAAAAAGATACAAGCTTATCATGTGTCTTCTCTTCAAATCAAGTCACTATATCTTAGAGAGGAAATTGTTAAACTGTTTTGTATAAGGAATATGATGGGCATGGTGAATTTAAGGATGTTGGAAATCAATTCTTGCCCAAGTCTTTTGAAGTGAGGATGTCTAGCCCAAAGAAGAGGAGAAATGCAATAACTATAAGTATTTAAAGAGCTGTTACATGAAAGAAGTATTTAACTTGTTCTGTTGGAGTTTAAAATATATTTAAGAAGTAGGAGTATTATGGACATGTTGTAGAAGAGCAAATTTCAGATCTATATAAGGCAAAGCTTAGTAAAAATTAGAACTTTCCCTAAATGCAATGATTTGCTTCAGAAGTTGGTGTGTTTCTCCTTAGTCTTAACTGATCATTACAGCTCAGTTAAGATGCGAAGTAGATGCCCTTTGAGTTCCCTTTCAATTCTAAGATTCTGTGTTTACATGAAATATATGGAATAAAAGAAATCTACATCTCTGACTTTAAGATTCAGAAATTTATGTCCTAATATAGGGCAGGGGCAGAAAATTACATGCTATTCTACCTATAGGCTAAAAACAAACAAAAGAAATAGATTTAAAAACATTTAGCTTTAATATATTTCCTGATTATATGAGGATACAATTTTAACAATGCTTTTCTGACATTTTGAAATCCATGTTCCCTCCTTCCCATGCTCCCAACCTTCCCTTTGCCCTAGCACTAAAGGAAATATGACATAGATTGTACAAGTGCCATCATGTAATAAATGTTTCCTTGCTCATCATGTTGTGAAAGAAGATACTTATTATTTATAGTGGAGAAAAATTCAGGGAGGTAATAAATTGAAGAACAATATACTTCCATCTCCTTTCAGACTATCAATTCCATCTAAGGTGGTGGATTGTTTTTATCATCCTGAAACTTTATTAAAATTTGCTTAATTTTACTATCCAAAATTTATTACCTAAAGTTCCCTCCTGCCTCCTGAGCTCCTCTTTCAGATTTCAACCTGAGTCTTGGACATTTTCCATTTGAAAATCCTACTCTCATCTCAGACTCCTTATTTCTGTAGGTTAATCGCAGAATCTCTTTTCTCAACTAAGACAAAATAAATTTTGTCTGAAATATAGTATCCTGGATTCAATTAATATCTATGAGTTTAAGACTAAATATTATTAGTTGGAAGCAAAAAACATGGGAAGTGAGCAAACTTCCCATTATTACTGGAGGCTCACTTTTCATTACTGCTATTACTACAAGCTTTCTGACTTCTCAGAATTTGAATCTCATCAGCTTAGGTTTAAATTTTATTGACACATAGGCGGGGAATTACTGTGCTTTGAACTATTTCACATATCTCTTGTCTATTTTCATTTCTCTCAAACGTAAGTTTTGTTTGTATCCTAAATTTATAGTCATAGGAGATATCCTGAGTTATGAAAAGAATCAGAGAAAATCATCATCAAAATATGCAAAGAAAGCATATGAAATGATTACCTACTATATGTTATTTAGCTATATCTGGGCAATAACTCACTTTCAGATGACCTAACAGTCATCTTATCATTATAAATAAAGAACTAAGAGAATTCTCAAAAATTTTATACTACACCAAGAAAACAAATTATGATATAGATGAATATTTCTAGTAAAATTTAGGAAGACATTCAACTTCAATGCTGAGTGTCCTAAAATCCATCCAAGTCATGATACACATGCAGTCTCAAAGATATAGTCCTTATATATGTATAGAAAATGAGGATTTTTTTTTAGAAAAGCCTAAGAATCTTATCAGCCTTGGAATATTACCTTGTCTCTAATCCAGCAAAGTCGAACTGGCAATAAAATAAGGGAAGCTTTATTTGGGATATTGTTGGGAAAGAATAAAAATTGAATTAGCGAATATAGGGAGTTGCTTAATCTCAGGTACAAAAAATAAGAAAACTCTTTCTGGACAGCTTTTACAATATCAATGTTTATGCCAAATGAGAAAAAACTAAGGCCTTGGATAGTGCTTTACCTATTTCTGTTTGAAGGCAATTGGAATTAAGTGAGAAGTCTGATAAGAAGGAACTAAGAAGTAAGAACTCAATCTGCTGTACATAGTTGATATTTAATACCTGTTATGTTGTTATTATTCAGTCATTTCAGTTTTGCATACTTTTCATGACCCAATTTTTGGGTTTTCTTGTCAAAGAAATAGAAATGATTTAGCATTTCCTTCTCCAGCTCATTTTATAGATGAGGAAACTGAGATGAAAAGTGTTAAGTAAATTGCCCTGGATCATGTAGCCAATAAGTGTCTCTGGTTAATTTGAACTCAGGAAGATGAGGCTCCTGAACACCTGGCCCAGCACCCTAACCACTGTCATATCTTTCTGTCTTACCTGTTATATTAAGTTGAACTTTTAGAGATAGAATTATTATTGTTTACAGTTATTCATAAATACTCACACTTATAGGAATCTCTTAAATTAATGTGTTCTAGATTTCATGTCTATACCAATTTTAATCATTGTTTCTGACATTTTGCAATTCATATTTCTCATTTCCTCACATCACCCCTTCCTGAGGATGGAGGTAATATGATATTGGCCATATATATGTTATCATATAATAAAAATTTCCTTGTTATGTGGTGAAACAAGACATATTGTTTACACTAGAGAAAATTTCATGGAGGAAATAAATTGAAGGATGGTACACTGCAATCTGCATCCCTTCTATGGCAGTGGATAGCCTTTTTCATCATGAGTCCCTTGAATTTGACCTGGGTCCTTGTCTGGTTGTTAAATGGTTGTCATTCAGAGTTGATCATCATAAATTATTGTTGTTACAGTGTACAGCTTTCTCTGTTTTTTTTTTTTTTTTTTTTTTTTTTTTTTTACTATATTTTGCTCTTTTATATAAGTATTTCCAAGTTTGTTTTTTGGGAACCACCTTGTTTGTCATTTCTTATGGCACAATAATATTCCTTTACAATCATATGTCATTACTTGTGCAGCCATTTCCAAATGGATGGAATTCTCTTCATTTTCCACTTCAACAAAAATGAACTGCTATAAATATTTTTGTATACATAGGTCCTTTATACCTGTGTTTAATCTCTTTGGGATACAGACCTAGTAATGGCATTGCTGGGTGGTCAAAGGGTATACACAGTTTGATGACTCTTTAGGTATGTTTCCAGATTACTCTTCAGAGTGGTTATATCAATTCACAGCTCCACCAGCAGTATATTAGTGTCCCAACTTTCTCATATTCTCTGCAACATTTATCATTTTCCATTGTTGTAATATTAGCTAGTCTGATAGTGAGGTAGCTCTTCAGAGTGCTTTTAATTTGCATTTCTCTAATTAATAGTGATTTGGAACATATTACCATATGACAAAAGATAGTTTTAATTTCTTCATCTGAGAATTGCATGTTCATATCCTTTAATCATTTGTCAGTAAGGAAATGCTTGTTTCACTGATAGAGTTCCTAATTTTTGGAAATCAAAATATCTATGTTGGATAATGTCCTTTTTAAAATAAAGGTGAAATGCAGAGAATAAGTAATTTCCAAATAGTCAGTTAATACCTAGGTATGGGATATCACAATCAAATTTTTGTATCTTAATTCTAAGTCCAACTCTTTATCTATTACATGATATTTCCACCATTTTGCATAGTCAGTGACCATTTCAACTCTCCATTCTGTACCTCAGAAGGAAATATATATGAGAGACTTTGCTGACATAAGGTTGTATGGAATTACACTGACTCAGTAACACTAAACGATGACTTTATTTGCTTCCCCTCTTCACCAATCTCTCCATTTTGCTGGAATAAAAATAAAATGAAAAAAAGGTAAAGCTTCTCTGAACTTAAGACATGAAGAGTCTGTCACAGCAGGAATAAGTATTAAAGTTTGAGCAAACTATAAACATTAGTTCAATTTACATATACAATAATTCATTGTCTGTAGCCCTTTTTTATCCGTATTACCATCATTGCCTTTCAGTGATTTTACTTATTTTCTGCACTTTTGCCAGCAGTAAATTCCAGAAAGAACCTCAGGAATATGAAGACTTTTTCTTTTGCCATTTTTATTCTCACTAAATTCTAGAACTATTCATTCTTATAAGTAATGTTCTTCTAACTTTTTAACTTTATCTCCTTGTTGACCATTTTAAATCTCTATATGCTTTACTATATTTAGAAGCAGAAGTGTCTTTAGGAAGACCTAAATAAAGATTGAATGTATGTATATTTCATACACAGCTGTCTAGGGGAAAAATTAGAATTCCATATCATTTTTCTTGGAAATTGTCTGAAGACCTCAGAATGAAAAGAAGAATAGCGACAGTTATTAGTAATATAGGCTTTCCAGTAGGCCTTTCCATAAGTGGAAAAGGAAGATCATGTTTGATTGTTTGATTAGAATGATAGTATAAATGTTTGAATTGTTTTTGGAGTGTACTGAAAGATATATCAAAGTCAAATATTGTATTAAAAATTGTTGGGGCAGCTGGGTAGCTCAGTGGAGTGAGAGTCAGGCCTAGAGACAGGAGGTCCTAGGTTCAAACCCGGCCTCAGCCACTTCCCAGCTGTGTGACCCTGGGCAAGTCACTTGACCCCCATTGCCCACCCTTACCACTCTTCCACCTATGAGACAATACACTGAAATACAAGGGTTAAAAAAAAATTGTTAAAACCTTTTAACATGTCTTAATGAGTATGAACAACTCTAAGGAATGATGAATCTATTAAACAGGCATGGTAAACATTAATAAATAGGAGTATTGTGTCCCAATAAATTTTAATTTTCTAATTCCTCTTCCCTACCGTAACAATATTCCATTTTAAGCTTTCTTCATACCCTTGCTAAACCCAACTCTGCTAAAAAAAGTAACAAATAAGCACTTGACCTACTAGCCTAAAAAACAAAAAAGTGAATTTATTATACAGCATAAATAAGAAACACATGTATTGATTTATCCCAGAATAGGTTTTAGAATATAGGCCAAAGGATTGTTGTAACATTGTTAAAACTTTATAGTAGAGGGGTCTCATATTAATTTACAATTAATTACAAATCATCTAAGAATTTGATATCTAAAATGTTAATAATTGTGAAGTATTTATTCATAATATCACTTATCAATTTAGGTTTAAGAAACAAAGCATCACCACCAACAACAAACATTTTAGAATGCCTATTACACACAGTGAATATCAATAATACTGTTGTTTAGGAGCCACAGTACCAGAATATTTTAATTATCAAATTCAGGAAATTATCCTTAACCATTTCTAATACTCTCTCTTAGAAATGTCCTTACATTTGGGTCATAACTCATAAAATTGTAATATCAGGTATTTATTTTAAATCATTTTAACTTTCCAGTGATGTCCCTTTGAAAAAGGAAATGAATGGATGTCCTTTTTTTTTCCTGAGTAAAGTTGATCAGAAGACATTATCACTTACCAGTGAAGTCCAATGAAGATTTTCCCTTTTTTGTCTATTGTTTTTCACATGTAGATACAATTAAAAAAATGTTTTTGCTGACATTTTGCAATCCTTGTTTTCTCCCTCACTGGTCTTCTCCCTGTGCAAGAAGGCAAGTAATAAATGTTATAATACAATACATATGTCCATATTCATCATTTTGTGACCCAACTAGGATTTTCAAAAAGTGTATATCTTTCTAAAATATATGTTCCTTAGAGGCATTTACATCCTATGTATTATTTTATGTAATACATATTGCATATGTGTCACATGCATATATTTACACACATATACATTTTAATATATTTTATATATGCTTATATATGTAAATGTTGACTACTGACTTTAGAATATAAGTTATTTGAGGACAATATTAATTCTTTGTGCCACTATTCTTTCTATACTCAGTGTTTAATACAATGCCTGACACATGGAAGGTATCAAATATCTATTGATCGATTGATTTTATTTGATTCAAATTCAAATATCTTCTCCCACTTAAAATATATCAAATGTAGTATAGAGAGAGGGAAATAGACTAAACTGAAATTAACAAACAGGGTTTAGTTAATTTCACAGGAAGGGACTTGTTTTGAAGTTACACCTTCCTTCAAGATGGATACCCCGGCTTCCTTTCAAGCCCAGAGTATGTTGGTTCTTTCCCTCTTCCTCCCTCTCTTAATAACTAACAGACAAATTATACTAATAGGTCTGTTGAAACCCAAAAGGGTTTATTATCTTTAAGGATGATTTTTAGGAAAATGGGTTAAAGGAAGCCCTAACTGTTGTTTCAGGAACCTCAGGTGGGGGAAGGGAGGCAGAGATGAAGTCTGAGTAAGGACCTGCCTTTAATTCAGATTACAAAGTGCTCTTGATATCTAAAGGGAATAAATGATGACTGACTAGTTTCTTTATATCTAATACTGTCAATTATAATTAACCCTTCACAGATTTGAACTCCTCTCTAATTACTCTCCTTATTAACTCCACAGACATATAAGGTAAGGGAGGGAAGGTAGGAAATAATATTGGGAAGGAAGATATAAAGGGTTTATCCAAAATAACAATTTCTTAAATAAATATTTCAAAGCTAGGCTAAATTTCAATACTACAGATAGGTAAGGAAGCAGCTTGGCTGGTCAGACAACCTCCCTCCACGGGAGACCCAAATCAACTGTCTCTTCCTCAAGATTCTAAACCCCTAACTGCTTTAGAACTCAGCCAAAGCTTGAAAAAACTATATGACCCCCTCTCTCTAAACTACACAAAAGAATTGAAGCATCTATGCTTTAGACAAAATATAATAAATAGCAGTTCACCTGGAAATCAATTATTGTTGATAAACTGAGGGTACTGACTTGCTGAATTTTTTAACTAAATAGAAATATTAAATTTCCTTTTATACAGACATTTCATGAGTTAACATAAAATATGCAAGAATTCTGCAGTATGATACCAAAAATACCTAAAGGGGACAGGGACCTTCATTTTTAAAACTAGGAATGCTTCAGTGCTTATCATCCATATTTTGCCAGCTGTCATTTTTTTCTCCCAGTTTTATTGAAGATTCAAGGAAATTTACATGGTACATTTGCAAGCTATCTAGGGTATGATAGGAATTGACTCATATCAACCCTAATGATACTGATATATTTGGTACTACTCATTTGGTAATAGATGAGTGGAATCAGAAAAAGTCAGATAAAATGGTCTTCAAATGCACCTTAAGGATGTTGACAAGCATTGTTACCAATTTGATTTCTAAAATATATGAAAATGATCTGATTATTCTCTCTTAGCTCTACACCTCCCTCCTGAACCCTTTAAAAAGTATTGGCTCAAGGTATTCCATTAAAAAATATGATATCATCTTAAAGGAAGAAGTAGCACCAGTCTTTGGCAGGCCCGGCATACAATACCAGCAACTCACCAGAGGAATAGGAAAGTGGAGCTTCATAAGCAGAGAAGAATGGCAGTTATTGAAGAGAGTAAAGTATATATTAGACAAAGTTACTTAGTGGAAGATAGAGCCTAAAGAGTTGTTTCAGAAGTGGCGTAGCCTTAGGAACTTCTGATATCTCGGGCATATTCACTTTCACACTGGCATCTCTAATGGAGATTACACTATTTGAGATATGTTGGGGGACAAATAATCATTTGCTATTTGTTATTTGTCCCCATATTTTATGTAGATTAAATACTACATGGAGGCAAATAATCATAAATGCGCTTTCTCAAATCACTCCCACACTGAATGTGGTACAAAAAGAGTTCAGTGTTAAGTGGGACTGTTGTTACACTCGCACATTGGAAGTTCTCTGAAAGACACCACCAAGAACATTTCTGAGTAGCAAAGGATGTACATCAGTTTTGGAACAAGAGCAAAATATTGCATTTGGACAGGCTGAGTGTTTGGTATAGCATAAATATTAAAAGGACAGGGGTGTCAAGGAGGCAATGATTAAATGAGTCATGAAAACCTGAGTTCAAGTTGGGCCTCAGACACTCAATAGCTTTATGCTTCTAGGCAAAAATGAGTTGAAGAAGGAAATAGTTCCCACATGGGAAGAGTTAGAAATAACAGAAAAGACTAGACAACAAAAACAGCAACATTAAAAGAATACATGAAAGCCTTTTGTCATCATAGGTTGAAATTTATTATGAATTTAGAGAAAGTTAAAAATAAGAAGAAGCCAAGAGAAGATATATAAATATACACTGGAGAAAGGAATTTCTGCATTTATGATTTTGGAGAGCCATTTGAGTATGACTATATCAAGAAGTTTCCCTATTTAGTATTGAATTATACCAGAGTCACAAGAGGGAATAAGCATTCATATAATATTTACTATATGCTAACTATATACTGCATTAAGTACTTACAAATATATTTTTTCATTGTATCTTGAATGCTTTTCAAGCCATATGTACATGCATTTGTCATGGTAATGAAAAAGAAAAGAATTATGACTTGAATTTTGACCCCCAAAAACCTTGCTTGCCCAAGGGAAAATTGCTTATCATACTTTATGCTTTGTTTTAATAATAACTAGTTCACAAGATTCTCATGTGAAAAAATTAAATAATGAAAGTGAAAGTATTTTGTAAATAATAAAGTGATCATGGCATGCTAATTGTGATTATTTAGGTTCCTGAATAAATGATTCTTGAATACCTTTAGTGGTAGTGATTCTTTACCATTTCTTGCAGGCCATAACATTTGTGGCCAGCTCTGAATGTTAGTAAAGTTTTTCTTAATCTTATAACAATTTGAAAAATAGTTACCTACAGTTTTCATAAAATTTTCTGAGATGGTCCCCTCGAAAGCACACAAAACAAATCCAAAAGAATCCCAGCATTTCAGGTTTAAGAGAAGTCAGTTTCTTTCTAGCTCAAATGTTCATGACTCAGAAGAATTCCCTTTCAAATAATTCAGAAAAGTGGTTGATATCCTAAATACTTAACTAACGGAGCTATATAAAACAAAAAGTCATTGCTTTTTGTCTAAGTATATGAACAAATAATTCTCAAAAGAATAATTGCAAACTATAGTGGAAAACACGCAATTTTGGGATAGCTCAGTGGATAGAGAGTCAGGTCTAGAGAAAGGAGGCCCTGGGTTCAAATTTGACTTCAGCTACTTCCTGTCTATATAACTGGGAAAATCACTCAATCCCAATTGCCCAGCTATTTTGGAACCAATAACTAGTATGAATTTTAAGACAGATGTGAAAGGTTTTTAAGAAATAAAGAACATGCAGTTGCAAAACAAACATAGGAAAGAATTCTCCAAGCCATTAATAAACACATCACAAGGGAAAAAAATCAAAATTTTAAGCTGAAATTTAGCAATTGGCAAAGGTGACATAAAATGGGAGTAATAAATGTTACAGTATCCTTGGAAAGCTGCACTGCTATTGGAGCAATGAATTTATTAATTCAACTGTAGATATACAATCCATTTACTAAACAATTTTGTTTAAGATACATTGAAAATATATTTATAATATGTGGTCCCTTTCCTTTTTATCTATATTAGTATTTCATATTAGCAATGAGAAAGTCTTGCCCTCCACGATGAACAGTTCTTTAGAAGGTTATAAAGCTTTATAGAACTCATAGGAGAAAATGGTTAAACTTATTTGACATATGATACTATTACCCAAAAATATATATGCGTATGTATAAATATGTATTTAAATATATAGATATAGATATGCATGTACATATAGACACAGACATATGTACACATTTAGATGTTGGTATTTTGAATATAAAGAGGGAGTAGAGCATAGTGGATAAAGAGCCAACCTCAAATGGGTTATCTTATGTTCAAGTACTCTTCTAACATTTATGGGCTATATAGTATGGGGCAGGTCAATTAGTCTGTCTGCTTAAGTTTCCTCAGTTGTAAAATGGACATCACAACAACCTATACCTCACAGGTTGTTGTGAGGATAATATGAGATAATATTCCCTACCTGGTACACTTAATAAATGCTTTTTTTCCTTTTCCTTGTCCTTTAAGCAACTTCCTAATGCTATATGTTGCATAAAACTTAATCATCTCCATTAGTAAAGGAAAATTTCTTCAACTGAGAGTTTCTTATACTAATAAAATCATAGGTCCCATACCATATTTCAGATTTTCTGCATACTTCAAATATTCCTCTTTCAATATTGCTCACCAGACTACCCAATTTCTGTCCTGTATTTGATTGAAAGTGATATGTTCTTTCTTAGTCTTTTAACTCTCAAAATATCTTAGAAATCTTACCCAATATAACCATTCTTCAGGAGGATTCTGAGAGAAAGCATGCAATTTTCAAGTCGAGTCCATTTTCCTTTCCAACAAGGATACAAATACATACAGATACATGCATGTATACATACTTGCACACATATATATGTGCATAATATATTCATGCACTGACATATACATACAAGTATAAATATATTTAATATTGTATATATATGAATTACATATACACAAATATAACATGTGTGCATATAGTAGGTGATTGAACTTTATTAACCATAGAGAAAGATAACTATAGACAATTTTGCCATTGATTCTTCATTTGCAAAATATTATAGGTTCTATATAGTAAACATTGAGGAGAAGAAACTGAGAATGGGATGACATTAAATTTAAAGTAATATAAATATGTTAGCTATCATCTTTGTGATTCTAGACTGTAGTCAAATAATAGTGGGACCTACCCCAGGATTTGTTGCGAAAGAAATCAGTATGTCCCTATCTTTTAAGCACCAGCTTTTTATAGAAATTCTGAGTTGTAAGTGACCAACGTGGTCATCAACTTTTTTGTGTGTGTGGGGAATGCTTAGCCACATCTAGATTTGTATTTCCTAATTTGGTAAATTAGGAGTTTACTAGGTCTAAATCCCAAAGAGTTCAAAGATAGAGGAAAAAATACCTCCTCGTACAAGAATATTTGTAGCTCTTTTTTTGTGATGGCAAAGAACTAGAAACTGAAAGGATATCCAGCAAATGAGGAATGACTGAACAAGTCAAAGTATATGATTATTATGGAATACTGTTGTACCATAAAAGATGACCAAGATCTCACACACACACACACACACACACACACACACACAAATTTGGAAAAACATATATGAGATGATAGAAAGTGAAGGGAGCAAAACCAGGAGAAGAGTGTAAACAGTAACAACAATACTGTATGGTGATCAGCTGTGAATGACAACTATTATCATCATTGAGAAGATACAGAACAACTCCAAGAGGACAAAAAAGAAGGGTATCCAGTAACATAGAAAGAACTTGAAAAGTATGAGTGCAGACTGAAGCATACCGTTCTATACTGTATTTCCTCATGAATTTTCCTCTAGTGTAAGCAATATGTGTCTTGTTTCACAACATGATGAAAATGGAAACATGTATTATATGGTAACATGCACAGACTATATATTACCTGCCCTCTTGGGAAAGGGTGAGTGGTAGGAGGGAAGGAGAGACCATGGATTGCAAAATGTTAGAAAACAATTATGAAAATTGTCAACATGTGGTCCAGCAAAATAAATAAATAATGGATTTAAGCTATGCAACTTCTATTTACCACCTAAATCCTAAATCTAAGATTATATGTTATATTAAAATTTATACCTAAAGAAGAAACAATCTCGCCTCCCCCTAAAATCTCACTAAGTAATCGCATAGCTGTGTCTCACTACTTAAAGATAAGATCCATAAAGACTTTACTCTTTTGAATTTGTATCTTCAATAATTAGTATTATAATAGGCACATAATGTTGAGTACATTCATTTTTTCATTCATTAAATTTATTGTTCTAATGTTATTGATGTTTCAGAACAATATTTAATATAGCTATAATCTATATATAAATCTTTTGAAAATTATTTGTTCATATCTTTTGACCATTCTAATTCTTGGAGAATGAAACTTGCTCTTATATATGTGTATCAATTACTTCTTTATTTTTAATATCAGATATTGAACAGAGACAAGTGATGCAAAAACTTCCCCTTAGAAAAAGCAACAGTCTTCTTAGCTACGTTGCTTTTATTCATACATTTTTTTCCAAAGTTGAAATTTATAAGACACTTTGCAAATTTGGATTGCTGCCTAAAATCTTCTTGATGTGTTAATTTTGTGTGAAGAGAGAAGTTGGAGAAAACATATGCAGTATCCCTCATCATTCTTTAGTCCTTGTCACTGGTTGTCTGAACTGCCAATCAGTATCTTTTGAGCCAGCACAATATAAAAACCTATTAAAATTACTGTTGGCTGGACTGATGAAGTTCTACAGCTCAACCTAGTAGTGACATTAGTGAAAATATTTAAATAATGGTTTTTTTCCTCCAAATTTTCATTTTTAATACAATGATTTCTGAGAAACTGTTAAAAATCTTGCATATATCCTCTAATTCAAGTGTATTTCCATATCATAGACTGAAAAAAAAAAACCTTTTTAATCTGACTTTTTATGTCTATCATTGGGAAACCAAGAAAATAAACTAATAAAATATCAATTCCATTTGTTTTCATTTTCCCCAACTTCCATAATTTATTTCTATCACTCCTATTTCTAACAACTTACTTCTACTCTTAAAAAATTGTGATTATTATCCTTTTTGAAATTTGTAAGATGAAGCCAGTTACTTTCAAACAAGCCAAGTAAAGATCATCATTACTTCATGACTTAAAAAAAGTTAGTCAAAATGACAATTTCATTGGAAATTAATGAACATATAGAATGTAAATAGTTCACAAAAGTTCAGAAAAGTAGTCCAGTTTTACAATTACCAGCCTTATTGAGCAAGATAAATAGTGATTGATTTCAAGTATGACTTATGGAGTCTATATTTTTTCAACCATTCATCCATTCTATTTTCTTTTTATCTTTCTCCCTTTTTGATGACAGATGTAGAAATAATTGGGGTAGACAAGACAGATATAAAAAGAACAAACTTTAAAATATTATCCCTTATGTTCAATTGAATTAAATAAGAAATTATTAAAATTTGAAGGCACAATAGATATTAATTTGATTTGTAGTCTCTATTTCCAAATTCCTTTATATTTTAGTGGACACTTTAACAGTTTTCATTATAAATTTTATAGATTCCATTAGAAAGTAAGCTCCTTGAAGGAAAGGACCATTTTGGTTTTATCTCTGAATCATCATAGAGCCTCATACATATTATGCATTTAAATAATGCTTGTTACTTATTTCATTGTTTGTAAAATTTTCATTAAAAAATATGTATGCCTCTTTTCCAAAAAGAGAATATAAGCTCTTTGAGCATAAAATCCAGATCATATTCTCATCTTCTTTATTCTTTGGCACCTAAAGTTTGCCTGAAGGGCACACCATTAAAGCTCAATATATTTATTAATTGATTTCAATTATTTTGGTTTTAGATTCTCATCACCAAAGAAGAAAATTAGAGAACCCAATTATTTCAGATACCATTTTGATTATTCAGTTGGTAAGGTTTAATTGGTGTGGGAAAAACAAAACACAAACAACCTAGTTCTGGGAAGCTGTAGATGTGGTAACAAGGCCTTGAAGAAAGGCTAACTCAATTTCTCTTCCCCAATTTTCCTCTGCCTCTTTTAACTGATTTTTAAAAATCCTCTTTGAGCTCTTCTTGAATGTGTCCAATTCATATTTTTCTTTTGGGCTTTGCATGTGTTTGCTTTGCTTTCACTGTCCCCTTTTGTGTCTGTGGCTTGCTCTTTGTCTCCATAAAAATTCCGTATAATTAGGTGCTTTTTTTGTTGTCTGCTCATTTTTCTAATCTTTTATAGACAGGCTCTGTTTTCTGGGAGGTTAGGGTACCCTCTTAAGCTTCAGTCTTTCCTTGATGCTACCATTAGGTTTATTTTTGGGCTTCTACCAGAATTTGGTATGATAGCCTGAGGGTTTGGAGCTCTGAGCAACACTTCCTACTGCTGACTCAATTAACCCTGGAGGCTGAAGATATCTGAAATTCTGACTTCTGACTTTGTTATTAACTTTTGGTCTCACCTTAGTCTTGATCAGGTCATGCATACAGTAGTCCACCCTGCCCTTGAGCCTTTGATGAGAAGCTCAGGAGGCCCAACTTTGGGTCCACCAACTACCTGAAACTGGGATCTATGTCTTTGCCACAGGCCCTAGCTGGGACTCCTAGGCTTACTCTGGGTCCATATAGATGAGGCTGCTTCAGAATAGACTGCCCTTGGCTGGAATTCTGGACCCCACTTTAGGTTTTCTTGGATTCTCAAAGGGTGTGTGTTGGCTTAGACCTCTATCTGCCCAGGTAGGATCTTAGGATCTGGATGTAGCCTTGGTCTCAGGTTCAGAACCTGGCACAATAGATGTGTGTGTTGGGAGTGGGGGGGTGGGGGGGCGTGGGGGTGGCTGACTTGCTTTTGGCCTGCCTGTGCTCCTCTCTCACTCCAGTATCCTAGATGTTCTCTGCCTACCTTTTAGGTTTTTTCTCTTCTCGAAAGTTGCTTCCTTCTGTTTCCTTGTGGGTTTTCTCACTCATGCATTTGTTTTGTGGCATTATTTTAAGACTGGTTGGAGGGGATTCTCATGGTGATTTTGAGCTTCCCTGCGTCTACTGCACCATCTTGGCTCTGGAACTGGTAGTCATGTTGCTAACTAACTTTAGAATTGAATTTCTAGGATATTTAGCAATGTGTGGAAAAACCTTAGATTGAGGTGTACTAACTAATGATAGGAGTAGCTAAGAGAAGAAACAATATTGGAGTTTTGACTGGCCTATACCCAGAAAGAAGATATTAATCTGAGTACCCTTATCATATTACTTTGAACACATATATTTGGGGGTTAATTACAAACAAAGGGGTTTGGGGGATAACTAGCTGGGAAAGAACTCTAGGTGTCCAGTCTATATTAGTTATTTGTTTTGTGTGTGTGTGTGTGTTTTCCTTAAGAATCCACATCTTTATAGAACTGTCCAAAGACAAAGATGGTGGAAAAAGTCATTAAGCAGAGATCTACAGACTCTTCAGCAGAGACTGAAGAGGATACATTTCAGTTAATTCCTGTCAGAGATTTCACAAAATCACAGAATCTCAGATTGTCTAGTCTGACCTGTACTTTTAGAAGAATCCACTCTGTAGAGATCCTTGTTGAGGAACAATCCACTCTCAACTTGGAGACTTCTGAAGAAGGAAAACCCATTATCTCCTAAGGCAGCTTACATATTTTTGGACAGCTTTGATTCTTAGGAAGTTTTTCTTAAATCCAAATCTGCCTCCCTATAATTTCTGCCTTTTTTTTGGTTTTCTTTTGTGATTAGAGAACTACAATTAGCTATGTTTGTGAAAGTAAGATCCAATGAATCTCATCAAGGACAATAAGAGAGGCAGAGTTTTCCATTCAACTGGGTATGTTGGCAGAAGATTCTGATTGCACCAAATCAATTGGATCATATACCCTCAAACTATTGCCTCCCATAAGGTAGGTGGAATAGGAGAGACATCTGAAGGCTAAAAAGAGCTTACATGAGGTTATTTCAGTATACTCTGTAGTTCTGAAAAAAAGAATGAATAACAAATGAATAATAGAGAAGAGCAAGTGACTAACATTATTTGTTTTTTTAATATCTAATATTTCCAAGCATTCAGTCAATAGTAGGGAAGCTTGGTACAGTACAGTGATTTTATTGGTACAAACAACTTTCAAATTGTGATAATTAGATTAAATCTACACTGCCTGTCTTTAGATTTAATCACCAAAGGTAAAAACATCTCCATTTTTGGGTGGTCTATAACCCACATGTGCTAGAGTAACAAATCAGAATTTACTGACTGCCTCATGGGCAGTCCTAAGAAAAGCATCTGTTGTAATTGGACACGTAAACTAAGAGGAGGTCATAGGAAGTGATGCAAAGAGACCCCTTTAAAAAGAGACCTCAATCAGCTGGGCTAAGTCTTCTGGTTTGTGAACAGGACCTGAAGGAGCTCTGCTAGATTGTGACCAGAGCATTTCATGTGGTGAGTTTAAGACTGAATCTTCCTGAACTTCTCTTAAGGAACCTCCCTTTTAATAGAGACTTTGTGACTGAAGCTTTTGCTTCATTCACCTCTGGGGCAGCCCCCTGGGCCTCCAGGCCTCTGGTCCTCTGAGTTTCCAGCCATGGGTTAATTAGCTCTAACTACTGTGTTAGATTACTTATCCTATCTTGTCCTCTCTCTCCTATTTCCTCATTTCTTCTTCCTCTTCTCAATTGTAAATAAATTTCCATAAAAGTCATTTTAACTTGAGATTATTCCTCAATTAGGGATTAATAAACCCCTGGCAATCAATCTTTTAATATTTACTCAAAAAACCCCTTTTCCACCTTACAAAATGAGAAAACTCTCTAACCTAAAGCAAGTTGTTAGCTTCTCAACAGCTTATGGTCTTAGAGAGCTACCTAGAACACGAGATATTAAGCAATTGGTACAGGGTTATATGGTGAGTATATTTCAGAGATGAAACTTATTCTTGGCTTCTGAGTGAGTTCTTTATTATCTATACCATGAGCCTCTTCCAGACATTTAAATAAACATTTATTATTGCAACAATCAAAATCGCTTTACAGAATTATTGCCAAAAATCTAACATCATAAATTAGGTTACCTCCACCTAATTTAATTTGTTATCCTTTCACCATTCCTTTACCTTTAGACTTGAAGATCTCCCTTGCCTTGTTTAAATGGCTCAGCACAAAATTTCATCTATATCCTTGATCCCATGAGCTCAATGGTCTTCCATTATAGCAGACGGAAAGAAGAATAGCTATTTTTATTACCAAATTGTAAACTATGCAGATACAATAAATAGTAAGAAAAGGAAGAAAAAAGTGGAAAGATGTAGTTTATAGAAGATTTGAATATTATAACTCTTTACCCAAATTTAACCTAATTTAATAAAGTTTATGCTACTGGTAGCTTTTTATTCCTGTTTGTACCTATTTTCTTCCTAATATTTTCTTTCTATATATATTACAAAATATATATTTAAATCTATATTAAATTCTCTGACACTGATTTTGTTTGAGGAATGGAAAAGTAGGAAAAAAGATTTAAGAAATATGATATAAATAGAATAGAGAATACTGATCCAGGTGTGGGATAAGGGCAGAGTGGGAGAGAGAAAAAAAAGGTTGGCCTTGAGATTTTGAATTTAGGTGACTGGAATAAAATATAGTGCCTTCAAGATAAATAGAGATGCTTAGAAGAAGACTTTTTGCAGGGTAAGGCATGGCAGTGGATAATATAATGCAAGGTAGCTAACAGAAACTTTTTGCTTCTGTAATTTCTAACAGTCACAAAAAGTCACTTTGAAGTCTTAAGATCTTCAGAAATTCAGTTGGAACTTGAAGCTATAAATAGAGGTGAAGTTCCAACTGACGAGCTTTTGCCTTCTGGCTTTTGTTGTGGCTGGAGGCTTTTGCTTTGGCTTCAGCCTTTCAGCTTGGCTTTGGCCTAATTGCTTCGGCCTTAGCCTGTGCTTATTTTGTCTTGGGGAAATTTAGACCTATCTCACTTTTCTGGACCTCTCCCTGATCTCTCCATCTACATCCCTCCCCTTCCCCTGAATTTCCTTTGGGCCCTGGCTGGAAGGGAGGGCTTGGTGACTGGACATTGTGGGTTTATTTTCTATAGACAAGTAGAGTATCCTCAAATAAGTTACCCCTAGTTTTAGTGATTTGATAAAGACTTTACTTAAAAGGCAGTCAAATCTTCCTGACTGGGAGAGCAGGCTCTCTCAGTCTAAAACCTCTCCGCAACCCATCCCCCACCATCAACCCTCTCCCTAGCAGCAGTTAGAAAACCCTGAATCTCTTTCCCTCTGATTAACCTGAGATTAATAAATTCCTTTGTTACCTACTCAAAGTCTCCAGTGAATCATTATATCGAAGATTAAGACAAGGGCTGAAGAGCAAAGAAATCATTTTCTTTTATTTCTTGAAGGGAACTACAGGCATCCATTGGGAGGAAGTACCTACCTGAGACTTCCTTTTACTATCAGTTTCTCTGGCAGGGAGGAGCCCCTTCGACTCTTCCCTCAAGGAACTTTGGAAACTGAGTAGAGAAGCACTCTAGTCTGAGTTAAAACATTTCTGACTGGTCCAACTCCTTTGTACCTATAGAGATACCTTTCTTTGCCTGGAAGGGTTCAGCCTATCTTCCCCAGTATCTTCTGTCTCTAGCTTCCTGCGACTAGCCTGTTTTAAGCTGCCTCTCCTGAATACCCCACCTATTCCCTCACCATCCAATATACTGCCTCATTCATTCCTTCCCTACATTCAGCCATCCTCTTCATTCCTCCTCCTAATACCTACCTCACCTTTTATCCTCTCGCTTTAACTAGAGATTCAAAGGTTACCCACTTCTAGATAACAATAATTGCATTCTGTTTTTGATGTGTTGATCATATTTCTATGAATCTTCTTCAAGCAGTTGGTGATGCAGTACTAGAACGGGGCAGAGAGATTATGGCTGGGTATAGAATTTTTATAGTCAACTTGAAAGGGCAGCTTATATTTTAACAACGAGAACATAGACAATAAGAAGAGAATTCTTGACAAAGTCCTTGGCAAGATCCATATTAAGAGATCAAGATATATATAAACCAAATAAGTAAGCATGATGTCAGTAGTAAAATAAGAATAATTTAAAAGAACAGATTTCATAACAGCTTCTGTTCGTTTTGTACTTTCTCAGTCAACACATGCCATTGTTAAACTACTATTCATGAGTGAGTGCATTTTTGCAGGGGGTCAACATAATTGAATCCTACTTGGAAATCTCAGGAATCACCAGTGTATATCTTTTGCCGCCCCCTCCCCACCCGTACAAGAAAATTATCTCTTATTTTCATAGATATATAAATTTGAGACAGAGTATACATGCAAATATGTATCTGTGTGTCTCTGTATGTAGATATATGCATGCATATATACACACATATATGTATTATGCACAACCTCATTTATATTTATTTGTGATATTCAATCACTTGGAAATATATATACACTTAAAACAATGTAGAGAAGTTATTAAATGAGTCTTCATTTTATTAGGCTTTAATCTTGCACTTTGTAAACATATCATTTAGATGTCGCAGCATCAGGACAGAAAAAAAAACATTTTAGAAAAATATAATTTTCTAAGAAAAAGTCTTCATTCTCCACGGATTTGGGGGCAGGGAGGAGAAAAGGGTATGCCAGCTGGTCTCAGCTGTTTCTACAGTTCATATGGAGAGAAGAGACTTCTACAGAAACAAGATTAAGAAAAATAAATAGGGTTGATTGTGGGAATGTAGCATGTGCCTGCACATGTATGTGTAAAACAAAGACTTGATATTACTTTCCTGAAACAATACAAATATCAGACCAGAAAAATAAAACTTCTATTCTACTATTGCTGACAAACTTCATAATCTCTAATGTTTTAATGGAGAAAATGCAAGAGAGAAAAATCAAGGGATTTTATTCTGTTCCTAATGGCTTCCTGTGTGACCTTGGGAAGACACTTAACCTCCTGGTGACTCAGCTTTTCCATCTGAAAAACTGCATAGTAATTACCTCATTTATTCTAAACTCAATGGGTTACCATTTTTATAAGCCTTGTTCAGTATCAAGGACAGTTGTTCAAGACTTAGATATTACCAGTGTCCAATATCTATATTTCACATTTTAAACAAGAATTAATGTAGAATGTGCATCAAAATACAAGGGGGAAAAAGGATGAATTATTTTCTTGGGCTACACGATGGATGATGGTTAAGGAAAGAATATATACCATATACTTATTATTTCACTTTGTACCTAAAACACAAAGCAAAAGGAGAACCAGACAAATGTATCATATCAAAGTCCTTTCCTTCTTTGCTATTTGAGGTTTTTTTAATTCACCTCCTTCCAAATTCACAAATTTCTTCAAATCATACTCTGTATACATGAAGATGACACCATCTGTTTTTCAGAACCTCTTGTAACTGACACTTTTTTTTTTCTCTGAGTTGGCTTCTGGGGTCAACTAGCTTACCTCACTCTTGTCCTTTGGAAAAAAAAGGAGAACAGATGTTCCCCTTCTTTGTAGCACATTACCTAATCTGACTAATGATAGTAAAGTTCAAGTTAGTGAGTTTTCCTTGGCCTGCATTACATCTTCCAAATACCTTTGAGTCTTTCTAACTTCTTGACACCACTTTATCATTCAGTAAACACATTGATTACTTGACAAATAAGATTTCAGCTAAATTGAACATTTTTAAGATCGATTTAGACACAGCCTCACCATTAGAACAGCTAATACAATTGTAAGCACATTTATTTTCTAGCATCTGGGACATTGGCCTATATATAAATGCACTTTCACACCACAGTTTAAAAATATTCAATGCTTCCTGAAAGCCAACAGCTGCAATTATATTGCAATTAGTGTTCATGATTACTAACTCTGAAAAGATTAGACCCCATTGAGGATTTGGCTGATAAAAATTTAATGTGGAATGAGAATTCTTTGAGAATAGTGGTTACTGATTGGTGAGGGGAAATGATAGGATGATGTGACTTAGCTCTAACATGAGTTAAGATTAAGATGTCAAAATTAAATACAAGAAGGAAACTTAGTAAATGTTATCTATATTATATTCATCTGGAGAATGGCAGCAATAAAGACTTGAGGAAATTCCAAAAATTCAGAATTTTTTCCCATAATTAACAATTTCCACAAAAAAATAAAATGATTTTCCAATATAAAAAGTTCCAAATCCAAATTTTTGAAGTTCGTCACAAACCTAAACCTGAGAAATACATAAGCAATTGTACCTAAATATATACATATGTAGTATTAGAGATTTTGTTCACACATGAACAAATGAAATCGGTGTTAAAAATATACTGTCATAACAGAATTGATATAAATATTACTGTGTTTCTTAGAGTAGTGATCTCTTTAAAATGTAGATTAGAACTCTTAGAGATAGTTCAGTGCAGTACAGAAATTTATTTCATAGGTCCTGAGTTAAAATCCTACCTCTATTACATACATATGTGTGTGTGTGTGTGTGTGTGCATATATATATTTATGATGGGAAAATTAATGAATAGTTCTGAATCTCTGTTTTTTTATTTAATCTTTAAATGAAGTCAGTCTAGGTGCTCCCAAAGTTCCCTTCAACTTTTAAATTAACAATCCTATTATTTCAAGATAATAGTGTATCATACATATCCTTTGAATTAGTCTTCAGTTTAGATTCACACTCATAAGACAGTCTCCAGAAAGTAGTTGTTCATTGGGATATTCTATACATCAATATCTCACAAAACAATAGCTCCTAAGGCCCCCACTTTTCTCTTCTCTTTAATTGTCAGTCAATAGAAATAATTAGCTCAGCATAAAGGCAAATAATATGAGGACGAATAGATACACACATCCCATAAGACCAATGTACATTATCCTACAAATGCACACATTACCCATGGAAAGAATAGACACAGATTTGGAGGTCAATACTACTGAGCACACATACAAGAAATGTCATGTGGATGAGAATATATGCTTTATATTTGCAAACTGTCTTGGGGGCAGCTGGGTGGTTCAGTGGATGGAGAGCCAGGCCCAGATAGAGGAAGTCCTGGGTTCAAATACAACCTCAGACGCTTCCCAGCTATGTGATCCTGGGCAGGTTACTTAATCCCCATTGCCTAGCCCTTGCCACTCTTCTGCCTTGGAACCAATATACAGTATTGATTCTAAGATGGAAGGTAAGGGTTTAAAAAAAAGAAATTGCAAAATGTTTACCTCATTTTTCTACTGGAGACCTCATATTATTATTCCTAATAGTAGCAACATCTTTTTTTTAAAACCCTTACCTTCTGTTCTAGAATCAATACTGTGTATTGGTTCCAAGACAGAAGAGTGGTGAGGGTGAGGTGATGGGAGTTAAGTGACTTGCCCAGAATCACACAAATAAGAAGTGTCTGAGGCCAGATCTGGACCCAGGACCTCCTGTTTCTAGGCCTATTTCTCAATCCAAAGACCACCAAGCTGCCTTTTTTTTTTTTTTTGTCTTTCTTAGGGCAATTTTTCTTCCTATGATTAGGTCTTGAGATATGATATTCATTTCTTTGAGTCATTTCCAACTTTTTGTCACCCTTTTGGTATTTTCTTGGCAAAGATTCTAGAGTGATATGCCATCTCCTTTTCCAGATAATTTTATTGACAAGGAGTTGAAGCAAAAGATAAAAGATAAATGACTTCCTCAGGGTCAGATATATAGTAAGTGTCTGAGACCAGATTTGAACTTAAGTGGATGTTTTCTTGACTTTAGGCCCATCACTCTATCCACTGTGCACCCTATCTACCCATTGAGCCTAGAATTGGCTGTAATTTGCGTAGCCAGAGGTCTTTTCCTTGACAATATAACTGTACTTGCAAGATTGCCTCTTTCAATTTAGTCTGGATAGAGACTTTGTTTCTCTGTTCCCTCTAAAATGCCTTAAACTTTCTCAAATTAACTTTCCAACTACTCATTGAAGTATATACCACTGGAAGAATAACCTCTTTGCTAGGTGGGATATCTGATATGAGTGAGAAGAAAGAAAAGTAAACATTCCTTAAGCACTACTGTGTGTCAGGCATTGTACTAAGAACCGGGGGAAAAAAAGAGGCAAAAAACAGTCCTTGTCCATAAGAAGTTCATAATCTAATGTAATGGACATCATGCAAATAAGCTATATAGATTAAATAAGAAATGGTTAATGGAAAGAAGGCACTAGAATTAAGAAGGACTGGCAAAAGCATCCTAAAAAGATGGGATTTTAATTGGGACTCAAAAGGCAATCAGAGAAATGAGTAGGCAGAGCTAAAGAAGAAAACTTTCAGGCTTTGAAGACAGTCAGAGAAAATGCCCAGAACTAAGAGACAGAATCTTGTATGTGGAATAGTCACAACAAACTGAAGAATGCAGAGTAGGAAGTGATTTTTTTAAAAACTGTAAATATAGCAGGGGACTAAATTATGAAGGGCTTTGAATGCCAAAGAAGATTTTATATTCAATTCTCAAGGTGATGGTAAGCCATTGGATTTTATTGTTTTGTTGTTGGTGTTTTTGGTGGGGGGAGGATCTTGTGTGACATTATCAGACTTGCACTTAGGGAATATAACCTTGGTAGCATGAATGGAAGGTATACTGGAGTGAAGAGAAACTAGACAGGCAGACCCATCAGCAGACTATTTCAATAAGAGATGTGTGAAGTAATCAGGGCTTGCAGTTTAGTATTGCAAAGAAAGAAGAAGGGAGAAGGGGGAATATATGAAAAATATTACAAAGGTGACATCGACAGGCCTTGTCTAATATTGGGTACAGAAAATGAGAGAGAGTTGTGAGTCTATGATGACACAGTGACTCATCATGAATCACATCAATAAAATTATGTGTACCATAAAGGTGGGTTTTTAAATATTAAACGTATACAAAAATAGCAAAAAATGAGATAGAGGAAATATTTTAAATGACTATTTTATCAAAATGTAAATCTCTCATTAAAATTATTCTCAACAATACTATATTTGTTAGAAAATATGTTTGAATATAATTGGTCATTTTTAGAAAGCTTTATTTTGCACATTTTTTTTTGAAAACAAAAACAACTAGTTTAACCTCATAAACTATGCAGTGGTTCAAAAGTCTATTCAAACTTTTGGCTTATTTGCTTCTTGGGTTTTAGTGGCTGTCATAGATTGAAAAAGTAGTTCACAAAGCCATGTAGGTTCAAGGACAAGAAATACATCATAGATTTTAATTTAATAAAACCCTGATATTCATTTGTCAATCCTACCTTCCTTCCAGAACCTCCATTTTAAGGAAGATTTCCAGTTCAGCTGTGTCTTCATTTCTCGTGATACTCAGTACTTTATCTCTCACATTTTTATACAGGTGGATCCATTTCCCTATTCTATTTCTCTGTCAATATTCATCTCTCCGTTATGGATTGTCTTTCCCCCATTACAATGTAAGTGCCCTGAGAGCAGGCATGTTTTTTTTTTTTTGTTTTTGGGGATTTTTTTTTGCTTACAGTTGTATTCCATGAGCTTAGTACAATTCCTAGCACACAGGTAGCCCTAAATAAATGTTTGTGGATGTGACCTTTATGTCTGTTTTTAACCTGGGGTTGCTACTACTTCATGTACCTACTCCCATTTCTAATATTACTACACCGATGCTTTTCCTATTCTTTTCTAGTTTTCCTTGCGTGTGACTTTCCTCAACATCAGATTCCCCCCCACCTGTAACACAGTCCTGCATAAACAACTGATCATCCTACCCTGGAGCCCCAAGTAGAGGGAAGAACATTAACAAAGATTATAGCTGCAAACATGGTGAACTTTGATGCTATGTTCCTCATTTCTAATTTTTCCTCCTGCAATTCACAGGATCATCATGTGGTATATGTGCGCACCATTTTGGAAACAATGTTTATAATAAACAGAAAAGAAATTAATAAGATATTATGTATTGAAGGCATAATATAGATATTATGTTTTCTATATTAACAATATAGATATAATAGATATAACAGAAAATATGGAGCTGGCTAAATTAATCAGCTTGTTCAAAATCATTTTGAAGATAATTGCATGGTTTACAAATGTATTTAACTTGAGAATAGAGTTTATGACAAAGAATTTATTTTTTTTAAACCAGGTACTAGGCCTTATGAATATTTGTGAAGTGTGAATATTTCATGGAGTTCTCTGAAGGATGTACTCCTGCCATTAACTTGTTTTTTCTGTGTGTATCTCTGGCCATTCAGCACTTTGTTAATTCAACAAGTAACTCCACCTTGCAGTCAGACTTGCTGAACACTAGCTGACATCAGCTAAAGTGAGCTATTCTGTAGACAGAGCTTAAATAAATACTGTCCCACATTAAAAAATAATGACGATCGTAATCATTCTAATAATACCACGTAAAGCCAGTTGACTTCCTCTCTCTGAATTTCAAATGAGACACAAAGTCTTTGGAAAGTAGTGTATGGTAAAAAGACAATAATAAAGAACCCTTTAAATCTAGAGCACATACCTGTATAAATCCGTGTGACACCAATTTTTAAAAGTTCTGTTGTTGGCATTCTGCCATTAGAATTGTATAACAAGTGTCCTGGGAATTAGGTTATCATCCTCCGTAGTTATGGACATGATTCTCTTCTTCATACGTGCTAGTCCTATACAATGTGAAGACTGACCTAGCATTAAGTAAATTGGATGTCAAATGTGTCAGAGTCTTCTAACTGCCAGTGTCATAGTCACTGGGGCCTTGTCATGAAAGACAAACCAAAACCCCTCTGAGTGGAGCAGAAGCTTTAAAGAAAGGGCTACAATGCCAAGGATTTTGCTTTGATTTTAAATTTGATTATGCTTTGACACTTGAGTGCATTAGAAGGCAGAATCGGGTACTTCCTTCTATCACATCACAAGCTTTCTATCAGGTTGCAAAGAAAGACTGTCTGTGATGACTGGTGGGTTGTGACTGCCCTTTTCTTTTTTGCCTATACTCATGACTTGAGCTATTTGAAGGACAGGCTGGGCTATCAAGGTGACTCTGTAGCTACATGCCTGGGTACACATTACAACGGAGCAACACCAAGTACTGTACCTCCCTCTTCCCGGCAGTCGGCTGAACTTCAAGAAACAGCAGACAAGACAAGCAATTTCTCTATTTGCATGCTTGCCTGCCCAGTATTAACTCAGAATGTCAGTGGAAATAACTGGTATCAATTTGTGCCTCGGGGTGAGATAAAAGAATTCAAACAGCCTCTCAGAAAGTCAAACATATGTGCAATTACATTGTAATCAGCAAATCAAAAGAACATTTTTTTGTCCTTAGGAACATAGAAGAAACTCAAAGCCAAAAAAAAAAAAACAGAACAAAAAAAACACCACAGTCCCACCTAGATTAGCTTTGCCCCTTAGCTTTGCCATCAACCAACCCACTATTGTTTTTATAGTAATAATAAAGAGAGAGTGAACTCTTCTCTGTCTGGCTCGCCTTATTTTATATAACTGAATCCCACACTTTATGACTTTATACATTTTTCTTTACTCTGAATTATTAAAGCATGTATTTATATATTACATCATTTGTATATATCAGAGGCAGGGGAGTTAGGTGGATGGAGAGCTGACCTGGAAACCAAGAAGGCCTACATTCAAGTCTTGCCTCTGATGTTTAATGGCTGGGTAACTCAGGGCAAGGTGCATGGGCACTCAGCATTCTAGGTGACTTTAAGACTTACTCAATGAAAAAGTGACAGCTTGTGTGGATAGAGGGATTTTCCTCACCTGAGAATTCTCTCTACAGAAGGAATTACCTCCCAATCACTATTCCTGTTTTGGTATGTATGTGCCCTCTCTCCTCCACTTACGTGTAAACTTGTAATTAAAGACTGTGTCAGACTTCTTTGCATTGTCTCAAGAGCACAGAGAAGAGAATTAGTAAAGGTACATTCATTGTCAACAAAACTCTAAATGCTATTAGGTTCCAAAGAAGTGTGTGTGGGGGGGAGACAAGGGAAAAAAGAATCATTAAGTCAATCAATCGTTCAGTCAAAACTTATTTATTAAACACTTTGAGTCGGGCACTATTCTAAGTGCTAGAGATGTAGAGAAAAAAGAAAAAAATACAATTATCTTGATCCATATATAATTTACTTTCTAATGGGGGAAACAGCATTACACGGAGGTTCACAGTGGATGAAGTGGGGGCCATTACAATGAAGCTAAACTGCAGACATTGGCATCCTTTAGGATTTGAACTACTGAATTTATTTGGGGGTCAGATGTGATAGGGAAAGAGAAATAATTCTACAATTGGAATGAGAGGACAGAGGAGTAAATCTCAATAGTGTCTCCAGTTAATTTAGGGGTATGGAAATGAGCTACAGAATATGCCTCTTAAATGTTTTGGGTTGTTTTGGGGTTTTTTTTTTTGAGTTTTTATACCAAAGCCTCTTTTTGAATACAGTCTTTTATAGTGTACCCGTGTTACTCTATACTATTATGCAACATTGAAAAATCTGTCTGGTATGGAAGGATTATATATTCAGTTTATACTCTGAAACCTAAAAGGTACTAATTATTTCCCCCCATGGATGTTCATTTTTAAAGTGTCTCCTCCTTTTGTAGGCTATCACTAAATTTTCTGCTTGAATAATCTCTAGTAGCAAGAATTCTGCCCATGCAGGGATTTGTAAAACATATTCCTGTACACATGTTTACATTTTCACACTTTCATTACAACTAACATGCTTTTATGTAACTTTGCTCCCCTTGTTGAGACAGGTTGCTTGTTACGTTTTCGAATGATTGAACACATCATGTGTTTTTAATCACACCAAATGTTACCAAAGGGAGGCCGACGGACCTCTGGGTCCTGGGATGATTGCATTGCTCCCTGGCGGCTTCTAAAGGCAGGGCGTAGTTACACATCCAGGATGGGGGCCTCAAGGTGAGGCAATCAATCTCCAGGAACAGATTCAAACCCTGCTGCTCCGGACTCCCAAGAGGACAGAGAAACAGGAAGAAACAATGCGAATCTTTGGTTTTTCTATAATTAAATAAATGACCATCAGATAAAAAGGAAAACCTTCCTGGACCCTCCTCTCCACCTTACCCCTTTGTCCTTCAAACCCAGTTCATTGCAGTACTTTGTCACTTTTGACTGTTTAACCTCTTCTTCCAGGCTATTGGCTAGATGATCTAGCTAATTAATTTGCTTGTGAACAGTCTATAATTAAAAGTACAAACCATTAAAACACCATCCTTTTGTGGAGGAGTTGGCATGAATAAGTTAGAGAGTTACTAGTAGAGGGAAATGAGCCCAATTTGAGTTTCTTAACCCTTAATTAAGTAGCCATTTGTACATGTTCCTCCATGAGGGTTAAAGTGATTGTCTTGTTAATTGTCTGTGGGAGATATTTTTGCTTCTGACTTGCTTTTTCATACACGATGTGGGTGGCCCCCTACTGAGTTTTTCAGTTTTGTAATTTAAGCCCTAAAAACGATTGACTAGATACTAGTTAAAAGGCAATTTCTTAAAAGGTGTGCAAAGTGAATGCTAAATGAACTCTGATCTTGTTGTTGTGTTTTTCCTATCAAGTGCCCCTTTCCTGGTGGATAGATGCTGTAGCATATAGAAGAGGTGAAATTACTAATGTAACAATCAAGGAAGGCCACAAAATAAAAAGCCAATTTGAAGAAAAATAAATGATTGATAGTGCAATCAATGCACAAATGGCAGAAGAGGAAGTATGCAAATAGAAGGGCAGGAGGACAATAAAATGCCTAAAATGAGAATGGGAATAGGTAGTTAATAGGAGGCTTAGGCAGCATAGTAAACATATAAACTTAGGGAAAAGAATATTAAGTACTAAAATGCAAGAAGAATTCTCCCAGTATATCAGCACACATATTAAGATGGATCACAGAGAGTATGTCTTGATCAAATAATTTTAAGCTTTTTTCCCATATTACATGTAAGAAACTTTTTTACTAATTATTTTCTGATTATTTTGTGATCTATATTCTCTTCCTCAACCAAATAATTGGTTTTTCTTTAGTCATTTCAGTCCTATTCAAATCTTTGAGACTCCATTTCTGATCTTCTTGGCAAAGATACTAGAGAAGTTTGCCACTTCCCTCTCTAGCTAATTTTTCAGATAAGGAAGTGGGGAAAACAGAGTTAAATGACTTGCCTAGAATCAAAACTAGTAAGTGTCTGAAGTCAGATTTGAACTCAGGAAGGTGAATCTTACTTCAGGCCTGGCACCCTATCCACTGATATTCAGCTGTTCTTTGTCCAAATAATGAGGCTGAGTGTTTTATTTTTATTTTTTTATCAAGTTTTTCATTTTTATTTTGAATATTTTCCCCTAGTTACATATTTCATGTTCTTTCCCTCTCCCCTAAGCCCCGCTAATCCCTCTTAGCCAAAGCACAATTCCACTGGTTTTTACATGTATCATTGATCAAGACCAAATTCCATAATATTGATCATTGGACTAGAGTTATTGTTTAGGGTCTTCATTCCCAATAATATCCCCATCAGCCCATGTGTTCAAGTAGTTGTTTTTCTTCTGTTTCTCCTCCCACAGTTTTTCCTTTGAATGTGGCTAGTTTTCTTTCTCATAAGTCCCTTGAGGCTGAATATTTTAAAAATGTTCACCTGGAAAGAAATTAATAATACATATTGGTAAGAAGTTAAAGTTAGCCACCCAAAAGATTCCAAAATATTAGAGCTGGCCATAAGAAACTGAATTTTTTGGTATTCAGAATTCATGCCTGCCTTCTCTTTTTCTATCTCCTTTGTTTGTTTCACAGTGAAAAAGAGTTTAGGCATTGAAATTAGAAGATGTTAGTTCAAATTTCTGCTTTGCCACTAATAATCTCTGTGACCTTGATCAAGTCACTGAATTTCTTTGGGCCTCAGTTTCTGCATCTACAAAATGGGCACTTTGCATTAGATGACCACTAAAAGTCTTTTCAGGTTAAAAAACCATGTGAGTTGCTTCCAATGTATGATACTGAAGCAGTTAAGGAGTGTAATGTTGGGCCTGGGCTAAAGTTCAAAGCTGGCTTCACACTAGCTGTATGACTGTAAGCATGTCCATTAATCTCTCATTTCCTCAGTTTCCTTATCTGTAAATTGGGGGAAATAATAGCAGCTTACTCCCAGGGATGTTGTGAAGATCAAATAAGATAATAGTTGTGAAGTACTTAGCACAGTGACTGACTGAGCTATAAATACCATATAAATGTTAATTTATTATGGTCATAAGCATCACCATCACCATCATCATCATCATCATCATCATCATCATCATCATCATCATTATTATCATTATTGGTTTTGGGTACCATACTCATAAAAACACTTCGAATCTCCATGCTGTCTTGGTAGACTATTTTTGTCACATTCTGAGGCCAAAAATTTCTTAAACTTGCTATTGATCAGGTGAAGAGCTTCCAAGAAAATATAGTCAAGCTGATTCTGGGTCAAGAGATGTATAGTTATTTTCTGGGATTTATTTGAAGTCTTTCCAGGTTGGAAGAGATTATAAGAACTTGTGCTCCCTTTGCATAGCCTTCAACATACCAGTCTCATTTCAGCACTGTGATGAATCATGAGGAAAGTACGTGAGTGGAAGTATGTTTATTTATCATCATGTATATATGCTGGAGTAGACATTACAGATGGATGTAATTAGGCCACGTGTTAAAGAATGCTTATAATATGCTGACGATAATGGGAATAGAGAAGAGGACACAGATGTAATCCATTACTATAAGTATATGTGTATTACTAGAACATTATTTATGTATACATGACTAGGGAGAAACTGTATATTTGTGTGTGTGTGCATGTGTGAGAGAGAGACAGAGAGACAGAGAGAGGGAGAAACAGAAAAAAAGATAGAGAGACAAAGACAGAGAAGAAGAGAGACAGAACAAGAAAGAGGGAGAAAATGGTAGAATTTGAACACATGTTCATAAACCTTGCTAAAGGGCAGTATATTACCAAAGCCCATACGTTCCTCCTCATAGAGCCAAAGCATATATGACTATCTCCAACAAATGTTCTAATCCAAATTCTGTCCACTGCTAGGGAAATTCTGGAGAGAAATCTCCATTTCTTTCTTCCTTTAAAAAAAGAATCTTATGACACATGTAAAACCCAGTGGAATTGTGTATCAGCTATGGGAGGTTAGGAGTGGGGAGGGGAGGGAAAGAGCATGAATCTTGTAACCATGGAAAAATATTCTAAATTAACTAATCAGATAAAATTTCTTCCCAAAAAATAAAGATGAAAGAAAAAAAAGAACAAAAATCTTTATCTCAGTACTGATTCATCATATTTTGCCCAATTTTAGTCATACAAGTAAAATAGTTGAAAAAGGGATCACTATATTTCATGATTCTTTGGACATAGTAGGTGCTCAATAAGTGAGTAATGAAGAAATAGCTGAAATAATGAACACTTACTTGAACAGTTTTTCAAGGGCTATAAGTGGGTAATATGCAAAAATCTTCTTAGGATTCTATCCAAGTAAAGTTCACCTTGTACTACCCTTTGTTAGCTGAATAGAGAACTATATGAGAAAGATTTGTCATGTTGCCAAGCCAATGATAATTTCAAAAGATAGGAGAATCTGTCCCAAATCATTCTTGATTTACCAAACTTACCCTTGACAACTAAGTAAAATGAGAACTCTTTCAAGAGAGGAAGACTAATATGTTAAAACATTACTTGAACCTCCAGGGATAATTTACATAATAATTGCTTTGGAAACTAGAATACTGAGGTTAGGAATGAAGGGGCAAATTATGCATCCAAGGTCCACATGCATAACACCAAAAATCAATAGGCATCACTTTAATAGGGACCATATACGTACATGCGCCTTTATCTTTGAGTATAAGCAATTTTCATCATTGTTAATGGGAGTTATAAACACATACACTTAAAATTCCCTAAGTAATCTGCTGTGATTTATGCTAACCTTGCTGGCATGTAAGCTCATACAATGCTTCAATTGTTAATTGCAGTTTAGCGGCAGCAATTTTGTTATGAGAAGTTATGGCACTGTTACCATGTTCGCTGTGTCTCGGGCTGAGTCAGTACATGGTATATGAGCCTCATCAGTAGTGGGCAATTAAGCCCACCCAGTTCTGTCCTGGTCACAGTGGTGCCACCCTACTAGATGCTGTACATGCACCTGAAGCATGAATGTGATCCAAGGTGGGTCTGAAGGGACAAATATTGCAAGATCAAAGTCAAGTGGAGAGGTGGTTGTTTATTTAGTTCATTTTCTAGTGGATAAATAGCATACCAGTCAGTACACTTTGGGCAAAGAAAAAAATGAGCCTGGAACCTTACATTACTTTGACCTCAGGGGATAGTTTACATTAATAATTGCTTTGGAAACTAGAATACATAGGTTACACTGTCTAATTTCACAAGGAAATTGCTCAATAAGGCAATAAATATTTATTAAATATCTAATATGTGTCTGACACTATGCTAAATGCTAAGAATATGAATATAAGAATGAAACAGGCCTACATGCCTACAAGGACTTTATATCCTGACTGGGAGAAATAACATGTACATAGATGGAAGCACATATAAGAAAATATAAACCAAATACAAATGTTAAACATTTTTTTTATTAAACATTTATTAATATTCGTTTTTAACCTGTTTACATACTTTATGCCCCTACTTTCCCCTTCTCCCCCCGCTCTCCCCCACCCATGGCCAACGCACATTTCCACTGGTTGTAACATGTGTCCTTGTTCATGGTCTATTTCCCATTCATGTCCGCCTCAGCCCATGCATTCAAGCAATTGTTTATCTTATATGTTTCCTCTCCTGCAGTCCTTCCTCTGAATGTGGGTAGCATCTTTACCATAAATCCCTCAGAGCTGTCTTGTGTCATTGCATTGTTGCTGGTACAGAAGTCCATTACATTCAATTTTACCACAGTATATCAGTCTCTGTGTACAATGTTCTTCTGGCTCTGCTCCTTTCGCTCTGCATCACTTCCTGGAGGTCTCTCCAATTTGCATAGAATTCCTCCAGTTTATTATTCCTTTTAGCACAATAGTATTCCATCACCCGCTTATACCACAATTTGTTCAGCCATTTCCCAATTGAAGGACATCCCCTCATTTTCCAGTTTTTTGCCACTACAAAAAGTGCAGCTATAAATATTTTCATACAAGTCTGTTTATCTATGATCTCTTTGGGGTACAAACCCAGCAATGGTATGGCTGGATCAAAGGGCATGCAGTCTTTTATAGCCCTTTGGGCATAGTTCCAAATTGCCAACCAGAATGGCCAGATCAGTTCACAACTCCACCAGCAATGCATCAATGTCCAGATTTTGCCACATCCCCTCCAACATTCATTACTCTCCCCTTCTTTCATTTTAGCCAATCTGCTAAGTATGAGATGATACTTCAGAGTTGTTTTGATTTGCATTTCTCTAATTATTAGAGATTTAGAACACTTTCTCATGTGCTTATTGATACTTTTGATTTCTTTACCTGAAAATTGCCTATTCATGTCTCTTGCCCATTTATCAATTGGGGAATGGCTTGATTTGTTATAAAATTGCTTTAACTCCTTGTATATTTGAGTAATTAGACCCCTGTCAGAGTCCCAATTTGTTATTTCCCTTCTGATTTTGACTACATTGTTTTTGTTTGTACAAAACTTTTTAGTTTAATATAATCAAAACCATTAAATTTACATTTTGTAATTTTCTCTAACTCTTGCTTGATTTTAAAATCTTTCCTTTCCCAGAGATCTGACAGGTATACTATTCTGTGTTTACTTAACTTATTTATAGTTTCCTTCTTTATATTCAAGTCATTCACCCATTCTGAATTTATCTTGGTGTAGGGTGTGAGATGTTGATCTAAACCTAATCTCTCCCATATTGTTTTCCAAATTTCCCAGCAGTTTTTGTCAAATAGTGGATTCATGTCCCAAAAGTTGGGCTCTTTGGGTTTATCATACACTGTCTTGCTGACATCATTAACCCCAAGTCTATTCCACTGATCCTCCCTTCTATCTCTTAGCCAGTACCATATTGATTTAATGACTGCTGCTTTATAGTATAGTTTGATATCTGGTACTGCTAGGCCCCCTTCCTTCACATTTTTTTCATTATTTCCTTTGATATTCTTGATCTTTTGTTATTCCAAATGAAATTTGTTATAGTTTTTCCTAATTCAGTAAAGAAGTTTTTTGGTAATTTGATAGGTATGGCACTAAATAGGTAAATTAATTTGGGTAGGATGTTCATTTTTATTATGTTAGCTCGTCCTACCCATGAACAGTTAATGGCCTTCCAATTGTTGAGGTCCAGTTTTATTTGTTTGGAAAGTGTTTTGTAGTTGTTTTCATATAATAGCTGTGTTTGTTTTGTTAGATTGATTCCCAGGTATTTTATATTGTCTAGGGTGATTTTAAATGGTGTTTCTCTTTCTACCTCTTGCTGTTCTAATGTGTTGGAAATGTATAGAAATGCTGATGATTTATGTGCATTATTTTGTATCCTGCCACTTTGCTAAAGTTGTTGATTATTTCTACCAGCCTCTTAGTTGATTCTCTAGGATTTTTTAAGTATGCCATCATATCATCTGCAAAGAGTGATAGCTTAGTCTCCTCATTGCCTATTTTGATACCTTCAATTTCTTTTTCTTCTCTAATTGCTATTGCTAGTGTTTCTAGTACTATGTTGAATAATAGAGGTGATAATGGGCATCCTTGTTTCACTCCTGATCTTATTGGGAAGTCTTCTAATTTATCCCCATTGCATATGATGTTTGTTGATGGTTTTAGGTATATATTGTTTATTATTTTTAGGAAGGGTCCTTCTATTCCTATACTTTTCAATGTTTTCAATAGGAATGGATGCTGTATTTTGTCAAAGGCTTTTTCAGCATCTATTGAGATAATCATGTGGTTTTTGTTTGTTAGACTGTTGATATGGTTAATTATGTGGATGGTTTTCCTAATGTTGAACCATCCTTGCATTCCTGGTATAAATCCCACCTGATCATGGTGGATGACCTTCTTAATTACTTGCTGGAGTCTCTTTGCTAATATTCTATTTAAGATTTTTGCATCTATGTTCATTAGGGAGATTGGTCTGTAGTTTTCTTTCTCTGTTTTTGGTCTACCTGGCTTTGGAATCAGTACCATATTTGTGTCATGAAATGAATTTGGTAGGACTCCTTCTTTGCTTATCATATCAAATAATTTGTATAGTATTGGGATTAGTTGCTCTTTGAATGTCTGATAGAATTCACTTGTGAATCCATCAGGTCCAGGTGATTTTTTCTTAGGGAGTTCTTTAACGGCTTGTTCAATTTCTATTTCTGATATGGGATTATTTAGGTATTCTATTTCTTCTGCTGTTAATCTAGGCAATTTATATTTTTGTAAATATTCATCCATATCTCCTAAATTATTATATTTGTTGCCATATAATTGGGCAAAATAGTTCTTAATGATTGCCTTAATTTCCCCTTCATTATAGGTGAAGTCTCCCTTTTCATCTCTTATACTGTCAATTTGGTTTTCTTCTTTCCTTTTTCTTATTAGATTGACTAGTACTTTGTCTATATTATCTGTTTTTTTCAAAATACCAGCTTTTAGTCTTATTTATTAATTCAATAGTTCTTTTACTTTCGATTTTATTAATTTCTCCCTTAATTTTTAGTATTTCTAATTTAGTTTTCATCTGGGGGTATTTATTTGCTCGCTTTCTAATTTTTTGAGTTGCATGCCCAATTCATTAATCTCTGCCTTCCTTAATTTGTTAATATATGCACTCAAGGATACAAATTTCCCCCTGAGTACTGCCTTGGCTGCATCCCACAGAGTTTGGTAGGATGTCTCATCATTGTCATTTTCTTCAATGAAATTGTTAATTGTTTCTATGATTTCTTCTTTGACAATTTGGTTTTGAAGAATCATATTGTTTAATTTCCAATTGGTTTTTGATTTGCCTGTCCAGGTGCCCTTACTGATTATTATTTTTATCGCATTATGATCTGAGAAGGTTACATTTATTATATCTGCTCTTTTGCATTTGTTTGCCATGATTCTATGCCCTATTACATGGTCAATCTTTGTGAATGTGCCATGTGCAACTGAAAAGACGGTGTATTCCTTTTTGTCCCTATTTATTTTTCTCCACATATCAATTAAATCTAATTTTTCTAGGACTTCATTCATCTCTCTTACCTCTTTCTTATTTATTTTTTGGTTTGATTTATCTAGATCTGAAAGAGGAATATTTAGATCTCCCACTATTATGGTTTTACTATCTATTTCCTTCTTGAGCTCTGCCAGTTTCTCCTTTATGAATTTGGATGCTATACCACTTGGTGCATATATAATGAGCAGTGTTATTTCCTCATTGTTTATACTGCCTTTAATCAGGATTTTGCTCATACCCTTAACCTTGAACTGGTGTGTGTCTACCTGCCTCATATGTGTTTCTTGTAGACAACCTATGGTAGGATTTTGGTTTCTGATCCACTCTGCTATTTGCTTCCGTTTTAAGAGCGAGTTCATCCCGTTCACATTCAGAGTTACAATTGTTAGTTGTGTATTCACTGACATTTTTGTATCCTCCCCTAGGACCCACTCCTTCTTATTACACTATTTTCTTTTACACCAGTGGTTTGCTTTGAGCCAGTATCCCTTATCCCCTCCCTTGATTGACTTCCCTTTCTGCCCCCTCCCTTGTTGTTCCCCTCTTTTTGCATTTTTAAAGACCAAATGTATTCCCTCCCCCTTCTTCTTCCCTCCCTTTTTGGCCTCCCCACTCCCCTGCTCCCTTTGGTTTATCCCTTCTGACTTTCTCAGTAGTGTTAGATAGAGTTTTTTATCCGGATGGACAGTAAAGCTACTCTTCCTTCTCAGGGTTGATTACACTGAGAGTAAGGTTTGATTATGCTCTCTTCCTCTCCTTCTTATGGTATTATTTATCCCCTCCCCTTCCCATGCCCTCTTTGTGTGTAATAGAATATCTTATTTTTCTTATTTACTCGGATTTTTCTACTATTCCCCCACTCTTTCCCATCCCCCATGTCTTCTTAGACCATTTAGTATCCTGTCCTCTCCCTATGAATTATTCTTCTGGTTGCTATAATAGTGAATATTATAATAGTGTATAGAGTTCACTACAGAGAATTATACATAGCATTTCTCCACCTAGTAATACAGATAATTAGATCTTATTTATGCCCTTAAAGAGTCAAGCTTAAAAGACTATGAGTTTTCTTTCTTTTCCCTCTGTTTCTTATTTACCTTTTCATCTTTCTCTTGATATTTGTGGTTGAGTGTCAAACTTTCCATTTAGTCCCAGTCTCTTTTGTGCAAAAACTTGGAATTCTTCAATTTTGTTGAATGCCCATACTTTCCCCTGAAAGTATATGGTTAGTTTCACTGGGTAGTTGATTCGTGGCTGAAGGCCCAGCTCTCTTGCCTTTCTGAATATTGTATTCCAAGCCTTGCGGTCTTTTAGCATTGAGGCTGCCAGGCTGTGTGATCCTGATCGGTGCTCCTTGATATTTGAATTGTCTCTTTCTGGCTTCTTGTAAGATTTTTTCTTTAACTTGAAAGCTCTTCAATTTCGCTATTATATTTCTGGGTGTTGTCTTTTCTGGGTCCAGTGTAGAGGGTGATCTATGGATCCTTTCAATGTCTATATTGCCCTCTTGTTGTAGAACTTCAGGGCAATTTTGCTGAATAATTTCTTTAAGTATGGAGTCCAAGTTTCTATTAATTTCTGCCTTTTCTGGAAGACCAATGATTCTCAAGTTGTCTCTTCTAGACCGGTTTTCTTGGTCTGTCACTCTCTCATTGAGATATTTCATGTTTCCTTCTATTTTATCAGTCTTTTGACTTTGTTTTATTTGTTCTTGTTGTCTTGAGAGATCATTGGCTTCTAAATGTTCGATTCTATCTTTTAACGACTGGTTTTTGGCTTTAATGTTTTGGTTTTCGGCTTTAATGTTTTGGTTTTCGGCTATAATTTTTTGGTTTTCGGCTATAATTTTTTCGTTTTCCTTTTCAGTCTGGTCATTTTTGGTCTTCAGTTGACTTGTCTCACTTTCCAATTGCGAAATTCTGCCTTTTAAACTGTTATTTTCTTGCCAGATTTCTTCCATCTTCCTCCGCATTTCATTTTTAAACTCTTCCATAGCTTGTGACCAGCTTTCATTTTTTGGGGGAGGTTTGGATTTTTGTTTTCCCTCCTCTGTTGTCCGGATTTTCTCTGTGTAGAAGTTGTCCAGTGTTCCAGAGTTTCTCTTGATAGTCTTTTTCTTCTGGGCTTCCTTATTGCTGGCCATTGTTAGCCCCGCCCCTTTTCAGCTTTGTCTTTGCACTCAGGGTCTGCCTGGGCCTTGCAAGCTCCAGGGGGCTCCGGTCTCCTTGTCCTCGGGGTCAGGCCTCCTGGTAGTTCCTGGTCTGCCCCTCTGCCCGAGGTTCCTTCAGCAGTCTTTGGGGCTGCTTCTACTGCTGTGCTCTGGTCTGTACCTGGTCCTCACTGGAGGTCCAAGCCTGGGCTGGAGATAGTTATTCAAGTCTAGGGCACTGCCTTCACCCTCACAGAAGATAGTGAAAGTCAGTGGGCTGGAGGTCTTTATTCGCACCTGAGGGGATTCCTTCAGCACTTGGGAAAGGCTGTTCTGGCTTGAGGCGGTGCCTTCACCCACGTGGATGCTAGGGGAAAGTCTGTGGGCGCCCCCAGCCACCTGGGGTCCCTCCTCTTGCAGCACACAGGTATAAGCCCCGGGGCTGCCAGTGATTATCTGGTTGCCCCAGTCCTGTTTTCACACTTGTGCCTTGGCGTTGTGCAAGGTGTGCAGAGTGGGGGGTAGGGGAGGGGCTTCTTCCTCTCACGTTTTATTGAGAGCTGTTTCACCCCTTTATAGCGTGGAAATGCCCCGATTCTGCATACCTTCAATGCTGCGCCCTGTTGTGGGGTTCCTTCGTTCCTCTGGACTCGTTTTTATTTCCCCTTGAGGGGTCCTGTATGCTTCGGTCAGGAGAGATTGCGCAGCTGCTCCTTACTCTGCCTCCATCTTAACCAGAAGCCAAGTGTTAAACTTAAAATTCTTTGGAGATTGTATTTTAATTTATAATTATTTATTAAATAATAAACAGGGGCCAGAGGAGAAAAGGCAGTAGCCACATGTGGCCAGCTGCTCCCTTCTCAAACCTCCTCCTCTGTCTGGCTGTGCCAGCTTGACTGCCATTCCTCAGGTGTGCTGATGTTCTTCTGAGTGACCACCTCATACTGGCAGTCTCCTAGCCACTGATCACCTCATACGGAAGTCTCCTAGCCAGTGACCACCTCATACTGGCAGTCTCCTAGCCACTGATCACCTCATACGGAAGTCTCCTAGCCACTGATCACCTCATACCTGCAGTCTCCTAGCCAGAGATCACCCATACTAGTAGTCTTCTGGTCACTCTGACACCACAAGCGTGCCAGCACTCTCCTAGCCACCTCCTCTGTTGGTGGTTCCGAGGCCTCCTTCCTTTCCCAAGTCCAGTTTATGCTCCATATGCTGGACCCTTCCCAAGGGCTTCTTATTTGGCAGACTCTCCCCTGAGCTCAGAGCAGAGGTAGGTCTTCTGGATCCCAGGAGTTGGCACATGGGCCTTGGAATGGCCTCACAGCGCCAGTGTAGCATCTTCTAGCATGGAAGGGGTGACTCCAACCATTGCTTCCCAAAGCTAAGGTTCCGAGGTTCAGAAGTAAGATCCTGTGGTTTAAAATCCAAAGGTTGTCTTAGGGTTCTAAAAAAAAAAGGTATAGGCTAATGTTAAAGTGTCACACAAGGTAACCTCGCCAAGGAAGTCGTTAAAACCGGGGCAGCCTGGGATAGTCTTCATGTCTCTTCTTGATCTAAATCTTCAATGAAATGAGGGATTCTATTAGGTGGAGATGTATACCCACTTGGAGATGTTAAGTGGAATATCATGTTGTGAGGATTAACAAGGTGAATGGTACAAACTATTAAATACCAAACAGAGGGGTTTTTATTTGATTCTGTTGATTATAAGGAATATCTGGAGTTTATTGATGTGTTAACAGAAACTACATGAAATCAATAATAACTGAATACATTTACATACTATGTTTTAAGAGCTGCTTTCACATATATTATTTCATTTTATATTTTTAAAAACTATGGGAAATAGTATAGAAACCTTGACGTATCCCTATTTAGTATAACAGAAGAGGACCAGAAAGGTTAAATATGTGGACCATTTCGTGTGTGTGACTTTAACTGGTAATAATTTTACCTACAAATTCAGTGCTCTTTATATTCTATCTATGGCATATGAATGAAACAGAACACTTCCAATTAGTAAAGCTAGTTTGTACTGCTCCCCTATACCATATTCAGTAAAGCCCAGTGACTCACCCCCCGCCCCCCCCAAAAAAAAACAACCCTCTGCTTGGCTTTTAAAGGCTTTCATAACCTGACATTTTCCTACCATTTCAGTTTTTATATTAACCTTACTCCCTTCCATACACTCTATGATTCAGTCACAGTGGCCTGCTTATTGTTCCTCCCACACAGTACTGCATCCCCTGACTCAGCATTTCCACTGGCTGTTTCACATACCTGGACAGCTCTCTTTCCTCATCTCTACATCTTCCTTTAAATCTCAGGTCAAGTCCCACCTTCAGCAAAAAGCTTTCCCTGGTCCTCCTCAATCTCTGAGATTATCTCCAATTTCTTTTGTATATATCTTGACTCTACATAGTTGTTTTTATGTTGTACCTCTCCTTGTCAGCTCTTTTGAGTTCAGGAACTAGTGTTTGCATTTCTTTTTATGTCCAACAATTTGTACTGGGCCTGAATCACAGTAAGCCCTTCAGTGCTGTTTGATTTGACTTCCTAGTTAATAAATGAGAAATTTAACAATTTATATTTAAATGCTACATACACAGCATTTTTGGTAAATGATTTAAGTCTAGGACTTTGAAGGTGGGCAAATATTATATATTGAAACGCTTTTTAAATTTCCTCCTTGATTGTATTGGCACATTCATTTTTGTGTTCAAAATTGAAATGCAAATTCGTAAACAGAATATTAAATTAATTATTCCTAATTTTCCATATTTTCCCTGTTTCCTGTATGCCTCCTATCCAAATTATATTATACGCTGATTTTTTCACAATATGACTCTAGAGCTAGAGGATAACTCAATGATATATATATAAATATATATGTACATATACACACATATATACACATATGTATATATGCACACACATATATTATTATATTATATTTGTATGTAGAGTTATATTAGTATTCTATTAGTTGTATTATATACACACACACACACACACACACACACACATATATATATAAATTGAGGCTATGAGAGCTAAAGTGAATTACTGAGAATTTTAATCCTGGTCCTCTGACTCCAAAGTCAATGGCTTTCAATTTTTTCTTGCTATATTGCCAGAAGAAAGAGATCCTTAATGATTTAGTTTCTAATTATAATATTTTATTATCTTGTAATAGAAAAAATTTATAAATTTTAGTCTAACTTTCTTTAAGTGGAAATGCTTTTAATTCTTATTAGTCTATCCTTCTGTTCCCTATTATCAATTTTAGCTGAAAATATCTTTAATTAATTATATTATTCTTTCTTAAATCATGGTATTTTTCATAATTTAACTCACTCCCAAGGAAATTAGTCAATTAATAACTTTAAAAATTCATTATTGGGATAAGTGAAATTTGGTGGCTAACTCCATTCTCTCATTATTCTCACCTCCCAAATTTTTCAGTATTTTTAAATATCCCTATGAATTCATGTTCTTTCACTTGTTCATTCACAACAGAAGAGTCAATAGATTACAGTTGAAAGATAACAAGAAAGATTCAAATGAATTGTTTGAATATCTGCTCTGTTGCTTATAAATATAGCCACTCTGGGCCTCAATTGCATCAGTAAAATAAGACTGAATTGGGTAAACTAAAAACCCAATTTGGTATCTAAATTACATAATCTTATAAACATTTTGAGAGTTGTTTTTATTTTTTCCTTCTATCACTGAAATTTGTGGGGACAAATGAGACATACAGTATTAATGAAACATTGCAAAGGAAACTATTTGTGGGTATGCAAGGCTCATTTAGCACCATATTTTAATTCTTTCATTTAGTCAGTATAGATTCAATAAAGACTAAGTTCCTACTATGTGTATGGCACTAAGATTACATGAGGATGAGAGAATTTAATAAATCAAACAGAATGATATGAAGATTTCATGAAAGAAGGATTAACAGAGATGAATAGGAGAGACCTGACTGGCCTTGAAGCAATGGGATAATTTTAAGAGGCAGAAATTTGTGTTTATGTGTGTATGCACTAGTTTTCAATACTTTTCTTTTTGTGAAATAATTAACTAAGATAGAACATTTGAAATGTTGCAAAATTATTGTTAGGGAGGATGAATGAAGTAATTAAAATGTTTTTAGTTAGAAATAAGGACACGGGGCTTCTATATCTTTGTATGATTTTTGTGTCATTTGTGTGATGCTTTGTGTGATTTGACAAAATTTAATTCACCTTTCTGGATGTCAGGCAACTCATCATTAAAATGGGGGGGGGGGAAGATGGTTGAGTAAAGAAAGCACTCTGCTTTATCTTTTCCCAAATTCCCATTTGACCAACTTTAAAGTAATGCCTCAAATTAAATTCTGGAGTGGCAGTTCCAACACGAATTTGAGTGAGATTTTTTTCCAAGCCAAGAAAATTTAGGAAATCAGAAAGAAAGATCCATTGCATCAGAGTGGAAGCTTATCCAGAGGCTACATTGATGAAAAATCAGTGGTGGGACTAGATGGTGGTGACGAGACATAGCAGTAGCTTCAGGAGATCTCAGGACAAAGATAGTAAGAGAATCTTGTAAAGGCTTAGAAATAGATTACAGGGGAATCTTGCACAAGTATTGAATCTAGGACATTATTATGCAAAACTGTTGCCTATACCCATTCCAAATTATAGTTCAAGAACAGAAAGGAGAACTTTGGTCAGTTGAGAGCAGAAACCCTGAGGAGCAGAATCTCTTTTGGTCACAAGGGTTCAGGGACTCTGAGAAACAATATTGTTTCTGGTCTGGACTAGGGGGCCTAAGAAGCAATTTCTTTTGGATTCCTAAGGGATAAGAATGAAGAATGTGAAAGCAGTGATCATAGTTCTCTCCAGATCTCACCATATCAGAAGTACCCAAAACTTTCAAACACCCAGAACTAGTTCTGAAAACAACACATATGAAAAAACCTGAAACTTCAAAGACCCTCATCTATCCCACACCAGGAACAGAGTTCAACAAGCATTATCTATAATGGGATTAAACTACGAGGCTTCCCAATAAAATCAGAATACAATCTGGTGTGAAACAAGGCTGTACATTATCACTACTATTATTCAATATGTATGAAGGAAAAATTATCCTTTCCCCTTTCCTGGATTCAGGTCACTTACATCACTTAGGCTGGTCACCCAGTTACATCATCTAGAGAAGGCTACTTGACTGAACTTGATCCGGATATGACTCTGAATTTGAACCAGATGTAAAAGAGAGGATAAAAGGGGAGAACTAGGGAAGTGTTTGCTCTCTCTGTCTCTGGTGTCCTACCAACAAAGCCGCTGCTGGAGGTCATGGTGAACTCACCACATGGGAGCTAGATTAGGCTACTTTATCTTTCTGCCTATTTTTCATCTTTTACATATCCAAGTAATTCTAATAAGCTTTATTAAATTTAAGGACAAGAGTCCTAATTTTACTATTAGAAATATTTATTAAAATGCTAATTAGAAAAAATAATTGAAGAAATAAAATGTCAATGCTCAAACATTTAAACTATGCCTCTTTAAAGATAAAATCATGGTATGCTCAAGAATCAACTAAAAATTTAATTGAATCAATTAACAACTTGAAAAAAGTTGCTGTGCCCATACAAATCATAAATATTTCTATATACTATCAGCTGCAATGAGTAAAATTATCTTGCATCTGTATTTTTTGTTTAAAATGTTAATTTATTAATCTTCCATTCAAGAAAATCTAATTAGCCAATAGACTCCCTCACAGTCCAAATACTCCAGAACTCAAGCCAGGCAGCCAGGCTGGGCCAGACGGAGAGAGAGAGTGCATGGTTAAGTGAAAGACAAATTAGCAGCTAGGCAGGGAAGTTGTAATAGTCAAAAAAGAACCAATTCTTGTTTTGAAAGCCAATATAGAATCCTCCTGACATTATCACTCATTCTCTCCCCAGGACATCACTGATTAAAGAACAATCATACAATGATTAACCTCAGAGATCTCATGTCTTCCTTTACCACTTCATCACAGGAAGAAGTGGGCCTCAGGAGAATGCCAAAAGGCAGTCTTCCTCTCTGCTATGTGGCTGCAAGCTTCCCAACATGGCAGCTTATTAGTTGATTTCATCACCTAATAAAATACTTGTTTAGAGACAATTAGGAAGAAGGTTTCTGTCCAGCCTATTTTTACATAAATATAAAAGAACGGAGGGCCCAACTCAGTTTCATAGCCTGGGGGAGAGATAGTTTTATGGTTTTTTTAAAATTAAACTGTTTTTGCCGCTAAAAGAGAAATCATTTCTCAAAAAAGAAATCCCAATTCAATATTAATTTTCCATACAACAAAACCCAGCAGGAATAGTTACAAAGAGAAAATCCATTTAAAATAACTACTATATGATTCAAAATATAGAGGAGTCAATTTGTCAAGACAAACTCATAGATTATAAGAAAACACTTTTCTCAAAAAACTTACCTAAAAATGAAGAAATATTTATTGTTCATCAGTAGGCTAAGCCAATATAATAAAAATGATAATTAAGTTGATGTTAGTTTACTTCTCAGGGCCAAACTAATCAAACTACCAAAGAATTATTTTATAGAGGTAGAAAAAATAATAAGATGTTCTTGAAAAAATAAGATCCCTTTCCTTTTTTTTACTCCCCCATTACCAATAAAAAATAGTTTCCAATATTTTAGAAAGAAATTTGAGTCTTGAATTCTCTCCCTTACTTTGGCCCCTCCCTTATTCCCACAAGATGGTAAGCTATTTCATATAGATTTTACATGTACAACCACATGTATAAAACATTTTCTCATATTAAACCCTTTATGGAAGGAAACAATTTTTTTTAAAGTGAAAAAAGTTTGCTTTTATCTGGATTCAGATTCCACCAGTTCTTTCTTTTGGAGCAGATAGCGTGTTTTAACAAAGTCCTTTAGTATTGTTTTGGATTATTATTTTGCTGAGAATAGCTATGCTATTCATAGTTGTTCATCTTACAATATTCTAATCACTGTATATAATGTGCTTCTGTCTGCTTTCTTCACTCTGCTTCAGTTCATATAAGTATTTCCAAGTTTTTCTGAGCTCCTCTTGCTTGTCATGTCTTAATGCACAATACTCTTCCATTACAATTGTATACTCCTATATTGGATGGAGCCCTTCCTCAAGTGATGAATATACTTTCAATCTGTAATTCTTGACTCACACAAAAAGAATCTCTTTAGATGTTTTTTGTTCATATTGGTCCATCCCCTTTTTGGTTTTTTATCTCTTTGGGATAAAAACCTAGTAATGGTATTGCTGGGTCAAATAGTATAATAGCCATCTGGGCAAAGGTTCAAATTGCTCTGCAGGATGGTTGTATCAGTTCACAACTCCCCTGATAATGAATTAGTGTTTCATTTTTCCCACTTCTCCAAGTTTCGTTATTTTCCTTTTCTGTCATAATAGTGTTATGTTGATTTTAACACGGATATTTGGGAAGCTGAAGGGCTGGCCAGTTATCAGTATCTTGCTAGATTCACTCCTTCCACACTAACTGGCTTGAGTGAAAAGGGAGGGGCACAATCTAGCTCAGTGCTCCCTTCTTCCCCCTCCCAATAAGCAGTTAAAAATCAGTTGGAAATGGAGGTTAGATCTGAACACTTCTGGCAAGGCCAAGCAAGGCAATTCTCTAATGTTGTTGTCTTTTCTCAACTTATTTTCCCCACAGGTTTGACTAAGGGATAGTAGGAGAAGCTTGATGTCTTGTAATTATTGGGGACAGAGGAATCTGACTTGTATGGGCCAGACAGCTGAAGGAAACTTAGCTGAAGATGGATGTGAATATTCCCAAAACAATAAATAGTCACTGCTCCCTAAAGATGTAGGTTTACTGATAAATGAGGAAGGGAAGGAAGGGAGGGGTTTCAAGAATTAGGATAAGATCTGGGAAGCCCTGAACTGTTAGGTAGAGACAGCTCCTCCCCCCAAGGAGGGAGAAGGTAGTCTTTATATCTAGCTTGCCTTTGATGCCTATAATTAATCTCTTCTACTATCTAAATAACTAAATGGTAACAATAATGTTATTGCTGGAAAGGTCTAGTTCAGCTAAACAGGCAAACTGCAGAGAAGAACCAAAATGGCTTTTGCCACAAGGCCTTCAAAGCAATCAATCACTGGGATCAGCAAGCAATCACCTGCTCACTTCAGCCCCCAGGAATCAACTGCCTTCAACTGCCCCTAACCCAGAGTTCTATAGGGGGGGACCCCCTGGAATTCTGGATTGAGGCTTGACCCTGTGTCTTGCAGGAATTCTACCCTGCCATCTGCATGTTACAAATAGTCAATCTGTTAGGTGTAGAGTAGTATCTCAGAATTATTTGAATTTGCATGATGTCTCTAATTAATAGTGATTAAGAGCATTTTTACATGATTATAGAGAACTTTAATTACTTTGAGAACTGCCTGTTCATAGGATTTGACCATTTATCATTTTAAGAATGACTCAAATTCTTACACATTTCATGTATTTCTCTATGTATTTGAGAAATGAGGCCTTCATTAGAGAGACATAATAAAAATATTTTGCACCATTATAATTACTGTGTATTAATTACTTCCATTCCTATTTCACCGTTTTTAGTTTCTGGCCACCACATCTCCCAATTTGCCATCTTTTTTATCCACACCATTCTCCTTTTCTTATCCTCTTCCCTTGCTATTTCCTGTAGTGTAAGTTAGATTTCTATACCTAATTGATTGGATATGTTCTTCCCTCATTGAGCCAACTCCAATGAGAAGAATGTTCACATGTTTATCTCCCTTCCCCTGTAAAATCTTTCATGCCTCTTTTATTTGTAGTGATTTACCCCATACTATTTTTCACTTCCCCCTTTTCCCACTTTCCCCACTCTTTCTCATAACTTAATTTTATTTATTTTAGATGCTATCCAATCATATTTGCTTCATGTTCTTGTTTTCTGTCTATGTATACTTCTGTTCTCTGCCCAGATAGTGATAAAGTTCTTAGGCGTTACAAAAATCATCTACCCATTGTAGGAATGTAAACAATTTAACCTTACTGCCAAAGACTTTCTGTGTTTTTTCTTTTTTTTGTTACCTGCTCATTTTCCAACGTTTTTTCTTTTCTTTTAATTAAAAAAAATAAACTGTTAAGGTTAGGTTCTGTAATTGTGATAAAGGGAATACTATTCCAAGATTCAAGTTTTTTGTTTAGCTGCTTTCTGAGCTAACCCTGGGGATCTATCTGACTTTAGTCCTTCCAAGATACTATGATGTAAGGAGTCATTTGTTTAATACTCTCCTGGCCTATTCTCTGTTCTATGAGTAAAGATATGCTTTTTTTCTGCTTTGGAACCATGACCACAATCCCCTGCTCCCTTGTGCAAGCAAGTGCTGGCAGGTTGTGGGGCTTCTCTTTACCGTGAGACCCCAAGCCAGGACGGTGGCCTAGATCTTGGTGTGGGCAATGGGAGAAGAGTTGTTTTCTGACACCCCTTACCATTGTCTATGACTGAGTGCTCCAGAAGCATTTGTTGATGATTTAGCTGGTTGCAGGGCCTATTGCTATACTGGAGCATGCCTTGGCATGCTGCTCTTTACTTCACTTCCACCCTGGTGCAATAGAGCTTTTGTGATGGCCTTTTAGTTGTTTTGTGCTGAAAAAGTATTTCACCTTGTCTTTTTATGTGATATGCTACACCAGAATTCTTTTTAGGTATTATATCATAGTTTTAGTCTGTGTCCTTCCTCCACAATCTTGGCTCTGCCCCATCATCATTACACACACACACACACACACACACACACACACACACACACACACACACACATATATTTGCCATAATACCTTTAGGAGTTTTCATTTTGGGGTCTCTTTTAAGAGGTAATTGGTGCTTTCTGTTTCTATTTTATCTTTGGATTTTAGGATTTTGAAGCAGTTTTCTTTGACACTTCATTGAAAACATGATGTCTAAACTCCTTTTTATATCATGTCTTTCAGGTAACCCAATATTTCTTAGTTTATCTCTCCTTAATCAATTTTACAGGTCAATTATTTTTTCTATTGAGGCATTTCACATCATCTATTTTGTCTGCATTCTTTTTTTTCTAGAAGTTCTTTATGTCTGATGAAGTCATTAGCTTTCAGTTGCTCAATTCTAATTTTTAAGGAATATTTTTTAGTGAACTTTCCCCCCTCATTTTCCATTTGGACAATTCTACTTTTTAAAGAGTTCTCTTTACTGGATTTTGTTGTCTTTTATCATTTGGCCTATTCTATGTTTTAAAATGTTACTTTCTTCAATGTTTTTGTGGTTCTTTAACCAATAGGTATAATAATAAATAGAGCCAGCTACCAATGTTATGATAGAGGGGAGAGAGAGAGAGAGTCTCTGAGGGGGTGACTCTCTTCTAGTTCTCATCTCCACAGAATATGCACTGCCGAGACTTTGAGGGGGTTTTACCCTGAAACTGGGTGACCTGGATGGTTGTGCCACCCCACAGGATTTGGGGGTGAGGCTTCCCTGTAAGAGGAGGTATGGGGAACCCCAATCTGATTCTGAATGAGGGCAGGGTTCATGCAAGCCTCCCCTGAGATCAGGCAATTTCACAGCAGGGGGTCTGGTTCCAAGATGCAGGCAACCAGACCAAGCTGTGATTCCCCTCCCCCCTTGTCTCTCAGGCACTCTGGATCGCTATGAGACTAATGAATGGCTTTTATTAATCACAATTCAGAGATGGGTGAAGGATAGAGAGATTTTGTGGTGCAGATGGCAGCATGGAATCCATGCATAAAAGAACCTTTGAGGTTCTTACTCCCAAGCATCTCCCCTCACCATTTCTCCTTCAGTTTCTATTTCTATTTCCTATTTCTATCCTTTTTATAATTGCAAAATCAAACCAGAAAGGGTCTCTCAGCAAGGTTGGGTAATGGGGGAAGAAGCCCAAGAGATTGCTCCCAAAATGGAGTCCAGAAACTTAGTTAACTGAAGCCCAAGAGATTGCTCCCAAAATGGAGTCCAGAAACTTAGTTAACTGAAGTCTTGCTGGATGAGAAGCGATGGGATGCCTTTGACCAGGGAATCGGGGTATCAATGTCCAAAGAAAGATCCTCAGGAAGCCCTCAGGACTGGATCCGAGCTGAGATGTTCTCCTCTTCCCTCTCTCAGTTCTTTGCCGGAACACCCACCTTCTCCTTCCTCCCCCAGAGAATTTCCCAGAATTCCCCTCTGGTCCCAACTGTCAGTAACTGTCACCAATGGCAGTCTTCTGGCTCTTTTTGTCCCATCCCCCATCCTTACAAAGGTTACCTTTTTTTCCATAATTTTATTGCATCTAATTAATTTATTTTCCTAATTTTCCTCTATATCTATTATATGAATTTTGAAAAATCCTTTTTGAGCTCTTCCAAGAATTTTTTTGGGAGATTCAGGTCAATTCGCATTTTCCTTTGAGGCCTTGGATATGGTTGTTTTAACTTTGTTGTTTTCTAATGGATTTGTGCCTTGATCTTCCCCGTTACCATAGTAACATTCTATGGTAAGGTTTTGTTTTTGTTTTTGTTATTGTTTGCTCATTTTTTCCATTATATATATATATACATATTTTTTTTAAGTTTATATCAAAGTTGGGCTCTGCTCCCAAGGTAAAGAAGTCACTGTCCCAAGCTTTGGCTTTTCTTATTACCATTTTCAGAGACAGTTCTTGGTCTGTACTTTTTAGTTCTTTCATAGTGGTTTGATCTGTTCTGGCCTTTGTTCTGTTCTGTGAGTGCTCACAATCCATTCTTTTCCACATTCCAATTCCACCTAGAATTGTGTTCATGGTCTTTACTTCCCTACAACCATAAACTCTAATGTGTCATTCCAGAACCACATATGAGTAGTGCAAAAGAGTTCTGTATCATGTGGCAACCATGAGGGAGTACCTAGTAATTTCTTTCTGACCAATTGTATGACTCCCTTACCATTTATCTGCTGAGAGATCTATTAGCCCTGCTGTTAACTCAGTTATCTGTTTCTGGCTTGCACTTGAGAATGGAGCCTCATTGAAACCATATACAAGTATAAGGGGACTAGCTGATGTTTCTATGTTTTCTTTTGCAGCACAACAATAAAGGAATTTAACATGATTTAATAAATATAATTGATGTTAAATTGCCTTTTCAATGAGGGAAAAGGGATTTGAAAGAAAATATGGAACTTGATTTTTAAAATGATTATTAACTTTTAAATGCAATTTGGTAATATTTAATAAAATAAATAAAAGATCTTTAAAAAATAAATAAATTGGGAGAGATAATGTGTGTAACTTACCTCCTTACCTGTCCTTAGCATTTGTCTTCTGGTTTCTTGGAATAGCAATTATAATAACTACCACTGACAGCCAGAATGATAGTTTTCTAGAAATAAGTAGTAGTGATTATTTATGCCATAAATACTTGTTATTAATGGGATTAGATCTCCTTATTTTGTCCTTGGAAAAAGATGTTTGGGTTCAAGGGAAAGGAGAAATAGTTCTACTACCTCAAAAAACTACAGTAAAGCTTTAAATGCAGAAGGCGTGATGCTAACTCCAAACTGTAGGGACTTATCAGCATTTGATAGAATTACATGCTTTTTTTTTTAATGAGCTAGAAAATTTCCCAAAGGTATTTATTAATTCAAGTCTATTTAAAATAACTCTTTCATTCTCTCTCAAGTACATTTTTCTTTTAATTCAGTGAGATTTTAACCTTTGAAATATCTATTTGCATATTACCTAACTGAACCTTTTTTTTTAAACCTGGCTAGGAAGTGTAGTAGGCAGAGGTATATTCAAATTTCTTCCTCAATCATGAACTTACCAAATCTGGCATTTTGAAGAAGTTTCAAGGACATGAAGTTTTAAGGAGAATGGATCTACAAGGTTGGAGAAGAATGCATGGGGCATATTGAAATTCTAAATGTACCATTTCAAAAAAAAAAGACAGAATCTGAATAATTGGATGGAACCATGAAGACCACTTGAGCCAACTTCTTCCTGAACAAGAATCTCTCCTAAAAAGACGCTGGAAAAATTTCAAACATTATGCCTTCTGCTTTTTTAGCTTTACTATAGTTTTTGAGGTAGCAGAATTATTTCTCCCTTCCCTAAAGGGTTGTAATGATGGGACATTGAGTCACTACTTCTGTACAAACATATTCTTTCCTTTCTTGTGGCATTTTTACTTTTTATTGTTCTTTTTTGTTTTTCAGTTGAATCTGACTCTTTATGACCTCTTTTTTGAGTTCTTGGCAAAGATTCTGGAGTGGTTTGCCATTTCCTTATATAACTCATTTGACAGATGAGGAAACTGAGACAAATAAGTTTAAGTGGTTTGCGCAAGGTCACACATAGGTAATGAGTGTCTGAGGCCTGATTTGAACTGGGTTTTTCCTAATTCCAGACTCAGCTATCTGTCCACTGCATGGCTTAGCTCTCTTAACCCACTTCTTCTGAAAGGCAGCTCACTCCATTTTTTAATAGTTCAAATTGTGAAGAGTACTTCCATAATCCAAAACTAAATAAATCACTACACAAATTATATCTGTGGTTCCTAGTTCTAAACTTCTAGAAGCAATCAGAACATGTTTAATATCTTTTCCAAATCACTGTCCTGAAAATATTGTTATAATAGGGTTTTGGACAGTGTTCAACTGAAACATGGAGGGTACCATGTGGAGAGGGGAAGGACCTACTTTTGGAAAAATATATTCTATTATGTCAGTAATGGTGAGCCTATGGAACACATGCCAAGATGGCATGCAGAGCACTCTCTGTGGTCATATGTGCCACCCTTCACCTCCAGCCCCCCTCCTCCAATCGTTCATTAGTAGAAAGGCAGAAGGACTTTCTGATGACATTTTTCACACAGCCCACCCCTCTACCCAATAGCCTAATGGGAACACACAGAGGGTATGGTGGGAAGCTCACAGGTGGCAGAGCTAGAGGAGAGCAGAGTGCTTGGGCCACTCCTCTTCCCCTCTCTCCACCCACTGAGGACATTCCTCACTTCACCCACCCCTCCACCCAGCAGCCCAATGGAAGCACTTTCTCCCTTCCCTAGGTGGGGTAAAGGGGGAGATGGGTTGTGGCTGGCACTCCATGGGAGGCAGGGCATGGCACATGATCTCTAAAAGGTTTGTCATCACTGCTCTTTGTCTTCCTTCTCCATGAGGAGAAGCATTCTATTTATTTTGACTGTATAGCTAGAAAAATATGCATCTTTAAGAATACCAAAGAGGAACACTATCTCTTTCCCTATGTTGTCCAGAATGGTTAAAAGTCCATTTTAACCCATACCATAGATAATATAAACTAATATGGTGAGGAAGATAAGGATAACAAACCTTCCTTTCCCTTTTTTAGGCTCTGTGGCTCTGAGAAATGAACTTCAGATTTGGGTCTGATCTCTTCAGTTTGTCATTATCAGTTCTAGGTATAGATGGTAAAATTTTCCCAGGGAATGGATTGGAGACATGATAACTTTAGAGCAAGGATTAGAGGCCAAATATTGTAACCAGCCTCAGCACAGAAATCCCAGGAATCTAGGGAAACTGGAAATTGAACCCAGGAGGTACTTGGGCCTTGAAACTTAGTAGAGTTGTACTACATACAAAATGAAATTATCTGTGAATCTAGTCCTTTTCTCTTCTCCAAAGACTAAGAGTAGTTGGGAATTATGCTTTCCAGGTTTTGGGAGGATGTTTTGTAGGGTTTTTTTTTCTTTCTATACCTTTAAAATAAATATTGCCTTGTAAAAGTTAATCTCATTGTTAAGTGGTTAAGTTGAATGAAGGTGCACAATACCCTTAAAATTAAACAAATAGCATAACTTAAAACTGAAGACAATGGCAGAGAGACTAGGGAACTTACATCTCCTTAATGGTATCATCTATTTGGGGGGAAGAATGAAATTAAGTACATGTAGCCTTCAGGCAAGGGAGAGCTATAGAATAATCATTGTTACACTTGAAATTACATTTTTGCTTCAAGTTAAAAAACTTTCTTTGCTTCAGATGAGTTACAAATGGCAATAACTCAATCTATATCTATCATCCATCCATCCATCTATCTATCTATCTACCATCTCTCAATTTATGTGATATATATGTTCCAGAATTCAAAATGTAAATGTGACTCTTTACAGAAATATGCTTTGTATTTATCTTTGTAAGAAATTTTATAAATTTTATAAAATTAAAAGAATCAAGAGCATTAGTTTTTTTATAACCTTGGGAAAATAATGGATAAATTGAAACTATTAGGTGAAATTTATTTTTTGAATAATCTGCACATTTTAATTATCCATGTCTTTCCTTATTGTTACAGATAACCTAACCAACTCCTCATTCACTGACTCTTGTATAGGTATTCCCTAGGCAGATGGATTCTTTCATGAGATGAAAAGTCCTTATTTGTACTTCTCTTCCTTTAACATGTGAATAGGGTATATAGCTATAGTCCAACGTCCCGGCAATCTCATTTTGATCTAGCTGTTTATGGCTGTCTCAAAGCTATTGGGAACATATTCCACATAGACACTTAACTAGAAGTTTTGTAATAATAAAAAGATTGAGTGGAAGATGGGATCAGATCTCTTAAAAACATAATTAGGGTGTGATATTTCATCCAGCACAATTAGCTTTCTACATGTTACTTTATCCTAATTAGCTTAGTCTAATATGACAGGTATCAGAATATCTTGGGTTTTTTGTTTGTTTTTTTTTTTGTTTTGGGTTTTTTGCCTATTGCTATATTTTGGCACAACAAATTCTATGAAGGAACTAAAGGAAAAAAAAAGAAAACATGACACAGAGAATACAATAAATCTGACATTTTTTCTAGCATTGTTATGAAAATTCCTGATTCCTAAATGAGCAGGAGAATATTTGGAGGTTGAAAATGAGGAAGATAAGGGTAATTAATTATTTCCTCTTTAAATATTTTGCATGTCAAAAATCTATGATTTTTAAGATAAATTGTTTCCTAATTATTTCCACAAAATCATAGAGCCATATAATAATGAAGTTGACTATATGGAGGCCATCAGGCCTCTAGATGAATGATGAATCCCATCTGCAAAATACTTGACAAATTACCATCTATCCTCTACTGAAAACGTATACAGGAATGAGAGAATTCATTACCTTTGAGTCAATATCTTCCAATTTAAATAATGCTAAATATTAGGAAGTTCTTTCCCCCCTTTAGTTGCACCAACATTTAATCTTTTGTATTCCTCTGCCCTATAGCCTTTTTTCTGTCCTTTGCCAACTAGGAAAGATGTCTAATCTTTCAGCTACTCCAAATACTTGAACACATCTACCATATCTGAGTTCTGTTTTTCTGGGCTTAATCTTGTTTCTTCAATCAGTTCTCATATGTTAATATTTCAAAGTAGCTAAGGAATAGAACATTAGGTCTAGAATTAGGAAGACCAAAGTTCTAATTCAGCCTTACACTCTAACAAACTGGATTATTCTAAGCAATTTGTTTAAACTTTGAATATCTTAGTTTACTTAACTTTAAAAAGAGGATCAGAGTAACATCTATCTCAAAGGGTTGATGTAAAGAACAAATTATATAATATTTTAAAAGGAATTAGCACATTGACTTACATTAGACATTGATTAATATGTTCCCTTCCTTCTTCTTTCTTTCTCAGAAACCTCCTCACTGTTATATTACGGATTTGTCCTAGCTTGTTAATATCCTTTTCAAAGTATGTTGCCCCAAATAGAACAAAGCACTTGACCAGTGTTTTTACCAAGGAAGAATACAAATTAAACATTGTACTCTTGTTTGATTACTGAGTTCTAAATTATTCTTTTGTATGTCCTCTCATATTATTTATTCATATTTAGCTGCCAGTCCATTTTAAGAAAAAGTTCTTTCATACCTAAAAATATTTAAACAAGTATCTATTATCTTATGCTTAAGCAATTTATTTTTGAAGACAAAAGTTAATAGCTCCAGCTTATTTTATTGACATAATTATTTCCATTTCTTTCAGGATTCATGTCATATAAAATTTCAATATGTAGTCTGTTCTTTCATATCAATTACTAATTATAAATCTCAAATAGAGTCCTGTGGTACTTCATGAGAGACTAATTATTTCCAACTTAATTAACTCTTCTGGGATAATATCAAATATACTTTTCTCAACATGCTTATTTATTTAGTAGAGGCTAAAGGAATTAATCAATTGGTTTTCTCTCAGAATTCATTTGGGAACAACTGTTTTCAAATTGATTACATTAAATTACAAAAATGCATAATTCATGTGTTAACATAATCATCCAATTCTTATCTGGAAATAGACCTTCATGGTAAGTAAACAAAACAATCACATATTAACATCTAAAATTAAACATCATAAAGAATCATATAATAATCAATATTACCATCTATCTTTGTAAATTTCAGCCACAATGTCCCTATTTTACGGAATATTGAATCACAATTTCATGTATTTCTTAAATAGAATTTTAGCATCCACACCTTTTTGATGATCAAAATTATTTATTTATAGAAGCTGCTGAATAAGTCTTTATTTTTCTTATAAAATTTTACAAAACCAAATAAAACAAGCACATCCACATACAAAGAAAAAGACTGTATATAAATGAAATCACAAATTTCTCATTTGTTTAGCTTACTTTTCTTCATAGCTATATAATAAATTCCATCCATAAGTGGCCCTCCCTTCCCACTACATCTTCTAGTATATATAGTCTGGTAGTTCAACATGTTTCACTTTTCACTTTCTGGAAGTAACATTCACATTTTATTCCTCCAGCATTAATTCTATGGCTTTGTATAATACTTTTCTGGTTCTACTCATTTCACAGTTTAGTATTTCATGTAGTTCTTTCCATGATTTTTTTTAAAAAATCAGCCTGCAAATCAATTTTTATGGCATAGTATTATTCTAACACCATCATATACTACAATTTACTTGGCCATTCTCTAATTGGAAGGCATCCTCTCAATTTCCAAAACTTTGCCACAACAAAGAGAGCTGCTATCAGTATTTTTAAACCTATAAGTTATTTTCCTGTTCCCTCGATCTCCTTGGGAAAATAGACTCAGCAATATTATTGTTGGGTCTAAGATTATACACAATTTTATAACTCTCTGGGTATTATTGCGAATTGCTTTCCAAAATAGTAGGATCAATTCACAGCTCCACCAACAGCTTATCAGTGTCTCCATTTTTCCAAATCCCTTACAATATTTGTCAGTTTACCCTTTTGACATTTATCAGATATTTTTTAATTTGCATTTCTCCAATCAGTAGTAATTTAGAGCATTTTTCATATGCCTATCTTCATCTATGATTTCTTTATCTGAAACTTGTTCGTATCTTTTGCCCATTTATCATTTGGAGGATGGCTCTTATTGTTATAATTTGACAATGTTTTCTGCATATTATGGATATGAAATTTCTATCTCAGGAGCATATAAATATTTTCATCAATATTCTGCTTTCCTTGTAATAATGGCAGCATTTGTTTTATTTGTATAAAACCTTTTCTATTTTATTTACTTAAAATTATTCATTTAACATTTTCAAGACTGCATTTCTTGTTGACTCAAAAATTACTCTCCTATCTATCAATCTGATAGGTAGTATGTTCCCTGTTCTAATTTAATTAGGAAATCCTTTATGTCTATATCATGTATTAACTTTTATCTCATCTTAGTGAATGGCATAAGAAATTTTTCTATACTTCCTGCCAAACTCCTTTCTAGGTGTCCCGATTTTTAATAAATAGTGATTTCTTATCCCAAAATTCTGTATACATTCCTTTCTCAAATGTAAGATCACTAGAATCTTTTATTGCTGTTTGTTTTATGTCTATTCTGTTCCACTGATTTACAATTCTATTTCTTAGTCAGAAACAGATAGCTTTGATAATTACTTCTTAAAATACAATTTATAATCTGGTACTGCTGTAACTCCTCCATTCGTGATTTTTAAAAGAAATTCTTTTGATATTCTTGATCTTTTGTTTTTCCAGATGAATTTTATTACTTTTTCTAACTTAGGAAAATGCATTTTGGTAATTGGATTGGGATGACATTGAATAAGTAGATTAGTTTAGGTAGAATTGTCATTTTATTTATATTGACTCTGCCCATATATGAACAATTAATGTGTTTCCAAATATTTAGATCTGGCTTTATTTGTATAATTTTTTTATGGTTATGCTCATGTAGTTCCCGGATTTGTTTTGATAGGCATATCTTCAATAATTTTATTCTGTTGGTGGTTATTTTAAATAGAAAATCTCTTTCAATCTCTTTTTACACAACTTTGTCAGTATCATAAAAATGCTGATGATTTTTGTGCATTTATTTTATATCCTATTATTTTGCTAAAAATAGTGACAGTTTCAAATAGCTTTTCAGTTGAATCTCTAGGATTTTCACATATACCATCATACCATTTGTAAATAGAGGTAATTTTTTTACATATTTGTCTATTCTGATTCTTTTAATTTCTTTTTCTTCTCTTATGGCTATTGCTAGCTTTCTTTAATACTATGTTAAATAATATTTCTGATAATGGGTGTTTCACTCCTGATCTTATTAGGAAGGTTTCTATTTTCTACTCATTATAAATAATACTTGCTGATGGATTTGGATAAATACTTTGTATTATTTTAAGAAAAAAATCAATTTATACATATGCTTTACACTCTTTAATTTTTTAAAATATTTTTTCATATTTACATATTTCATTTTCTTTCTCTATGAAGCCCTCTCCTGGTTCTGACAAGCATTTCTGTTTGGTTATACAAATGCAATCACTTATAAGGATTTCTGTGTTATTCATTTTTGCAATAGAGCAATCTTTTAAAACCCATACCCCAAGTCATATACATATATAAACAAATGATGATCATTTGTTTTTCTCTTGGCTTTTTTTCTACTTCCACAATTCTTTCTCTCAATGTGCACAGTATTCTTTCTCACAAATCCATTGGGATTGTGTTGTATTAGCAAAGTCCATTACATTATATTTTGTTCCACTATGTTTCACTTTCTCTGTATAATGTAATCTTGGTTGTGCTCATTTCACTCTGTAACAGTTACTGGTGGTTCTTCCAGTTCATACAGAAATCCTCCAGTTCAACATTCCTTTCAGCACAGTAATATTCCTTCACCATTATATACCACAATTTTTTTTAGCCATTTCCCAATCAAGGGACACCACCTCATTTTCTAATTTTTTGCCACCACAAAAAGCACACATCTATGAATATTTTTGTACATTTTTCATTATTATCTTTTTTAGGGTGCAAACTTAATAGTGGTTTTGCGGAATCAAAGAGTATGCATTCTTTTAAAACGTTTTGGGCATACTTCCAAATTGCCTTACAGAATACTTAGATCAATTCACAACTTCACCAGCAATGCATTAGTGTCTCAATTTTGCTACAATCCCTCCAACAATTATTATTTTCCTTTACTGTAATATTGGCCAATCTGCTAGGCATGAGGTGGTACTTCAGAGTTGTTTTGATTTGCATCCTCTAATTGTGAGAGTTTTAGAACACTTTTTCAAGTGCTTATTGCTAGGTTTGATTTCTTCATCTAAAAACTGCCTATTCATGTCCCTTGACCATTTGTCAGTTAGATAATGGTTTGATTTTTTTTTTACAATTGACTTAGCTCCTTGTAAATTTGAGAAATTAGACCTTTGTCAGAGTTTTTTGCTATAATTTGCCTACCCCGCAATTTGTTACTTCCCTTCTAATTTTTTTTGCATTGGTTTTGTTTATACAAAAACATTTTAAATGTAATTTAATCAAAATTATTCATTTTGTGATTTTCTCTATCTCTTGCTTGGTCTTAAATTCTTTCATTTCCCATAGATCTGACAGGTATACTATTCTATGTTACTTAATTTTCTTTTTTTTTTAACCCTTGTACTTCGGTGTATTGTCTCATAGGTGGAAGATTGGTAAGGGTGGACAATGGGGGTCAAGTGACTTGCCCAGGGTCACACAGTTGGGAAGTGGCTGAGGCCGGGTTTGAACCTAGGACCTCCTGTCTCTAGGCCTGACTCTCACTCCACTGATGTTACTTAATTTTCTTATAATTTCCCTCTTTATATTTAAGTCATTTAACCATTCTGAATTTATCTTGGTATAGGGTGTGAGATGTTGATCAAAACCTAATCTCTCCCATAATGTTTTCTGTTTTTCTTAGCATTTTTTAACAAATAGTGTATTCTTGTCCCAAAAGCTGGGATCTTTGGCTTTATCAAGCACTATCTTGCTGTGGTCATTTACTCCAAGTTTATTCCATTGATCTACCCTTTTATCTCTTGGCCAGTACCATATTGTTTTTGATGATCACTGCTTTAGAGTATAGTTTAAGATCTAGTACTGCTAGGCCTCCATCTTTCACATTTTTTTTTATTGGTTCCCTTGATTTTCTTGATCTGTTGTTATTTCAAATTAACTTTGATATTTTTTTCTAGTTCTGTAAAAAAGTTTTTTGGTATTTTGATAGGTATAATGAATATGATATCAATATGATATGAATAAATAAATTAGTATAGGTCAGATTGTCATTTTTATTATATTACCTCATCCTAGCCATAAACAATTAATGCTTTTCCAATTAAGTAGATCTAGTTTTATTTGTATGAAAAAGTGTTTTGTAGTTTTGTTCATATAATTCTTGAGTTTATCTTGGCAGATAGATTCCCAAATATTTCATATTAACTAGAGTGATTTTAAATGGAGTTTCTCTTTCTAACTCTTGTTGCTGAGTTTTGATGAAAATATATAGAAATGATGATGATTTAGATGAGTTTATTTTGTATCTTGCAACTTGGCTAAAATTATTAACTATTTCCGCTAGCTTTTCAGTTGATTTTCTAGTATTCTTTAAATATAAGATCATATCATCTGCAGAGAATGAAAGTTTAGTTTCCTCATTGCCTACTTTAATTCCTTCAATTTCTATTTCTTCTCTAATTGCTACAGCTAGCATTTCCAGTACAATAGTAAATAATAGTGGTGATAATGAGCATCCTTGCTTCAATCCTGATCTTATTGGGAAGGCTACTGACGTTCCCATTGCCAATGATGCTTGCTGATGTTTTAAATTAATACTGTTTATTATTTTGAGGAAAGGCCCTTCTATTACTATATTTTCTAGTGTTTTTAATAGGAATGGCTGTTGTATTTTGTCAAAGGTTTTTCTGTATCTACTAAGATAATCATGTTGTTTCTGTTAGCTTGGATATTAATAGTCACTTATGTAGAAAGTTTTCCTAATGTTAAACCAGTCTGGTATTCTTGGTATGAATTCCACCTGGTCAAAGTGGATAATCTTTGTGATGACTAGCTGTAATCTCTTTGCTAGTGTTTTATTGAGATTTTGCATATATGTTCATTAAGGAGATTGGTCTGTAGTTTTCTTTCTCTGTTGCTGGTCCACCTGGCTTTGGAATCAGTAACATATTTGTCATAAAAAGAATTTGGTAAGACTCCATTGCTTTTTGTCAAATAGTTTGTATGGTTTGGGGACTAGTTGTTCTTTAAAGTTTTGATAGAATTCACTTGGGAATCCATTTGGCTCTAGGGATTTTTTTCTGTTAAGTTGCTTGATGACTTGTTCGATTTCTTTTTCTGAGATGGGATTAATTAAGGATTCTATTTCCTCTTTTGTTAATCTAAGCAATTTATATTTTTGTAAATATTTAGCCATTTCACCAAGATTGTCAAATTTATTGGCATATAATTGGGCATAGCAGCTCTTAATAATTATCTTAATTTTCTCTTCATGAGAGGTGAGATCCCCTTTTCATTCTTGATACTATTAACTTGATTCTCTTCTTTTTAAATATTAAATTTCTCATTATTTTATCTTTTTATTGCTTTTTTTCAAAGTACCAGCTCCTTGAACTTATTTATTAGTTCAATAATACTTTTATTTTCAATTTTATTAATTTCTCCTTTGATTTTTAGGATTTTCAATTTAGTTTTTATTTTAGGGTTTTTAATTTGTTCTTTTCTAATTTTTTTAAGTTGCAAGCACAATTAATTGATCTACTCCCTCTGTTTTTTGTTGATATAGGCACTCAGAGATAATCTTCCCTTGAGTACTTCTTTGGCTATATCTCATAGATTTTGATATGTTGTCTCCTCATTGTCATTCTATTTAATGAAATCTATAATTATTTCTTTGATTTGTTTTTTGACTCCCTAGTTTTGAAGAATTAGATTATTTAGTTTCCAATTAATTTAAATTAATCTTTCCATGGACCCTTATTAATTATAAATTTTATTGCATTATGATCTGAAAAATTTGCATTTATTATTTCTGCTTTTCTGCATTTATATGCTATGTATCTAAATCCTAGAACATGGTCTATCATTATATATGTACCATGTACTGCTGAAGAGAAGGTATATTCCTTTATATCCCCATTCAATTTTTCTAGATATCTATTAACTCTATTTTTTTCTAACATTTCATTTACTTTCCCTTACTTCTTTGATTTATCTAGTAGTGAAAGGGGGAAGGTTGAGGTCCCCCCTAGTAGGGTTGTACTATTGATTTCCTCCTTAAGCTCCTTTAATTTCTTCTTTAGAAATCTACATGTTATACCATTTGGTGCATAAATGTTTAGCAATGATATCACTTCATTTTTGTAATACCTTTTAGCAAAATATAATTTCCTTCCTTATCTCTTCTAATCTGATCATTCTGCTTTAAGTTTGTCTGGAATCATGATTGCTCTTCCTGTTTTGTTGTTTGTTTGTTTGTTTTACTTTAGATGATGCATAATAAATTTTGCTCTAGCCTTTTACCTTGAATCTGTGTGTGTCACCCTGCTTCAAATATGTTTCTTATAAACAGCATATAGTAGGATTCTGGTTTTCAATCCATTCTGCTATCTGCTTCAGTTTTATGAGTGATTTCATTCCATTTAGCATTATGATTACTAACTGTGTATTGCCTTCTATCATATTATTCCCTTTAAATCCTGCTCTATTCCCTTTTACTCTTTTCCTCCTCACCAGTATTTTGCTTTTTGTCACCCCCCACTTCTCCTGCCCTCCAATTACCTCCCCCTTCCCTTGTCTTATTCTTTTACTTCTCTGTAGGTAAGATAGAATTCTATACCCCACTGAGTATACGTGTTTCCTCCTCTCTGAGCCAGTTATGATGAGAGTAAAATTTAGACATTGCCAATCACCAGCATGATCATCCCCTCTCTATAATGAATTTTCATGACTCTTTATGTAATATAATTTACCGCATTCTATTTTTTCCTTCCTTTTCTCTCAGTGCAGCCCTCTTTTTCACCCCTTGAACTTGGGACAGCAGATGTGGGGTGAGGCTGTGTGAACTGCTATTGCTTGCTCTTCACTCCTTGCTGTAGCCTCTTTCTGTCTCTGATTCCCTCTAACTCCAGTGTCTCAGATATTCTCTGCCTACCTTTTGGGTCTTTCTTTTCTTGAAAGTTGTTTCACTCTGTTTCCTTGTTTGTTCTTTCACATCTGTATTCATTTTTGGAGATATTTTAATATTAGTTGGAGAAGATTCTCAGAGCTACTCTGGTTTATTCCACCATCTTGGCTCTACCTCTGGAAGTCTTTCCACTTTTTTAAATAGGAATAATTGTTATATTTTGTTAGACTTTATTTTCACATCTATTCATATAATCAAATGGTTTTTATTACTTTGGTTTTTTAAGATATCATTTATAGTAATAATTTCCCTTATATTAAACATTTCTTCATTCCTGATATAAACCCTGTTTGGTCATATTGTACTATCTTTGTGATATATGGTTGTAGTCAGCTAGCTAGTATTTTGCTTAGTATTTTCCCATTCATATTGATTGATATTGGTCAATAATTTTATTACTCTGTTTTAGCTCTTCCTTGTTTAGATAGCAGAGCCATATTTGTTTCATAAAAGTAGTTTGGTAAAATTTCTTCTTTACTTTAATTTTAATAATTTAATTTTGGATTTAATTTGTCCCTAAGTGTTTGGTAATATTCACTTGTAAATCCATCTGGTCCTGATCCTTATTTTCTTAGAAAGTTCATTCTTGGTTTGTTCTGTTTCCTTTTCTAAAATGGTTTGTTTAAGCATGGAGCCAAGATGGCAGCTTAGGAGCACCAAAAGCCAAAACTTTACTGACAGTCGTTCCATACCAATATTTAAAATACACTTCAAAGAAAACAGAAATTGAAACCCAATAAGAAAAAGAGGTCATTGGACTCTCCTGCTGAACATAACTTGAAAGGTAGGCACAGAGAGTCTACTTTCATGCAATAAGGGAGAGATAGGCTGGCTGAAGACCCTTCCCCCACACACCATGCTGAGACCTAAGATAAGATCAGAATGTCTGTGTGAACCCCACACAGAGGCTACGTCTACAAGGGAACACCTCTGACACACAAAGTGAGTTCCAGGCTCTGACAACAGCTGGCAGGGAGGAACTTGGTGGGAGGGGCATCAGGCTAGATACCTTTGGTTTCCTCTGGCTGCAGTGAATAATTTGGCCCAGCACAGGCTAGTTCTGCAGGTTAGATCAGCCAGTTGAATCCAATATACCAGCAGAAGATTGAGAAAAGAGAAGATCTGGCCTTAGGGCAGAGCAGTTCAATCACCCTAGTTCAAAAAATCAATAACAAGGGGAGTTTATAGTTCACAGGGTAGGAAAAATAAATAAATAAAAAGCAAATAAAATGAGTAAGAGAAGAAAAAGAAAGTTACAATTGAAAGATTTTATGGAGATGAGGACCAACGAACAGAACAATTCAAGTAAGACAGGATCCAGCAAATGTCAAGCAAAGCCTCAAAAAAACCCAGGAAATTAGACAGGTTCTAGAGGAGCTCAAAAAGGAATTGAAAAATCAGATAAGACAGGTTGAAGAAAAATGGCAAAAGGAAAATAGTAACCTAACAAGCAAACTAGATCATCTGGAAACACAGATTCAAGAATCAAAACAGGAAAACAATACATTAAAAGCCAGAATTTATTTACTGGAAAATGAGGCAAAGAAGTTGAAGAAAGAGAAGAATGACTTCAAAAGAAGAATGGACCAAAAGGGAAAGGAGAATCAAAAGGTAGTGGAAGAAATACAGTTATTAAAAATTAGAATAGAGCAAATAGAAGCTAATAAATGCACAAGCACCAAGAAACAATAAAACAAAATCAAAAGAATGGAAAATAGATTCAGGAAAGACAATTTAAGAATTATTGGACTACCTGAAAATCATTATCAAAAATAAATTCTAGATATCATATTACAGGAAATAATTCAAGAAAATTGCCCTGATTTTGTTGAAGAAGGTAAAATAGATACTGAAAGAATGCAGAGATCACCTCTTGCATTAAATCCCCAAATGACAACTTCCAGGAATGTTATGGCCAAGCTCAAGAACTACCAAACAAAGAAAATACTATAAGCTTCTAAAAAGAAACAATTCAGATATCATGAAGCCCCAATTAGGATAACACAGGATCTAGCAGCATCTACACTGAAGGACTCGAAGGTGTAAAATATGATATTTTGGAAGGCAAGGGAACTGTATCTACAGGAAAGAATCAACTACCTATTAAAACTGACTATATCCTTTCAGGGGCAAGTATGGCCATTTAATAAAATAGAAGATTTTCCACCATTCCTGAAGAAAAGACCAGACTTAAACAGAAAATTTGATGTTCAAATACAGAATTTAAGAGAAGCATAAAAAGTAAATAAGAAAGAGAAAAAATTTAAGGGTATCAATAAGGTCAAATGTTGTGTATTCCTGTATGGAAAGATGATATCTGTAACTCTTAAAAATTGTTATCATGAGAGCAGCTAGAAGAAGTATATATAGAGGGGGTGGTGATAGGCTGTTTAGTAAGCATCAAAAATATTAAAAAACTAGAGATGAAAAAGAGTATAATACTAAGAGAATGGGAAAAGAGGTAAAATGGGTTAAAATACATCACATAAAGAAGTGCATGGAGTGGCGGGGGAGAGGAGAAGACCAATACAAAGGAAGTGAGGAAGAATTTGGGAACAGGTAATACTTAAAGCTTATTCTCATTTAAATTGACTCAGAGGAAAGAACAGTCAGATGCATTGGGGTATAGAATTGTTTCTTGCCTATAGAGAAATAGAAAGGTAATAAGAAATAGGTGGGGAGGGAGTAATATAAGGGAGGGAGATTTTGAGGAGTCAATCAAAAAGCTCTATTATAATACAGGAACAAGAAGGGAGGTGGTGGAAAGGAGAATAATATACAGGAAGGAGAAGGGGGGAGACTGACTAAAAGAAAACACTGGGAATTAGGGAAAAAGTTAAAGGATAAAGGTTAGGATTAAAGAAGAAAGTCAAAATGGAGGGGAATACACAGACAATAATCACAACTCTGAATGTGAATGGTATAAACTTACCCATAAAATGGAAGCATATAGCTGAATGGATTCAAAACCAGAATCCAGGACCTTTCTTCAAAATGATAAACAATATTTATTTAAAACCATCAGCAAAAATCATCTGCAATGGAGATAAGTTAGGAGCCTTCTCAATAAAATCAGGAATGAAGTCAGGATGCCCATTATCACCACTATTATTTAATATTATACTAGAAATGATAGCTGTAGCAATTAGAGAAGAAAAAGTAATTGAAAGGATTAAAGTTGGCAATGAGAAAACTAAACTTTCACTCTCTGCAGATGATATGATCTTATACTTAAAGAACTCTAGAAAATCAACTGAAAAGCTAGTGGAAATAGTTAATGATTTTAGCAAAGTTGCAGGATACAAAATAAACTCATTTAAATCATCAGTATTTCTATATATTTCCAACAAAACTCACTTTTTTTCCCTTTGTTTTCTGGATCTCTTGTTTCATTTGGTTGATCTTTCATTCTTTCTAGATTTTCTATCACACTTATTTTTTTCCTCAACCTCTTTCATTTGTTTTTTATGGTCATTAAAATTTTATTATATTTCTTCACTTTTTAAAAGTAACTTCTGAGTTTTAACCCAGGTCTTCTCTGCTCCCATTATAACTATCAATATTTGAGTTTTTCTCTTGGTTCACTAAAAAATAAACAAACAAACAAACAAACAAATAATCAAATAAATGGTTACCAGGCCAATAAAGTTAATTATTGGTTTTATGCTATAGTGCTATACTTCCTAGAGTGATGAGGAATGGTGCCTCAGGCTTTCGGAATTTTTTTTTCTGGGCCCTATTTTGTTATTCTGGTTCTATAATCCAGGGTCTAACATAATCCATGATTCTCCACTGAAACTCAGTTTGCTACTAAGTGGTGTTCCAACCAGAGTTCAAAGGCAGTTCTAATAATGCAAGTGCAAACAGACAGCCTACATCAACCTATGGCAACAACCAAGATCTCTGCTATCCTAAGACTGATCACAATGATGAGGCCCCAGCAACTCAGAAATCACACTCATTGTTTTGCACTCCTTCCTTGCTGCAGCTAGAGATAGAATGATAATTTAGTCCACGATTCTGTGGCTCACAAAGTCTCTTGTTGGGTAGAAGTGAGGTTTGAGGTCCTACCCTCAGGGCTTGATACCTATAAACTCTGTGGCATCCACTATTTCAACACCCAGCTGTGGGTCAGTGGGGATCTCTGAAACCAAGGGCTGAGAAGACACAGCTACTATCAGGATCCCCTGCCTATGGATTCAATGGTGTCCTTCAGGCCACAGATTCTATCATCCTGTCTCCAGGAGCTATCTTGTTGATTCCACATTGTTTGCTCTAGTCCTGACTCCAGGGAGTCAGGAGACTAAGACCAGGGAAGTAAGATTCCTTCCTTCCCAGTTGTCCCTGGCTATTCATCTTCACTCCGGATTCCTATCTATTTTTGCGGCTTTTAGCAGTGATTCTGTGGAATATTTTGATCATTTGTAGGGGGTATTAGGTTGGCAAGGAAACCTTATGCCTTACTTTGATATATTCCTTCAGTCCTCCCTGACGGAATTTCTTCAAAATTGATGAGGAAAGCAATGAAGCCTATTCATATACTGACACTGAGAGATTTTTGGAAAGGACCAAAAGAATAGATTAGATTATATGCTTTTCACAGGACAAGTTAAACTCAGAAAGATTATTTCATTTACCTTAAGAAAAAATTGATATTTCAATTTAATTCACCAAAATATATATTAAATAATGTCTCTGAAAACGTGAAAGGCAGTGTTGCGTAATAAATAGTTAGCCTAAGGGTCAGGAAGACCTCTGTTTAAGTACTGTATTGGACACATCCTTGCCATGGGATTCAGTGTCCAAGACAACTCTCTGAGATTATAAATGAGATTGTAGAGTCCAATCTTAATCAGTAGAAATTGTTCCTTCATTGAGAGTTCCATATGAAAATGAAACCACAAATTCATTTATTAAAAATAACAAAAAGGAAAAGAAAAGAACAAGACATTGTGTAAGGTATAAGAGCAACAAAGATAGAATTTTAAAAATATGTGCTTTCTAGCAACTTGTATTTTACTATTGGGAAATAAGACATGTACAAGAATAAGTTAATACAAAAATGTACAGTGTGTAAAATAAATATTTGACAGGGAAAAACACTAATGAATGGGAGAAGACTTGGTATTCACATGAACAGAGATGATATTTGAAGCTATAACTTCATGCCAATATGTACTTGTTATAAATGGTTACCAAAACCAAGTTTAAACTTCAACAGGATATTTACATACCAGAAGATATCTGAGGGACTATTGAGCTGTAGACTCTAAAGAAAAATAAAGTATTACTTTATTTCCTTCCCTAACTCTGGTTCTGATTCTTTCCTGGATCAGAAATCTCAAGACCTGAAGAAAATCAAGGCAGTGACTGCAGAGAACAAAAAGGAAAGGCCTCAGAACAGAGGAAGTAGGAGACACTCACAGTTAGTAGATAGAAAGAGGATGATGAATTAGAATAGGAAATTTAGGACAAATGTTGTAGAATCCAAATCATATAATCTACTAGTTATAAGTCCCAATGTTTCACAAAACCTATTTTGAAGTGCATGGACATTGTTTGCTTATAACTAGAAACAAGACCAACTACTAAGTGTATCATCATTTCAAAATGTTTTATTAATGCATTGATATAATTTTAATAAACTGGTATAAAGACTTTGGGATTTATATTACCCAAACATGTATGTAGATATACAAATGTAATTAAGAAGTTCAGAGAATAATTATGAGGTAAATAATATGACTCAAAATATTCTGTAATGTTCTTTTCCTCTTATCTGATACTAGCTTCAATATTTTTCAAGAATTTCCACCATTACTTTGAAGTTATTTTTTTCTGTCTACTAATATTTTCTGTTATTCATAAGGCAAACCTTTTTATTTTGCAGTTATACAGATGACCCCTTTTTGTACAATGATGATAATGAAAGCACAAATGTAATCTTTCACCTAGTAATGTTAAAATCTTTCTTCTTGGTGGTAAATAATTTAAATGGGAATGTATATTCATACAACTTCAATGTCAGAAGAAATCTCAGTAACCACATATTTTACTTATACTGAGAATAGCACACCTGACAAGAGTGTTTAAAGAAGTTTTGCTTAAAGACCACTAAAGAAGAATCTAAAACTTCCTCAGGTAGAAGTTCATAAACTAAAATTGAAAAAGACCTCAAAAGTTGCCTAGCTTAACACTTTCATTTTGTATCTGTAATGGTTAGAATGGGTGGTCGCCAAAAATTGTAATTAATCCTGAAGCCACAAAACTGTTAATAGCTAGATTTATTAGTAAGAAAAAGAAAATAAGAGAAAAATATAGAAAGGAGGTGAAGAATTTCCTAGCCTAATAATCCAGAGCCTAACAACTCAATGTCTGTCTCCAAATCTCAGCCTCAGAAATACTGCCCACCCCCTCCCCTAGCTTCTTGCTGGGTCTCATCTTATAAATCCTTACTACACCCACTAGCTCTCTTATATAACTCCCCAGGAACCAATCCCAGTTCTGCAATTAGCCTGGTACCACCCAGGGGTAGCAGGGCCTATGGAATTAATTTCATAGTTGCTGATTGACCCAAGTTCAAAACAAATGGAAGGGAAGTTCAAATCTCTGATTGATCAAATCAATATACAAATTTCTTTCTCATAATCCCCCCTGTGATTCTATTGGGAAATGAGCATGTTAAAATCTCCCCAGTTGAGGATCTTGAGAAATTAACATGCCTAGTCTCCCCAGTGAATCATGTCAAATAACCAACCTATACTTCTAAGAATTCTCCCTCTAAAGGTATATAAAAAACTTTGCACTTTTTTTTAAAAAAGGGAAAATTGCAGCAACCTGGGAACAAGAGAGGAATAGAAGAGAAAGAAAACAAAAACAGAAATGAATAGATGCATTGACAAAAAGCCAATTGGGGCATTCTCCTTTGGCATAAGAATTTACATTTAGAATAAATGTGTCAACCCCCTTCTGTTCAGTTCATTCTGGATCTCTTCATGTAGTGTGTGGTTTCTGCAAGCATCTCAAAGGCACCCTCTTCAAAAGATTAGTCTTCTGATTCAAGGTGCTAGTGAGCTTCTTTTAAAATTCCTTCAAAAGATTTCACCTTGGATTTTAGGTATCTCAGGAGCCTGAGACTAGACGTGGTTGTTATTTTTCTAAGATCTTAAATATTATAGGTAGGAACAAAGATCCTCTCACTTCAGAGATAGTTTTGCTTTCATTCTTCCATATTGACTTTTGTCCCACATTTTAATAGTTTTAATTGTTAGTTTAATTGTTCCTTACACTAAGTCTAATTGTATTTCATTGTCATTTTCTCATTTTTCACTTATTCTTCTGGGGCCAAATGAAAGGGGTCAAATGACATGAAAGACTACAAATCAGTTATCATGAATGCTCCAGTTTATTCTCCAGAATAAATATATTCTTCAACTTATTCTATTAGGACAAGGATTCAAAATTCTTCTCAATATTTGCCATCCTCCTCTGGATACTGTTCAGGTTAGCATTGTTCTTTGTAAAATGATATTCTTAATTGAACTCTTCATATATAATTTGAGCAGATGTATCAATTCCTTATTCCTACAAGCTATGATTTCCTAACATATCCACTTTAAGCCTTCTTCATAATCCACATAAATAAGCATTTGCCATTTTTTACAGCAATGTGGAATAGGGAACTCTTAAAGAAGAAACTCCTACAAACAATCCAAATGAGCAACTTTGGTGAGTCACATAATTTTATTTCATTTTCTAAAACCATTACCTTCTTTCTTAGTATGAATTGTAAGACACAGATGGAGCAAGAGATAAGCAATTTGGATTAAGTGACTTTCTTGGGGTCATGTAACTAAGAAGTGTCTAAGCCAGAGATGAACCCAGTTCTTCCCAACTCCTTGCCTGTGGGTCATTATTTTAGAGAATTACATCAGAACTTTGAGAATTTGAACACACTGTTGAGGGTTACACAGAAAATATTTATCAGAAGCAGCTCTTGAACCCAAACCCTCAGGTTGCCAAGGGAATCCCTATATCCACTATGTCACTTTCTCTCAGCTTAAATTTTCTTTTTTCCATATGACAATTAAAATTTAATAATTATTTTCTGACATTTTATGATCCATATGCTCACTCCCCCTCACACCTCTTCATCTTTCCCAAGGAGCAGGTCATATGATACATGTTCTACATATGAGCTTAAATTTTCTTGATTCATTTTCCAAGCTTCTTGACATACTTTAGGGCACAGAGAAAATATATCTTTACCTTCATGACAACTTGTACTTGTTTTATTTAATATAGTTACCAAAGCCAACGCTATAACTACAGACAAGAAGGTAGTTGAGGATATGCTAGGCTGTAGGCTGTCCTTAAGAGAAATAATGTCATTCCTCAACTTCTTCCCTGACTTTATGATTCTTCCCTTGACCAGAGACATTTTTCTATTCTGTCAGTGCGGAAGTTCATTTGACAAGGATGACACTTGCTTTGTGTTTTTAGGTAAGTGATTTTTTTTTAACAGAATGAATAGGAAGGAATCCTCAGGAATGATTTGCCATTATTCACTATTTAAAAGGAGACAGCTGGGAAATGGTCTATTACCATTCATCTCATTCCAAGGTCTCCACATTATGAATGGGAAAGCTGTGAATTGGCAGTACATTCCATCGAGAGCAGATGATCCAATCAATTGAAGCTAATCATGAGATTTGTTTCCTCTTTGAAATGTTATGGTTGCTTTTCTGTAACATAAATCCATGCATCAGCACTGCTATGAATACTATATGTTTAAGATTCTTTGGGGAAACATAAAAAACAATGTCTCTTAAACTGACCTTAATGGAGATCTTAGTAGAGTACAGGTAATAAGAACCTGATTCCAACTGTTTCTAGAGCCTTGATGGCTTTATTTCAGTGCTCACTGGTTAGGCTAGGTCAGTGATGGTTAATCTTTTGGAGACTGTGTACCCAAACTGCAACCCTCATCCTACATGTGAGCCACCCCCTCACCCAGGCAGGGGAGGGAGGAAGCATTCCCATTGGGCTTCTGGGCAAAGGGATAGGTCATGTGAGAAATGTCCTCAGGTGAGGTGGAGAGAGGGAAGGAAGTAGCCTCCTCCTGCTCACGTGCCTTAGGTTTGCCAACACAGAACTAGGTAGATTAGATGCTACAGTTACTTTAGGTCTAAGTGTTAGGCATAAGTGAGAACTCACAGAGGATACAATATGATAATAGCCTACAGAAACTCTCTGCTTAAATAATTAGCAAAGTAAACATTTAAGTACTTTCTATGTGGTAGGCACTATGGTAAGGCCTGGGAATATAAGGGAAAAAACATGATCATCTTGTGGGAACAACTGAAAGTGGGCCATTTAGCTGAATTACTGAGGATGCGAAGAAAATCACAAGATAAGAACATAAGAAATCTTGGAAGAGACACTTATATGGAGAGCTTTAACTGCTAAACAAAAGACTGCTTTTGATTCTGGATGTAATAGGTAGCCAGTGGGATTTATTGAAAAGGAAAACAGCATTATTAGATTTGTACTTTAGGAAAACAGCTTTGGTTTGATGGTATGATGGATTGGAATGTGGAGATGTGGAGTAAAAATACTACGTAGTAGACTGCTGACGTTTTCCAAGTGTAATAAGAGGGGAGCCTCCACCAGAGTAGCAGCTATGTGAGTTCAGAGAAGGTGAACAGAGATGTAGGGGCAATAGAAATAATACAACTTGGCAACAGGTATGTGGATGAGGATGCTCATGATTATGATGATAGTAATAAATACTGCTTCAGGGATTACGAAATACTTAAAAATATCTCATTTAATATAGTCATTCCATGATGTGGGTATCATCATCATCATCATCATCATCATCATCATCATCATCATCATCATCATTATTATTCCTATTATAAAGATTAGGAAACTGAGATTCAGAGAAATTAAGTGACTTGTCTATGGTAACGTATCTATTAAATGTCTCAGGAATTAAGTTCCATTGTTCAATTTTTATCCCATCTAGCACACATAGAATCCAACACTATCTACTATTTCATCTGGCTAGATATATGGGATTAGTGAGAATGAAGAGTTGAGAATGACAGTGAGGTGGCAAACCTGAGAAATGGAGCCTTTGTTCTTACCCTAAATAGGAATAGGAAAGTTAAAAAGAAATGAGAGTTGAGATGGAGTGGAGTTAGACATGTTTAATTTAAGCTGTTCATAGGACATCTGTTTTGAAATGTCCAAAATATAATTGGGACATGGGACTCTAGCTCAGAAGGGAGAGTAGGACTAGAATCTACGGATCATCTGTGTAAAGGTCATAATTGAACCTATGGATGATGATGAAATCTTGAACAAAATATTGTGAGAGAAATGAGAATTCAGGAGTATACTGGTAGTTAATTTGTATTAGAGAATGCTTGGCTTACAGTAAACATTATACACTTGTTGATTAATGTTTCTGACTTATCATCTTTAGTTCTATTTTCTTTTCATTAAATACATATTTTTGAGATATCAGTTTTACAATGTTTAAAAAATACACAAAGATTTGCTTTTTAAATAAGGTGTGCAATGTTAGGCAGGATGATATACTTGAATGCATAAAGACATGGATTCAAATCTGATCTCTGATACCTACACAATCTATGTGACAATATTGTTGCAAGGTCCAAACAAGATAATGCTTATGGAATGTGATGTAAAATCAACATAAACAAATTAGGATCAGATTTCTAAGTAGCATTAACTCCTATATCTCAAGTTATTAGTCTGGGGCCAGACAAATTTTTTTAAAGTATTGAGAAATATATTTCCATATAATTCATTTCCTTTATGATACTAGTTTTTATGTAGTTAAAAAAATTATTCTGAGAATGGATCCATAGCTTCCACCAGACTGTAAAACTGGCCTATGACACAAAAGTGGTTAAACGCCCTTGTTCAAAATAATTATATACTTAATGAAGTTGTGGCATGGAGTAGTAGATGAGAAATTGTTAGCCTTAGAGGCAGTGAAGTCAAGTTCAATTTGTGTCTCATAAATATTAATTGTATGGCTATAAGTCACATAACTTGTCAGTGTTCTCAGACAAGTAAAGATTTCAAGTTGCAAACAATTTGTTGATCCACACCAGCAAAAGTTGTTCATGCAAGAGAGTTCCATATACTGTTGAAATGACACATATTGGCAGGGGAGGGTTTGAGTGGAAAGTTATTCTTATCTTGGTCATTCTTCTTAAATTACCTAGAACAGTGATAAGGCATACTTCCAAATTTCTTTGCTCAATTATTTCTCCCTAGTGCAGTAAGGTGGCTCAGTGGAGAGAACATTGGACTAGGAATCAAGAAGACTCTTCTTCCTGAATTCCATTTCAGCCTCAGACACTTACTAGCTGTGTGACCTTTGGCTAGTTACTTAACCTTGTTTGCCTCAGTCCCTCATGTATAAATGAGCTGGAGAAGGAAATAAACCACTCCAGTGTCTTCATCAAGGAAAACAAAAAATGGGGTCATGAAGAGTTAGACATGATTTAAATGACTCAACAGCAACAAAAAATACAATTTAATAAAAACTAAATGACATTACAAATGGAAAAAAACATTAAAATATTTCCTTAGAGAGAAAATTAATAATTATTATTTAACTGGAAAATGGAAAATATATTAATACATATTATTAGATAGTGGAAAAATGAATAAAGCCTTTGTTAGCTGCTTACAATGTGCAATGCAGTGTGCTGAACTCTGCTATTAAAATTTTTATTAAAAATAGGATACTCCCTTCTCAAAAGGAACTCCCATGCCAATGTTGAAAATATCACTTACAGACATATTGCAATCATTATTTTACATATGGTGAAACTGAAAAGAGTAAAATAATTAAACTTTGACATAGCCACTGCATTGATCCAGATTAGCCAGAATAAAATTAAACTCAAGTCAAGTATTGAAACTGCTGCTAGGTTGTTATTGCTTATTGCCGCTCCATAGAGAAATTTGACTTGTGAGGTCCTAGGTCTGAAAGGATTCCTGAAAGATCAAACATCCTCTTTTCAAATAAATATGTCTAAGCCACCCTAAATAAGTAGATGCTGTTTTTAAATGTCATATAGCAATTATAAAAATATTTTTACTTATTTTTATGTTTATTTAAAATATTCTGGGGGTTGCAAATTTTCCTCCTTCCTCCAATAATCCCCCAACTTATTGAGAGGGGAATTGCACAGAAGCATTTCCATTTTAGCCATATTGAAATAAAAACAGGAAATATAAAGTGAAAAAGATATATTTCAATCTGCACTTACTGTTAATCTTCTCTTTCAGAAGATGTATAGCACTTTTTACCTTGAATCTTGAATCTTTATCTTAATCAGAATAGCTTTAGCATGGTGACAATGTTGTTTTTTATTACATATAAAATTCTCTTGATTGTCCTCACTTCATTTTGCATCAGTTCATATGTCTCCTTAGGTTTTTTTGAAACCCCTTTTCATCATTTGTCATAGAAAAATTGTATTTCATCACAATCATACAGCCTTTACAGAGTTCATAGGCATCCAAGTTTCCCATTATTTTATACCACAAAATGAAATGCTACAAATATTTTTGTACAAATTTAATTTCTCTTTTCTTTAACCCCTTTGAGGAATTAGAAGTGCTATTGCTGATTCAAAGGGAAATATAAACTGTTAAGAAAAATAAAAGAAACAAAATAATAATTAAATTACTTTGTATTGGTAAAAGAATTTGAAAAATTCATTAATGAATTCTTAAAGAAAAAATTCCAGAACAAAAATAATTTACAAAAGTACAGTTTAATGGCTCTTTGGGCAAAGTTCCAACTTGTTCTCGAGAATGATTGGAACACTTCATAACTCTACCAATAGTGCATTGGTGTCCCAGTTATTTTTCATACTTTCAGAATTTGTCATTTTCCTTTTCCGTAGTGTTAGCCAATCTGACACATGTTAGGTGGTACCTCAAAGTTGTTTTAATGTCAATTTTAAAATGTGCCTTTCTTGAATTGTTAGTTTTTTAGGGCATGTTTCATGTGACTACTAGTAATTTTGCTTTCTTCTAAAAACTGACTCTTTATATCATTTGACCACTTATAAATTGAGAAATAACTCTTATATTTTTATAAATTTGAATGAGTTCTAGGGCTTTTGAGAAATGAGGTTTTTATCAGCAAGAATTGTCTTTTTTTTCCTCTTGTGTCCCAATTTCTTTTTAATTTGGACTGTACTATGCTTGTTTGTGAAACATTTTTTATTTTCTTGCAATCAAAATAATCAATTTTATTTCCTATAATCCTCCATATCTCTTATTTCATCATAATCTCTTCACTTATCTATAAATCTGACAGGTAAAATTTTCTATGTAATTATAATGTGCTGATATCACCCTTTTTGTATTCATTTTGTACTTATGTTGTTATACCACATAAGTTAATTGGTCTAATGTAACTTTGATAAAATTATTGTTTCAACAAGTTTTCAGTTTATTCTTTATGGTGGTCTAATTACATAATCAAATCATCTGCAAAGAGTTATAGTTTTCATTGCTCATTTTATTCCTTTAAGTTCTTTTTTGTTGTTGTTTTATTGCTATAACTAATATTTATAACATAATGTTCAATAAGCATGGTGTAAATAATGATTATCCCTGTTTCATACCCAATCTTATTAGGAAGTCTTATAGCTATTCTCTGTTAAGATAATGCTTGATCTTGGTTTTAGAAAGGTACTTCTCATGATTTTTAAGAAAGTTTAAATTAATTCTTATGCTTATATTCTCTCAAAAGGCTTTTTTCTTTACTTATTGAAATAATTATATAATTTTGTAATTTTTGTTACTGATATGGTAAGTTATGCTTATGGTTTTCATAATATTGAACAAGCCTGCATTCCTGGTTTAAGACATACATGGTCATAATTTATAATCTTTATGATATATTGCTTTAATCTTCGTTCTGGTATTTTATTACAATTTTTGCCTTGATGCTTATTAAGGAAATTAATACAAAGATTTCTTTCTCTGTTATTGCTCTTTCTTGTTAAGTTATCAAAACCATAATTGTGTCATAAAAAGAATTTGGGAGGAGTCTTATTAGGTTTTTCTCTCCAAATAGTTTGTATAGTATTTCAAATAATTGTTCCTGAAATATTTGTTAGAATTCCCTTGTAAATACATCTTGTCCTAGGACTTTTTCTTAAGTAATTCATTGATGACTTGTTCAAATTATTTTCCTAATATAAAATAATTTAAATATTCTCTTTCTTCTTTTGTTTATCTAAATTGTTTATATTTCTCTAAATATTAATCTGTTTCACTTAAATGGACAATTTTCTTGTCATATAATTGGGCAAAACTATACCTATTTAATTTAATTTTTATTGGTAAATCACACCCTTTTCCTTTTTGCTATTTCTAAATTGGTTTCTTTCTTTTAAATCAAATCAATCCATGTTTTATCTATTTTATTTTTTAAAATAAATTCCTAGTTTATTATTATTATTTATTATTTAAATTTTTTTCCTTTCAATGTTTTAATGCCTTCTATAATATTAAGGATTCCATGTTGATGTTTAATTGAGGATTTAAATTTGTTTTTCCCTACATTTTTGAATGCTCACTTCATTGAATTATACCTTCTCTCTTTTACTGATACATCAAGTTAGAGATACAGATTTTCCCCCAAGTACTGCTTTGTCTAGATCCTGGAAATATTAGTATATTGTCTTATTTTTATCATTTTCATTAATTAAATTATAGATTGCTTTTATGATTTATTCTTTGACCCACTCATTCTTTAAGAATATATGGCATAGGGGGCAGCTGGGTAGCTCAGTGGAGTGAGAGTCAGGCCTAGAGACAGGAGGTCCTAGGTTCAAACCCAGCCTCAGCCACTTCCCAGCTGTGTGACCCTGGGCAAGTCACTTGACCCCGATTGCCCACCCTTGCCACTCTTCCACCTATGAGACAATACACCGAAGTACAAGGGTTTAAAAAAAATAATTAAAAAAAAGCATAGTTCTATTTAATTTTAATCTCTACTTCATTGGCCTTTTATTCTATGGAATTTTTATTGCATTTTGGCCTGAAAAGGGTGCATTTAATATTCCTGCTCTTCTGCTTTTGCTTTTGAAATTTTATGTACTACTTTTGGTGAAAGTACCATGTGCCACTGAGAAGAAGTTACACTTCTTTCTATTCTTATTCATTTTTTCCAGAAGTCTATCATATCTAACATTTCTTAGAATCTATTTACATGACTTTATTTTTATTTATTATATAGCTAGATTTTTCTAGTTCAGAGAAGAGTAATTGAGATTTCCCATTGTAAAGAATTAATGTTTATTCCTCATTGAAATTCCTTTAACTGAAATTCTTTTAAGAAATTACCCAATATGCCATTTCTTATATATATATATATATATATATATATACACATATGTTTAGTATTATCTATGTTGCTCTTTAGCAAAATACAGTGTCCTTGCTTGCTTTAATTAGTTCCACTTTTGGTTTTCCTTTATCTGAAATCATGTTACTTTTTTCTGCCTTTTTAACTTCAGCTAGAACACAGTAGATCATACTCTAGTTCCTTAATTTGTTTGTTTGTTTGTTTCATTTTTCTGTTTCAAGTGTGTTTCTTTTCAACAAAATATTAATGGATTCTGGTTTCTAACCTATTTGGTACTCTATTTCTGTTTTATGGATGAATTAATCTCCTTCTCATTCACCATTGTGATTAGTAATTGTTCATTTCCCTCTATTCTATTTTTTTTTATCATACTCTAACAACTTTTACCCTTTCCTTTCTGAAAAGTATGTTTTGTTTTTGATAATTACCTCACTTATTTACCGTCTCTTTTTCAACTCCTCCTTTCTCTTATCCCCTTTCATACCTACTTCCCTGTTGGGTAATGTGTGCCTATGTATATCTAACTATCTCGATACACATTTTCATTCATTTATCTATTTATCTATTTATTTATTTATCTGTGCTTTCTTTCTTTCATTCATTTATTTATATATAGAGAGAACTATGGAAATACATATATTTACATATATATATTTGTGTGTCTACATGTATGTGCATGTTTATATAATATCCTCTTTGAACTAAATCAAATGAGAGTGAGGTTTATGTGTTGCCTTCTGCTGTAAAAGCTCTTCATTTTATATGAGTTAATTTTTACCATTCTTTTTTTTTAATTCTTGTTTTCAAAGCCAGTTCTTGGGATTTGAATGTTTTGGGCCCTTTCAAGGCAGTGATATGGGGAGAGGTGTGACCACTGCTTTTCTAGTTTGCACTCTGTTCTTTACCCTGGAAAGGTCCCTTATCCTTTGAAATTGCTAGAGATAACTCCTACTCCATAAAGTTTCTACTCTTTTGTTACCAAAATTGATACTGTTCCTTAGGATCCCTTCTCTTTTGAAATAGCAAGCACTCCTCTTTACTTTGGAAATGTAATCCAGAAGTGGGTATATGTAATGGAGTTATCAAAAAGTGCTCTTCCCTTTGCCCAGAGTTAGCACAGGGATCCTCTGTAATCTCATTCTTATTAATTGTCAAATCTTGTTAGTGTCTTTGGCTTGAGAACTCCTAAAGCTTCTGCTCCTGTTACCTTCTCTAAGGCCCGTATATGGGGTTGTTGTCATATGGGCTTAGGACCCCCTCCCACCCCAGTGTCACAGACCACTCCTTCTGACCTCCTAAGTTATTTGGGGCAAGACAAATGCATCTCTCCAACCCTTTTGATGGCTCTGCCACTTCACAATTTAATTTGAGATTTTATTTTAAAGTTGCTTAGAGAAACTGCATGCTGGGACCTAACGTGGCAGAATAAATAATGTTCTATTCCCCTGATCCTTCCACACACACGGGAAAATAAATCACCTCAAAGCAAAGGAAAGAGAAAAAAATATGTTTCACTGGGGTAAGACTAGACAGTAGCCCAGACGGTACAACATCAGTATTATCCAGCAGAACTTAGACCCCCAGAATACTATGAATCTTCCAAAGATAATAAAGCTGCAAAACAAGAGAAAGCTTAGCCCTAGCCACTCCACACTGGTGTAGAATGCAGTGAGGGCTAGGGTAAAGGACGAGCCCAGCCTAAGCCACTTGACATGGGAAACAAACTCTGTAAAGACAGGTAACATCCAAACTCTCATGTGACAGCAGAGCATCTAAGGCAGCAAGGAAACAAAGTAGTGGGCCAGCAAACTACAGGAATTTACTCACTCCCGTAGGCAGCGAAGTTCCTGAGGTAGCAGAGCCAACAGCAGCAAAGAAGCAGGGGGGAGGGAGACCAGTCCAGCCTAAACCACTTGACACGGGCAATGAAGGTAGAGGGCAGGGACCTTCTCACTCCCACAACAGCAGAGCACCTGAGGCAGCAAATCAGTACAGTGGGTGACTAGCCCAGCCTAAGTCACTGTTCAAAGGTAGGAAAGGCAGAGACAACAGGAAACTGACTTCCACAAGGCAGCAGAGTGCCTAAGACAGTAAAGCCCCATGCAGGGAAGCTGAGCAGCTCAAGCCACTGTAGAGATTAAAATTAACATGCAAAAGCTAAGTATTATATTTTATAAAGTTTTATTAATAATAAACTAAAAATATAAAATAATAATAAACTACATAAATATAATTATTAATAATAAAATAATAAATAAAATAAAAAACTAGAGTGAAAAGGTGCTAAAACTAACCCAGCCTGCTTGTGAGAGCAAAAGAGGAAGAGTCAAGTGGAGCCTCAGAACTTATAACCAATCCGTGAAGATGCAAATGTAGACAAAAGGAAAAGCATTGTGGATAATACAGAAAGGAATTTGGGGTAATGTAGTTTTAGGGTTTCAATATTTTCCAGCTATACACTTAGCAAAACAAAGAAGTAACAGAGTGGGGACCAGCCCAGCCCAAGAAACAACAGGGGAACTGATATGATAGGGTGCTAAATCTAACTGGACCAAACAGCTGAAAGCCTCTCAAGATTAAGCCAGCAGGGCCCCTTTCTCAACAGACACACCGTAGGAAAATTAGGTAGCCAGACTTACCCCAAGACACAGAAAAGAGTACTCTTCAAGCTTGGACCACTGCTCCCTCCACCCCAGGAACAGATGAGAAGAACCTCATTAGACAGATAATGTAACAGGGGGAAAAATGAGCAACACATACTCTCTCTCTCTCTCTCTCTCTCTCTCTCTCTCTCTCTCTCTCTCTCTCTCTCTCTCTCTCTCT